>NC_071991.2:62153863-62456893 GCF_028885655.2 Pongo abelii
ACCCCCGCCAAACAAATCCACTGGCACATAAACTTCAAATTAAACAAAACAAAACAAAAAGAAACAAAACAAAACAAAACAAACAAAAAAACAAGGACTAAACTCTGACTGCCATTCTTTGTTCTAAATTTCTTCCTCAGGGCCCTATAAAAAGTCACACCCTTGAGCCAGAGCTAGCATTCTTTTGCGTTGACCCAAATTTTATTTTTATTTTTATTTTTTATTATACTTTAAGTTCAAGGGTACATGTGCACAACGTGCAGGTTTGTTACATGTATATACATGTGCCGTGTTGGTGTGCTGCACCCATTAACTCGTCATTTACATTAGGTATATCTCCTAATGCTATCCCTCCCCCCTCCCCCCACCCCACAACAGGCTCCAGTGTGTAATGTTCCCCTTCCTGTGTCCAAGTGTTCTCATTGTTCAATTCCCACCTATAAGTGAGAACATGCGGTGTTTGGTTTTCTGTCCTTGTGATAGTTTGCTGAGCATGATGGTTTCCACCTTCATCCATGTCCCTACAAAGGACATGAACTCACCCTTTTTATGGCTGCATAGTATTCCATGGTGTATATGTGCCACATTTTCTTAATCCAGTCTATCATTGTTGGACATTTGTGTTGCTTCCAAGTCTTTGCTATTGTGAATAGTGCTGCAATAAACATAAATGTGCATATGTCTTTATAGCAGCATGATTTATAATCCTTTGGCTATATACCCAGTAATGGGATGGCTGAGTCAAATGGTATTTCTAGTTCTAGATCCCTGAGGAATCGCCACAGTGTCTTCCACAATGGTTGAACTAGTTTACAGTCCCACCAACAGTGTAAAAGTGTTCCTATTTCTCCACATCCTCTCCAGCACCTGTTGTTTCCTGACTTTTTAATGATCGCCATTTTAACTGGTGTGAGATGGTATTTCATTGTGGTTTTGATTTGCATTTCTCTGATGGCCAGTGATGATGAGCATTTTTTCATGTGTCTGTTGGCTGCATAAATGTCTTCTTTTGAGAAGTGTCTGTTCATATCCTTCGCCCACTTTTTGATGGAGTTGTTTGTTTTTTTCTTGTAAATTTGTTTGAGTTCATTGTAGATTCTGGATATTAGTCCTTTGTCAGATGAGTAGATTGCAAAAATTTTCTCCCATTTTGTAGGTTGCCCATTCACTCTGATGGTAGTTTCTTTTGCTGTGCAGAAGCTCTTTAGTTTAATTAGATCCCATTTGTCAATTTTGGCTTTTGCTGCCATTGCTTTTGGTGTTTTAGACATGAAGTCCTTCCCCATGCGTATGTCCTGAGTGGTGTTGCCTAGGTTTTCTTCTAGGGTTTTTATGGTTTCAGGTCTAACATTTAAGTCTTTAATCCATCTTGAATTAATTTTTGTATAAGGTATAAGGAAGGGATCCAATTTCAGCTTTCTACCTATGGCTAGCCAGTTTTCCCAGCACCATTTATTAAATAGGGAATTCTTTCCCCATTTCTTGTTGTTGTCAGGTTTGTCAAAGATCAGATGGTTGTAGATGTGTGGTATTATTTCTGAGGGCTCTGTTCTGTTCCATTGGTCTATATCTCTGTTTTGGTACCAGTACCATGCTGTTTTGGTTACCGTAGCCTTGTAGTATAGTTTGAAGTCAGGTAGCGTGATGCCTCCAGCTTTGTTCTTTCGGCTTAGGATTGTCTTGGCAATGCAGGCTCTTTTTTGGTTCCATATGAAGTTTAAAGTAGTTTTTTCCAGTTCTGTGAAGAAAGTCATTGGTAGCTTGATGGGGATGGCATTGAATCTATAAATTACCTTGGGCAGTGTGGCCATTTTCACGATGTTGATTCTTCCTATCCATGAGCATGGAATGTTCTTCCATTTGTTTACGTCCTCTTTTATTTTGTTGAGCAGTGGTTTGTAGTTCTCCTTGAAGAGATCCTTCACATCCCTTGTAAGTTGGATTCCTAGGTATTTTATTCTCTTTGAAGCAATTATGAATGGGAGTTCACTCATGATTTGGCTCTCTGTTTGTCTGTTATTGGTGTATAAGAGTGCAATTTTTGCACATTGATTTTGTATCCTGAGACTTTGCCGAAGTTGCTTATCAGCTTAAGGAGATTTTGGGCTGAGACGATGGGGTTTTCTAAATATACAATCATGGTGTTGACCCAAAATTTTAAACAGAGCTTCTCTTCCTTAACTAATTGCAAATCAGAAAATCTTAAAATCTCCTTAGGACCTGTAAGCCCCCACATCAAGATGTTCTATCCTTTTTAGGTCAAACCAATATATAACCTTCATATATTAATTTACAATTGTTGCCTATAACTTCTACTTTCCTAAAATTTACCCCTGCCTTTAAAAACTCTTACTTGCGGCTGGGCGTGGTGGCTCATGCCTGTAATCCCAGCACTTTGGGAGGCCAAGGCGGGTGGATCACAAGGTCAGGAGATCGAGATCATCCTGGCTAACATGGTGAAACCCTGTCTCTACTAAAAATACAAAAATTAGCTGGCATGGTGGTGCACGTCTGTATTCCCAGCTACTCAGGAGGCTGAGGCAGGAGAATCGCTTGAACTGGGGAGGTGGGGGGTTGCAGTGAGCCAAGATCGTGCCACTGCATTCCAGCCTGGGTAACAGAGTGAGACTCCATCTCAAAAACAAACAAGCAAACAAACAAAAACCCTTACTTGCAAGCCACTGGGGAGACAGGGTCTTAAGTGTGAGTTGCCTGATTCTCCTTGCTTGGTGCCCTGCAAATAAACATCCTTTGTCTGGCTACAAACCTTGGTATAGATTTTTGGCCTTACTGTGCCAGGCTAGTGGACCCCAGTTTGTTTCAATTACAACTGCTTCAAAAACAAATTAAAGACTTAATGAGCCCAGAATTTGAATGTAGATCTATGAGATTAAAATGTCACATGATTAAAAATATAAAAGCTGCATATATTTAGTTTCTACACAACACCAAGTCATGCCTGGGTGTCAAAATCCATTTAATGGTGCTCAAGTTTTTGAAGCAGGTAATGCTTGTCTCTAATGCCCTCCCTCTCCCTTTACTTCTTTCCCAGCTCCACTGTGGCTGGGGTCCATGTTTCCCTGTCTTCCTAGAGTTCCCTTCTAGAACACTTATTTAGGACTGGTCCGACTCCAAATTCACACCTTCTCCAAAATTGGTCATTCTCTACCTCACCCTCCAACCAAAACCCCTTTCTCTCAGGACAAGCTAACATAGTGGAAAGCTTATGTTCTATGGAGCCCAAAAAGTATGGGGTGGAATCTCTTCTCCACCACTGTGTGACCTTGATCAAGTTGGTTAACTTCTCTAAGCATCGGTTTACTGACTTGTAAAATAATAAAATTACCCGTCCAGGCGTGGTGGCTCACGCCTGTAATCCCAGCACTTTGGGAGGCCGAGGAGGGAGAATCACGAGGTCAAGAGATCGAGACCATCCTGGCTAACCAACATGGTGAAACCCCTTCTCTACTAAAAATACAAAAATTAGCTGGGCATAGTGGCGCACAACTGTAGTCCCAGCTACTTGGGAGGCTGAGGCAGGAGAATTGCTTGAACCCAGAAGGCGAAAGTTGCAGTGAGCTGAGATCGCTCCATTGCACCCCAGCCCGGGTGATAGAGCGAGACTCCGTCTCAAAAAAAAAAAAAAAAAAAAAAAATTCCCATGGGGTTGTTAAAAGGCATAGAAGCATTTATGCATACTGCAACTTTTAGCCACCTGCATCCAAGCTCTCTTTTGTATGATGAATCACAAAGATGAATCAAAGTTCCAGACCCTGTAGGGGGACCCAGTAGATAAAAAGACCAGTGGTGGAGCCTCAGGTCAACCAGCTATCAGCCAGCCTTTTCCTCTTTTGTTTTGTTTTCAACAAAAAACAAGATTCATATGCCAACTGCCCACAACCACTTCCCAAAATCACCAAAGCAAAGTTGTCAAAACTATGCTCCTTCACTCCACACACTCCTTTCAGGCCATAGGTTGCCCTTTCATAACTGGGTATCCCTTTTCAGATCCCTTGAGATATTTGTTGAGACCTGATTTGGAGACAGGGGTACAGCAGATAAGAGAGTGGGAGCACACTGTAAAGTTTGCTTCATTTTTCAACCATTAGAAAAGGCTCTGCTTAGGCCGGGCGCGGTGGCTCACGCCTGTAATCCCAGCACTTTGGAAGGCCGAGGCAGGCGGATTGCCTGAGGTGGGGAGGGAGTTCGAGACCAGCCTGACCAACATGGAGAAACCTTGTCTCTACTAAAAAAAAAATACAAGGCTGGGCGCGGTGGCTCATGCCTGTAATCCCAGTACTTGGGAGGCCGAGGCGGGCGGATCACGAGGTCAGATCGAGACCATCCTGGCTAACACGGTGAAAACCCATCTCTACTAAAAATACAAAAAAAAAAAAAAAAAATTAGCCGTGCGTGGTGGCGGGCGCCTGTAGTCCCAGCTACTCGGGAGGCTGAGGCAGGAGAATCGCCTGAACCTGGGAGGCAGAGCTTGCAGTGAGTCGAGATCGCGCCACTGCGCTCCAGCCTGGGCGACAGAGCGAGACTCTCTCAAAAAAAAAAAAAAACAAAAAACAGCCCGTTGTGCTGGCGCATGCCTGTAATCCCAGCTACTCGGGAGGCTGAGGCAGAAGAATCGCTTGAACGCGAAGGCGGAGGTCGCAGTGAGTGAGATCGCACCATTGTACTCCAGCCTGGGCAACAAGAGGGAAACTCCATCTTAAAAAAAAAAAAAAAAAAAAAAAAAAAGTAGAAAAGGCTCTGCTTAGAATTAGCCACTCTGGGAGTTGGAGGAGAGCCTTCTTCTAAATTTCCACAGTTATTGGTGTTTCATAGCATGGTCATGGGCAAGCGGAGGTAGATCCAGGACTTCCTGGGTGCAGTTGAGTGTTGCATGAATTCAGCAGATTGTTCTGGGGGCCTTTCCATCACGTTTGAAATGTGACTTCTCTTGGCAGCCAGTCAGTGAGACAATGACGTTCTCTAGTGTCTGAGAGACAGATTTAAAACGGTACTTTGGGGAGGGGTGTGGTGGCTCATGCCTGTAATCCCAGCATTTTGGGAGGCCGAGGCAGGTGGATCAGTTGAGGTCAGGAGTTTGAGACCAGCCTGGGCAACATGGCAAAACCCCATCTCAACTAAAAAAATAAAAAGTAAGCCAGGCGTGGTGGTACACACCTATAATCCCAGCTACTTAGGAGACTGAGGCAGGAGAATCACTTGAATTCGGGAGGCAGGGGTTGCAGTGAGCCAAGATCATGCCACTGACTCCAGCCTGGGCAAGAGAGAGAGACTCTGTCTCAATAAAATAAAATAAAGTAAAATGAAATGGTGCTTTGGGAAGCCTGGGGTTCCGATAATGATGGAGAAGGAATAGGAGAGCAGAGGGGCTTGAGGCCCTCTTCACTCCACTTCAGATCTGTCGGGTTGGCTCTGTTCGGTGTCATTTATTATTCTGACGCAAACTTCATTTGGAAAAAGAACAAAAAGCTTTGCGGCTAAACACACATACACACACGCGCGCGCACGCGCGCCAGCAAACCACTATGTTGGATATTCTGCTCAAGGAGAAGTTAAAGAGGAATCATGGGGAGAGGGAGCAGGTGGGGCAGCAAACAGTAAGGCCTTATGTGTACTATAATACTGTATTACTAGTAACAGGTATTCTCAGTGAAGTTAAAAATATATGTGTTCAAGTGTGGTTGGTAGAACCTTTGGATGAGTGATTCTCAACCCTGGCTGCACACTGTAATCACCTAGGGCGTGTTAAAAAAATCCTAGTGCCTACATTTCATCCCATAGTCTCAAGATCCTTGGTTATTAACCCAGCTTTGGTTGCTAGTAATTAAAAACATATGTCAATACAGTAGCAATAGAATAATTATATATTATATAAATACACATATAGACATAAAATAAACATACAAAAATTGTAGGGAAGTAGCATAATTATAGAGTTGAATTATTAAGAATGTCTACAAATAATGGCATCTTGGGATATCTTCTCAATTTTATGTTCTTCTTTGCTCATGAAGACACAAGATAAATGGCCATCAGCCTTCCTGGTGTTGTGTCAGATAAACAGAGATCATAAAACAAACGTTTATAATTATGTCTATATTAACCAGAGAAATAATGACATACATTCATCTTCATGATCTATTACTGGCTCTTAGTTACAATAAAGAAAATTTTAAAGTGTTATCCTTCGGGTAAATTATCTGATGTTAAATATTTGCTCCAAAATGTGACTATAAGAGGGTATTGGTCATGGTATTGGAAAACACAAGGCTATAAATGTCCACTCTGCTTGAATAATGTTGCAAGAAAGAATAAGCATTAAATAACTTCAGAAACCATTTATTGTAAATTTACTCCAAAGTGTGTTATTCTTCAATATGACAAAATTTAATAGCCCACAACCAACTATAATATTAAAATCTATATTAGGGCCAGGCGCAGTGGCTCACGCCTGTAATCCCAGCACTTTGGGAGGCCAAAGTGGGTGGATCACCTAAGGTCAGGGGTTTGAGATCAGCCTGGCCAACATGGTGAAACCCCGTCTCTACTAAAAGTACAAAAATTAGCCAGGTGTGGTGGTAGTCACCTGTAATCCCAGCCACTCAGGAGGCTGAGGCAGGAGAATCACTTGAACCTGGGATACGGTGGTTGCAGTGAGCTAAGATCATGCCATTGCACTCCAGCCTGGGTGACAAGAGCAAGACTCCATCTCAAAGAAAAAAAAAGCTATTTTTTTTAATATTATATATAATATATAAGAGTAATAGAAATATAAGAGTAATTTTATTACATTAAAAGAAAAAAATAGGAGCTTCTTTCTTTTCTTTCTTTTTTTTTTGAGATGGAGTCTCACTCTGTTGCCCAGGCTGGAGTGCAATGGTGTGGTCTCTGCAACCTCCACCTCCTGGGTTCAAGCAACTCTCCTGCTTCTGCCTCCCAAGTAGCTGGGATTACAGGCAGCTGCCACCAAGCCTGGCTAATTTTTTTTTGTATTTTTAGTAGAGATGAGGTTTCACCATGTTGGCCAGGCTGGTATCAAACTCCTGAGCTCGTGATCCTCCCGCCTCAGCCTCCCAAAGTCCTAGGATTACGGGTGTGAGCCACTGCGCCCAGCTGGAACTTCTTACTTTTTAAGCATTTGAAATGGATGTTTCCTAATTTTCCTGCTTTTCAGCATTAGAAATGGTATGATGATAGAACGATAAAATAAATTGTCCTAAAGAGTCCACCAAAACCCATGGATGTGAAACATGAAATATTTAGAACACACACCCTTCTGAGTTCATAGGGTAAATTCTTTCCTCCTTGATGCAACTGCTTTGAAGGGAGCATTCTTTCCTTGGGAGCCATGGCCTTTGTTGTTATGGACCAAATAGCTTTCCTGAAACTCCGTCTGTGGGTGCTGGTACCCCTTCATCATGGGAGCACGGTCTGTGAAAGTGAAGAGCAGACTCCTTACCTCATACAGACAGTTTCATTTTGAAAGTAACACAGGTTAAGATGGGCACTTCTGGCCGGGCGTGATGGCTCACGCCTGTAATCCCAGCACTCTGGGAGGCCAAGGCAGGCGGATCACGGGGTCAGGACATCGAGACCATCCTGGCTAACACGGTGAAACCCCGTCTCTACTAAAAATACCAAAAATTAGCCGGGCATGGTGGCGGGCGCCTGTAATCCCAGCTACTCGGGAGGCTGAGGCAGGAGAATGACGTGAACCCGGGAGGCGGAGCGTGCAGTGAGCAGAGATCCCGCCACTGCACTCCAGTCTGGGGGACAGAGCTAGACTCCATCTCAAAAAAAAAAAAAAAAAAAAGATGGGCACTTCTGAAATTTGAAAATTGTCTTCCAGATTCAAATGTGGACCATGTGCATCCCATTTGAAAAAGCCTCTGAGAAATGACGGTTGGGAGAGGGTGGCTAT
The DNA here is from genome assembly GCF_028885655.2 of Pongo abelii. Classification (NCBI taxonomy): domain Eukaryota; kingdom Metazoa; phylum Chordata; class Mammalia; order Primates; family Hominidae; genus Pongo; species Pongo abelii. The sequence goes on from NC_071991.2 coordinate 62,161,803, forward strand.
GGGGAGGCTGATGGAAGGTACTAGAGTGTTCTTGTCCTGGACAAGGTCATCTGTCTGTATTCTTAGGTCTAGAAAAGTTTTAGCCAAGAAGATTCAGGCAGAATTTTTCCATTCCTAGTGGTACTTAGTAAGGTCATTTATAAACGCAAATATTTATTTTGAAAAACAAATAAATGTTCCAAAATATTTCCCTCTTGTACATCAAATAACATTTTCCATAGGGCAATAGGCAGGGGAAAAATTAACATTTATTGAATACCTATTGTGGTCCACACACTATATAAATTATTTTTATATTTTTCATCTCCTTTAATCCTCCTTTAATGCCAGGTAAAAAATGTTATTCTATGGATTACAAATTACAGTTTCAGAGAAGCTAACTTACCCAAAGTCATCTATCAGAGGAATAGTGATGCCAAGATTTAAATTATGGTCTGAATTCAAAGTTCACATTCTTTAATTTCACTAAACTTCTTTTTTTCTAAAAGGTATAATGAACTAAACCACATGAAAACAAATGAATGACAGAATCAGAGTTTGATGGAGGTTGGGGAGGGGGCTGCAATATAGTGTAGTGACTAAATAAATGGACTTGGGAGTCAGACTGACCTGAATCCCAGATTCTTCACTCAGCAGCCCACTGAGTTTGGGCAAGTTATATCCTTCACAGGAACTATTCTAAGTATTAAATGACAGAGTGATAAATAAAATCTTTGGCAGATACCATCACAAAGAAGATGAGAAAAATAATATTTGGCAGAGCATGGCACATAGTAAGTGCATGATAAATGCTGGCTATAATTGTTTCCATTTTTAGAAATTTAAACACTCTGTTCCAACACTCTTATGAAATAAAAGCTGAGGTCCGGAGAGTCTAAGTGAATTTCTCAAAGACACAGGATGAACCACTGACATAACTAGAATTGGAATTCAGCTATTTTGTGTCCTGGCATATTCTCATTATCTTTCTAAGACATTGTGCTTCACAGGAGGATTTCAAGAGTTTTTGAGATAGTCATCTTTTTTTCTTCTTTCTTTCTTTCTTTTTTTTTTTTTTGAGACTGAGTTTCGCTCTTGTTGCCCAGGCTGGAGTACAATGGCACTATCTCTGCTCACCGCAACCTCCGCCTCCCAGGTTCAAGTGATTCTCCTGCCTCAGCCTTCCTGAGTAGCTGGGATTACAGGCATGAGCCACCACACCCAGCTAATTTTGTATTTTTAGTAGAGACAGTGTTTCTCCATGTTGGTCAGGCTGGTCTCAAACTCCTGACCTCAGATGATCTGCCCACCTCGGCCTCCCAAAGTGTTGGAATTACAGGCGTGAGCCACCGTGCCTGGCTGAGATAGTCAACTTAATGGCCATGTTTTGTGAACCACGTGAAACAGAATATTTGAAACTAATACTATTCTTGAAAAATCCAGGATGTGAACACTGTTATGAGCTCAATAAACATAATTTCCCCTTCTTCCTTTCTAACAGAACCTCAATTTTCTCCATGTATCCACTCCTTCTCCATCTCTAGAAGTAAATTCTGTTTAGTCTAAAACAGTAGTCCTCAGACTATACAATACCTGGAGGACTTGTTAAAACTCAGATTGCTGGACCCCACCCTCAGCATTTCTGATTCTGTAGGTGTTCATTTCTAACAGGTTTCCAGGTTCCCAGCAGCTTAAACTGCTGCTCTGAAGACCATGTTTTGAGAATCATGGGTTTAGGACCATCACTGGCAGCTCCCTGTTCTAGGGACAGGCAAGTGTAGTAAGTTGGCCCAATCAGACTAAAGGCAAAGATTTGTGTTCCTTGGTGGGAGGATTTCCTCTCTCCTGCTGTAGATGAATAGTGAACAGTATTGTTCCAGTCCTTCCTATTGGCCATCTTATCACCATGAGGAGAGAACTAGCTTCGGTAAAAAGCCAGCACTGTAGATGGAAGAGCAGAGAGATGGATAGAGCCCAAGCGTTTGATGACGTCATTGAGCCAGTGAATCAGCTAAGCTGGAGGCTTGATCTTCCTCTGTATCTTCTGGTATGAGAGGCTGTGCAAATGTCCTAGTTTAAGCTAGATCAAGTCAGAACTTCTGTTATTTTGGCCACACTTAACTACCTAAAGTCAGGTAAATTCCTAAGACAAGAAAACGAAAACGTGTATTTGAAAATAAGAAATATTTTAACTTAATGCCAGCTTTTTTTCATCCAAATAGCTGGCAACTGTAGCTTTCATTAATGAGATAATACACACTTAAATACAAATCTATTTCTGTGCTTTACCTCACAGAAAGTGCTCAATAAAAGCACAGCCCTATTCTTAATGTTTTCTTGATATACTGTGGGCAGGAAAAACAATTGTCTTTCAAAAGATTCACTGTGATTAGTTAGTAGTTGTCAGTGAGAAACATACTTCAGAATATTACTAAATTAGGAAACACTTGAAATTCTTAGACAAGATAAATTCATTTTATGTCAGTTGATCCACATAATCTTAACTATTGCCAGTTTTTTAGAGCCTCTATTCTGTTTTATAAATATAGGTAGGAGTAAATAAGTTAATCCAACTCCTTTATGTTATCATATTATTACTGTAAATAGCTGCAACTATGGTAAGGATATTAAAAGGAAAAAAATGCTCAAATAACATACTAGGTCCTCCTCCTAACATCACAGAACTGGAATATATATATATATATTTACCCAGTCCATTTCTTTCTCATAGAAACACGAGATTCATTGTTTATGACTGTAAGCAAACAACATTTTTGTCTACGATTCTGATACAATTCCATTTAAGGCTTCTCTGTGTAAAGGTCATTTTATTGTGGCATAAGTATTTGGTTCTCTTTCAGAAAATATATATTACCTGAGGACAGAGCTGATCTAAATCTTTAAGTCATTTGGAAGGGGACAAATAACAAAGTTTGAGCTTTTCTGTTTCCCCTACACCAAAGAACAGGGCGTGTAGTAGTAACAGCATTTGTTGCTACTTTGCTCTGCTTCAGACATTGCGCTAAGTGGTTCACGGTAACTTGTTTCATTCATTCGATCATTAATTCCTTCAACATATATTTTTGGAACACCTAACATTTGCCAGTCTGCTCTGTCAGAATGTTCTATAGAACATTTTCTGCTAGTATGTTCATCAGGGTGAAAAAGAAGAGCAGTCTAATTTTGGATTCCAGGGCAAGAGTCATATTGCCCAGGACGTAGGAGATGAAGAAGATAGGAATCATGTTTCCCTCCTTTTTATTTCCCGAGTTTCTGCTCCCAGCATGATATATTGTGTTTCTCAAAGGGTATTCATTGTAATTTCAACAAGGTAATGATAATAGATGTTATTTTAAAAGTTGTCAGGGGTAAAATTTTGAGGAAGAAACATGGGAGTTCAACCATTAAACAGGATTCTTGCTACAGAAGTTCTCAGTGCCTTTAATAAGCTTTGGGGAACTCCGAGAAGAAGGCACATTTTGCACTATTTCTCAAACTTATTTGACCATAACCTCTGCACCCACCGAGCCCCATGGGAGGGGCTTACAGTGTCAGGGCTTCATGGTACACACTTCAGGAAAGGGCTCATCCAAGCTATTTTTGCTTTTAAAAGTTTGTCATTTCTCCTTCCACTTCTAAGCTCTTTCATGCTCTGAAATCTCAGGGTTTTATTCTCCACTACTGCAAACTCATCACCTTCCTGCCAACCTTTCACGTCTTCAACATATCTAGTTGAACCTCACAGACATTTCTAGTCAGACCTCACAGACATTTCTAGTCACATTTGGGATATCTATAATAGACATTTAGCTATGATGCAGGAGATGCAGAGCAACAGAGTGAGGAGGAGAGAATCTCAGGGACCAGAGCAAGTGAGGATCTCAGGAGGAAACGAAGAATAACCAGGCCTCCTTTGTCACACTGGGTAACAACGGGTAACAACTTTGAACAAGCCCCCTATGCTCAATGAACAGAACATTTTACTTTCAGATCAGAGTCCAATCCCTTCATTTTACAGATAAGAAAACTGAGAACACACATCTTACAAGAGCGATGTGAGCTTTCAGCTCAAGCCTGACTTCTGGTTCAAGACTCTTTCCATTCTCTCACTCTGCATCTTTTATAATCTCTCTGGGTCTTCTCATTATCTTACTTCAGCCTCAAAATTTCACTTGCTCAGATCTCTAGTATCTCCTAGGCAAGGAAAAAGAGGGATGACAATTTCCTCTGCAGGCACACATAGGCTGCCAACACTAGGCTATTCATCCGAATAAGGAAAACATTCTCAGTTTCTGCAAACACGAGGCGCAAATTGCACAGGAATAAAAGCAAGCTTATATTAAAGCCTGGCTACATCTCTTTGGCTGAGCTGGATGGATCTGAAGAACTGGCTCACCAGGAGAGGTCAGCTTGATCCATCCACCTATGCCACAGGTATTCTGTGTGGCAATCTCAATAGGTGATGGAGGTGGCCAAAATTAGGTTCTATTAGGGTTAGTGGTGGCTTGGGCCACCTGAGGAATGTAGGGCACTTAAGGTTTCCATGCTTCAGGGCCAGCCTTGGGGAAACTGGGAATTGATTGACCTTTCTTTTAAGTGACCTCATACCTACACCTTCTTCCAAGGTTCCTTCCTCCCCTTCCATCTCTAAGCCCTGGCTTAGCCTGGAGCTACTCTCTTTCCTTTTGAATGAGGCTTCATTGAATGTGGTCCCACATTTCAGACTGTCCTTGGCCCTCTGCTCAGTTGAGGCTTAACTATCCTTTAGGGTTTCCCTTTCAGTGAGATTTCTGCAGGGGATCTGGTATCTAAGTGTTCAGGGTAGCTACTTAGTGTATAATGTGTTACCCTTCCCAAGTACTTGCCCCATTTTCTCACTCTTGGCTACTCTCTCCACATTTACAATATCTCAGTGTGATAAACAGACCCTGTGATGGAATGTTCATATACTCCAGTCAGCCTGTAATGCAGGCAGCAAGGGAACACCCACCTAGCATCCCTTCTTGGTTAGGATGCACAGGAAGGCAATTCAGAGCCTCTTTTTCTAAAACAGAAGGAGCTTCCCATTGGCCACTGTTGCGTCTTTGGACAAAACTCTGACAGATGGGATTTGAGGTTAAGTAAACCTGTCTTTGTCCCTCAACAATCATCATGTTACCAAAGGTTCATCCACATTTTCAGAGAACCTGTTTTTTCTATGAGTTATTCAGAGAAAGATCTTTCTGGGAGATTTTTATTTCATAGTATCATCAAACAACTGTTATAGTTCACTTTTCCCTTGTTTATAAGGACTAGTGTTATCTGTAGCAGTATTAAACATTATCCTATTTTATGGCTGATAGGTTACATTATGTAGTTGTAGAAACTGTCATCAACTATTCTTAAGCCAGAAAGCTTGAAAATCCAGCTGGTTTTCATTCTCTACACTCAACCCCATTCCTGCCCTCTGCCCCCAGCCCTGCTGGGACATTCTCTTTCCAGAAGTGCTCTCTCCACAATGTCAGTGATAATATATCCTAGAGCGAAACCAGCAGGACTGACCAGAAACCACTTAGTCCAGAAAAAAACTCTCTCACCACCACCTTCAGGCCAGGCACATGGAGGCATCTAACGTATGTAGACTCTGACTCACAGTAGGGACTTAATAAATGGTTGTTGATTTTAAATCTCAGTACAGCTGAGGAATGATTTGCAATGAAACAGACATGCAGAGTTGCTTTAAAATTGCAGAGCACGAAAAAGTCTGTGTGAGTCATCAGGGAAATGCAAATTAAAGCCACAATGAGATAACACTACACACCCACCAGAATAGCTAGAATTTAAAAGACTGATAATACAAATATTGGCAAGGATGTGGAGCAACTGGAACTCTCATATTCCACTGGTGGGTGTGTAAGTGATACAATTACTTTAGAAAGTCATTTGGCAGTATTATATAAAGGAGAGCATATGCCTACCTTCTTCCCAACAATACCCCTCCTGGATATATACCACAGAAGAGTATGTAGATGTGCACCAAGAGGCATGTACAAGAATACTCCAAACGGCATTCTTCGTAATAGTCTCAACTGAAAAGAACCCAAATATCCATCAGCTGTAGGACTGTCAAACAAATCATGGCATATTCATATAGTAGAATACCTTACAGTAATGAAAATGAACAAACTACAATTCCAATAAGAAATATAGATGGACTCCACAAACACAAAATTGATAGAAAAAAACCAGACACACAAGCATATATCCCATATGATTCCACTTACATGAAATTTAGCAGGCATAGATGAACTAAACCATCATGAGTCAAAACAGATGTTGTCTTTGAGAATAAGAGACAGGGTGATGATTGGCAGGGGGTCCAAGGGAGCTTCTGGATTGCATCAACATTCTTTTTCTTGACCTGGTTGCAGTGTTTGCCTGTAAAAATCCACTGAACTAATCATATTTTTGTTGTCTCTACTTTTCTATATGTATATTATACTTCAATTTTTTTTACAAAAGTTCCAGTTGCAGAGCTTGTAGGACTGATCCAGGTCAACATAGTCTGCCCTCTTTGACCCTTTAGATTCATCTTATTTCCTTCAACAGTTGCTTTGATTCTTCTCAGCCTTGGTTGTGTCTTACTGTTCATGGTCCCCAGAGCTTGAGTCCTCCCTGAACACTGTTCCAGGCTCAGATATCTACATTTCCTCCCACTGCCCTCCCCATTTTTTTCCCCTAAAGCCCCACACTTTCTTAGGGACCTAACCAATTAATCTTAGCTAAGTTGCTGGTGACTAATGTGGCTTCTCCTCCTGGTGTAACTCAACTTTGAAAAACACCCTCAAGAGTGCTTTAAAGGTTAGTATCATGGTCCAACCCACAGGGGTAGAGGTTTTTTGGATGATGCCCTTTCAATGACAGGGTAGCTGGCCCTGGACATGTCTATGCTGAGGACTTGCTTCAGGTAAGCGAGAAGATGAGAGAATGGGTGGTTTGCCTCTGCCAGCATAACGGGGGTTTTGATAATGGGATGGGTCACTTCCACATGGTGGTAGAGGAAATGGAAGCCACACTTGTTCTTATTGAACTTTGGTGATGTACTCTCATGCTGAATTTTTTTTTTTTTTGGCATAAGTATCAGGGTGTGGTGCTGATGACTAAGTAGATGAGAACAAAATTGAAAAAATGGAAGTATTACTCATATATTGGACTCCCTTAGCACAGAGTTTCAAACCAGCGAGAGTCAGCTGGCAAAACTTTTTTGAGGTATGCCTCTTTCTGGCATTTCATCCCTCCTCTTGCTGCTGGGCGGAGTTCCCAAACTCACCCTCCCTTCATCCAGTGCTTGTGCTTGTTGAATTCCTTTGTGGGAACCACTTAGCAAAGAAACCAAGGAAGTGTGTGCCTTGATTGCTGCCTCTGCTGTCTGGGTGAGGGGTTAACACATGGGAAATGATTTTGGAAAGATAAAAGTTGATACACAATGAAGTGTTAAACTGCATCTAATGAATGCAGCCAGTGGTCAGAAACGGGAGAAATCACATTTTCCAATCCTTAGCCTGTATGCTTGGGGACAGGTGTGTAAACCTGAAAAAGATTCAAACCCAACCAATATAAGATGGAGGAGGAAAATGGCCATCTTTTCATGTGCTCCTTTAATGTGTCTTTTTGATGGTCCTCCATTGGCCAAGCACTATACTATTGCAGGGGGTCCAAAGATGACAAAAAAAGTTCAACTTCTTCTGGGGGAGTCAGTTTATCACATTTACCTACGTATTTTCCCCATGTTATTTTCTGTTCGCTGGGCCACCATTTGTCAGAGAAAATCTGTATACAAGTTAATGCTTCTATACTAAATACTCATTAGCAAGGTCTTTTGCTTGTCAGCAATAACCAGAGCTTCTCTGGAATTTATGAGAACGTTTTAAAGAATTTAGAATAATGCATTAGCTAAAAGTGAAAGGAAGAATGTTTAACTGAGGTTCACTTAGGCAGAATTAACAATAAGCAAGGTACAGTCTGCTGTCTCTTCATCTGAAGAAATAATGTGCACTTCTGCTTTTTTTTTTTTTTAAGACAGAGTCTCACTCTGTTTCCAGGCTGGAGTGCAGTGGCACGATCTTGGCTCACTGCAACCTCTGCCTCCCGGGTTCAAGTGATTCTCCTGCCTCAGCCTCCTAGTAGCTGGGACTACAGGTGCCCGCCACCATGCCCGGCTAGCTTTTTGTACTTTTGTAGAGATGGGGTTTCACCATGTTGGCCAGGATGGTCTTGATTTCCTGACCTCTTGATCTGCCTGCCTCGGCCTCCCAAAGTGCTGGAATTACAGGCGTGAGCCACCGCGCCCGGCCACACCTCTGTTTTTTTTTTTTTTTAATAAAACCAACACTTGTTTATTGTAGAACATTTGGTAATTTGAAAACATGTATGAAGAAGAAGATAAAATTCACTTATGATTTCTCCATGCTTATATATTGCTGATATATCCTCCTGACATGAACACTTGCCAGATTGTGACCATGTCATATACTATGCAGTTTGTAACCATCTGTTTCATCTAATGTGATGAAAGAAATGTCTTTTTCCCATGTCATCAAATATCTTTCAAAAACATGATATATAAAAGCTGCATAATAATCCTCTCCTGACAGGAATTCTTCTAGAAGACATTAGTTAATAAAATGTCTTAGAAGATAAATGTGGATATTTTTCATTTCCAGTCATGTGAGGGTAGCAGTTAGTCATTATGTTTTCCACTCCTATCTATACCACTTGCTTGTAAATATGAACCAGGTTGGTGCAGCTATTAAAAGACAAGAGAAAGGACACTTTTTTCCCCTTAAAATATAACATTATAAAGTTTTAATTTATGTCTTCTTGTTTAAGATGTGAAGAATGTTTTCTTCTTTCGAGAGATGTTATTCCTAGAAAAACCTGTAACCAATCTTAAAGGATAAAATTCTCTTCACAAAATGCAATTGGTCCAGCTTCTTTCACTGAATGCGTGATTCTGTAAGTCTACGTATTGGTTTACACAGGGGTGAAAGATACAACGATTTACTTAGAATAGGTGATGGAGATGGGAATTTTGGGGACTCTGGGAACAGCTGCAGTTGGACCTCACAGATGCTGAATGCAAACACTGGGAACTGGAGCAATTCAGTGCAGCTGCAGGAAATGGATTATCTCATTGTCCTTTCGACAACAGGACCTCATTGATCCCCATCTTTGTTACCGTGACTCATTCCATTGTCTCTACTTCTGCCACTCCTGTTACCTATTACTTCACCATCCACTTTATACATCCTGACGCTACCTAATGGCTTCAGTTTACTGAAAACTTGCCCTTTTTATAGCTTCTCAGGGCTTCTTTCTACTGACTGATTTTTTAGCTTCTGCTTCCACCACGTGATTTTCTCTTCCTATTTCCAGTTCAAATTCTTGAAAGAGAGTGGGTGTTCATGTCAGGTCACCTCTTGAGGTTGGCTGCCCTTGGGTTATATAGTTCATGAAGGGGATTTATGGTATAGATCATGGCTCAGGTTGCTGCCTCAGCTGGGTCCACTGGCTGGGGAAGTTCCCTTAAAAAGGGAATCTGATATAGCAAGCCCTTGAATGACCTCTCAGGCACACTCTTTTTGTTTTGACTTCATTTCTTTGATTTTTTTTTCTTAAAGAATGTTTAACATAACACAAAAGCAACATTTTGACATATTTTTCATTTTTTTAAACAAAATTCTTTTTAATTTAAAATAATCATGTTATCTATTTTAACCATTTTAACAGCAGTTGTTGTCCTATTGACTTTAATAGAAATATATATTTGAACTAGGCCGGGCATGGTGGCTCATACCTATAATCCTAGCGCTTTGGGAGGCCAAAGTGGGTGGATCACTTGAGGCCAAGAGTTCGAGACCAGCCTGGCCAACATGGTGAAACCGTGTTTCTACCAAAAAAATACAAAAATTAACCACGCATGGTGGCACATGCCTGTAGCCCCAGCAAGTCAGGAGGCTAAGGCACGAGAATCGCTTGAACCCAGGAGGTGGAGGTTGCAGTGAGCTATGATGGTGCCACTGCACTCCAGCCTGGGTGACAGAATCAGACTCTGTCTCAAAAACAAAACAAAACAAAGAAAGGAAAAGAAAAAGAAAAAAAGAGAAAGATATTTGAACTAAATTTTTCTTAAAGTTCCTGAAATTTAACGTCATAGGGAAAATGTTTATGTTTATAATGTTCAACTGGCACTTTTATACAGTTATTTGCAAGAAGATAAATGCATTTTAATAGTTAGTTTAGAATTATGCATGTGGATATCAGAGACTAGCAAAGATGAGCAGGAAAGATCTGGAATATGTTGACTTTTATAAAGTAGGTCAAAAGCATTTTCCTTTTGAAACAGAATGTTCTCTTAGGCATTTTTTTCTGGTGCTTTGCGATTAAAATATAAATGGTTATGTGTAAAACTTAACTGCAGACTGTTATTGTTGGAAATTATTTTTATGTGCACAAATTGTGATGGAAAGGAGAGTAGACTGGAAACATAAATTTGTGCTTTCGTTTTACTCTGACTTAGAGGGAAGACAACTTAAATTGCCTTCTATACTACCTTACCACTGCAAAATGGGAAGTGAAGTCAGGCAGCAAACTGCTTCCTGTCTTCTTGCAGGAAGGAAACAAATTATATATAAATATACATAGCCAAACTTCAGTTTCTCTCCATTCAATCTATCCTATGCACGGCCCTGATTTGGCACTAGTAAAATGTTATATTATTTCCCTTTTGTCAGCCTTGGGTGTATATTAGAACCACTTGGGAAGCTTTTTTAAAAACCCCATGACTAGCCTAACACACCAATTTTTTGATTTATTTAGTGTGGGGTGTGGTTTGAGTACTGATAATTTCGAAAGGCATCCTAAGTGATTCTGATGAGCAGACAGGAAGCCACAAGGCAAAAGGAGAAAATCTGAACAACTGAGCTTGCCTTCAAGGTGTTCTATTATCTATCTGCAACCTAGCTTGCCAGGCTTGGCTGACCCAAGTTGCCTCCCATGCCCTCTGAACATTGCTTGTGCTTCCCCTCTTGTGTTATTTCTCCAGGCATTCTAGGAGTTACTTTCTCACCATTTTATCTGGTTCAAATTCCTCCCCATTTTTCTAGACCCAGCCCATTTTGCCTTTTTCATGAAGCCTTCCCTGACTGCCCTTGACTGCAATGCTTGCATCCTCCTCTGAAAACACAGCGGTTAATGCCTAGAAAATCATTTGAACAATGAATCAATTATGTACTGCCTTATGTAATCTCTCCACTGCTGCATTAAATAATTACTTTAATATTTGCTTAACCTTTCATCTGTTTGTTATCCAGCTACCTATACTATAAGCAAGCTTCTAGCATTCATCTATATCCTTGGTAAGCCACGTGCCTTGTACAGTACAGGAAGTCAATAATATTTACCTCTCCCTTCCATCCTGACTTCCACAGGTTTGGTTCGAGATTCTCTCCTGGAATCTTGTCCTGGTCTTGGCTGGGCTTCCTGCCACCAGAAACTTTGGCTCTTCAAATCAGGTCAACACATTACTGGCACACATGGCCAATGGCCAGTAAAACTGATGGGGTGTGTGTGTGTGTGTGTGTGTGTGTGTGTGTGTGTGTGTGTGTATGCACGCAGGTGTCTTTTGCCCACTCTTGTTTCTCTCTATTTTATGATCTGGCTGACTGGGTTTCTTTCCTTCCTTGGTCCCTCACTCTCCTACTCAATGGGATTGAAGGCAGAATTCAACGTCTCAGATTTTGACTCCTTGTGTTCTCTAAGATGAATAACATGCTTCCTGGATCTTCCTGTCCCTATTTCTTTGAGTAAACACTTGTCCTGAACAGGCTCTGGCCAAGGGGACCTAAATTAAGTCAGTCTGATCTGTCAAGAGTTTCCTCTCTACCCTGTTTTTTTTTTTTTTTTTTGGATTCTCACCATTTAAAAGAAACCTAATTGCATTGTCCACATGAATAAAAGCTGTTGTTGGTCCCTCATTGCCTTTAGAAGAAAATCTAAACCTGAGCTATCCAATATGGGAGTTGTTAAAGTTAAAATTAAAAATTAATGCCAGACATGATGGTTCACACCTGTAATCCCAGCACTTTGGGAGACTGAGGTGGGTGGATCACCTGAGGTCAGGAGTTCGAGACCAGCCTGGCCAACATGGTGAAACCCTGTCTCTACTAAAAATACAAAAATTAGCTGGGCGTGGTGGTGGGTGCATGTAACCCCAGCTACTCAGGAGGCTGAGGCAGGAGAATTGCTTGAACCTGGGAAGTGGAAGTGCAGTGAGGTGAGATCCCACCACTGTACTCCAGCCTGGGTGACAGAGGGAGACTCTGCCAATAAAAATAAAAATAAAAATAAAAATAAAAATAAAATTAAAAAGTGAGTTCCAGCTGTGTATGGTAGTTCATGTCTATAATCCCAGCACTTTGGGAGGCTGAGGTGGGAGGATCACTTCAGCACTGTACCCCAGTTTGGGTGACAGAGTAAGACCTTGTCTCAAAAATAAATAAATAAATACATTGAGCTCTTCAGTCACACCATATTTCAAGTATTTGATAGCCACATGTGGCTAATGGCTACTATTTTGGACAACACAAATATAGAACATTTTCACCAGTGCAGAAAGCTCTGCTGGACAGTGCTTGTCTGAGTATCTTAGTGTATCTTGTGAGGTCTTTTACAAGCTCACCTCACTCTTTTGCTCCAGCCCAATTTTTGGCTGTTCCTCATCATTTAACCCATCTATCTTCTCAATGTTCCAGAATGGCTCTGTGCCCTTTCACAGCTCCATGCCTTTGAACATGGTGTTCTCCCTTTCTGAAATACCCTTTGACTTTCTTCTCTGGCAAACTCCTATTTACCTTTTAAGATCCAACTCAAACATCACCTTCCTTGTGGAGTTCACTGACTTTCCTAAACAGTCATTTCTTGTCCTCTGTTTCCATTGCTCACTGAACCAATCTCTATTGTCCTTATCGCTGTAGTTTGTTATTATTTACTCATTAATCTGATCCTCCCTTTGGAGGGGGGGATCCTATCTGTTTTAGCAATCTGCCCTAATAATTGCCTGAAATTGTTTGCTTGATACCCTTTTGATATCAAGTAATATATCTTCTTATTTATGTACTTGTTATTTATGAGTTCAGCGTGTTTGAAAAGTTCACTTAGTGTTTCTGGAGAAATCCCGCCCATTTCTAGTGTAAAGCTAGAATGAACTTCCTGTCTTCTAGGGTGGAGGTCAGTTTTTCTTCTAATTAATCCCGACCAGACTTGAGAAGGATGTGGTAGGAGGGGTTTACAAGGTCAAAAACAGCAGGACTGTCTGCAGGAGCAGGTTCAGGTGTTCTCAGGTTCCAGTTATTACACAAAATATTTAGTATATGTTCAGAGAAAAAGTAGGGAGGAATAATGGAAAAAATAAAAACAACCCCCATGGAAAGAAAACTGAGGCATCGTATTTGACTTTTTCCAGGCTAAGCCCAAAAGCAATGATGTAGTGAGGGGGAAGTTTGTATTTCCATTTTGCAAAAACGTAATTTTTTTTCCTCCCGGGATTTGATAAGATTTTGATAAATTCTTGTGAATTTAATTACAGGGAAGTAAATCCTACTGACTAGTAAATTATCAATTTGTTTCTCTTTTCTCACAAAAGAGAAAGAAATTGATACACTTCACATCATCCGGGAAGACTTATTTTTCTCTGAGAAGGCCATAAGCCCTAACGGCTCAGAATCTAAGAGACCTTCGCTGATTGTCATCGCCTAGCGGCCACCGCAAACCTTACAATTATCTTCCCTCGGACGACCGGATCACGCCCATTGCTCAGACCACGCCCACTCAAGTCGCCTCATGGCTCCGCCCCACGCCCAGCAGAATAAGATTCTCATTGGCGGAGAAGTTGTTCTGATCCCGCCCCGGAGGACGGCGATAGGCTGAACTGGCGTGGGGCGGTGGTGGTTGGCTGCTTGAGGACGGGTCCCTGGTCGTGCCTGTCAGAGAGGCTGGCGGCAGTGGTGGCTCTCCGGGCTGGGTTGTCAGTCAGTGAGAGGAGGGGGAAGATGGCTCGCCGGGACCCGTTCTGCTAGGAAGAAGGGGAGCAGGTGGTGCTGCTACTCGGGAGGAAGCAGAGCAGCCGCCGTCGCTGACGCTGAGAGCCTCACGAGTCGAGGTCCTGCAGGTGGAGCTCCGGCAGCCGCTCTGGTGAGTCCAGCCGAGAGACCCACGCCGGGCCCCCAGGGCGTCCGGCAACCGATAACTTTTTTTTGTCAGGGAGGAGCCGGGGCGAGGCGGCGGCGAGGACAGGACCGGGACTTTGTCCCCGGGGCCGCGGCTCCACTGGGGGTAACGGCTCCCGCGCGAGGCGCCACGGGTGGGCGCGAGGCGGCGTTGGGCGCGGGGGGCGTCTGGTGGACGGGTGGGCTGCGGCCGGTGGCTGCTCGCCCCGAACTTGGGCGCAGCCTGCCCGCTGCCTGGAGGGCGGCAGCTTTGTGCGCGCGACTCGGGTCTTTCCTTCCTGGCGAGGAGCAGTCCAGCCTCCTGCCGTGACCCGGGTGCCGCCGCCTTGGCCCCACGGCCGCCCCTCTGCCGGGTGGGCCTGGGGGCGGGAGCCCCCCGTCCCCTCCCTGCAGCGGCGGATGCTCCGGCCTCTCCTTCTCTCCCACCCGCGCCCTCTACTCCGGCGAGGCCGCCACTGTCTGTCCGGTCTGGTGGCCACAATGGTCACTGTCGACCCCCCGCCCCCGCCCCTTGGAGAGCAGCGTTGGCCTGAGTCGTTCTTTGGTCCCCTGCAGGGCAGAGAGGTTCAGACAGCAGCCACGCTTCCTTCCTTGGTTATTACGCTGAAGATCTCTTCTTGAGCCCTTGCCCCTTCTTTCTATGAGTTATTCCTTTCCTGAGGCTCATTTTAACATACTCGGGCATCCTCGGGGGTTTGGCTGAAAATGGTTGCATTAGAACACCCCCAAGTTTGTACGCTTCAGCGAAATTTGCTGTCCGCCCGTCAGCTTGCACATGTGTGCTTTGTGAGTTTAGACATTCCCGAAAGATTTTAATTTTGCCTAAGTGGTTTAGTACTGCACAGAATCTGCTCTTTGAGAAATACACTGTCACAAGCCTGGCAGCCGCGGCGCTCTTCAGGTAGGGGGAATTTGTTCCACCGGCAGCTACTCCTTATCTCAGAGACTGCGCTACAGGCAGTAGGGCCAAGCTGACCTTTTGCAAATTATTTATCCTTGGGTCACACAGTAGTTTTTGGAGCAGGTGGGCCACCTCTTTGGTTCATGTAACACTTTACAGTTTGAGGTTTTCAGCTTTCAAATCTTATTGGCATAAAGTCAGAAAGACTGGGAGGCTTGTTTTCCATGAGAACATTCTACTGCTAACATCCACAGGCACCCCACCTCCCCCGACATTTCTAAGTATTTTTTTCCTTTAGGTGAATACATTTTAAGGTTTAGAGGATGAATAGTAGTCTAAACCACCATATTTTTGAAGTGCAGGCAAAGGCAAGGAAGGAAAAACATTTAAGATCTGCTTGGCCAGTAGTAGCTTCAAAGTCAGCTATTCAAATAATCAGTTCAATCAAACCAAGCGGCAAGGGGGAAAAGCATCACATATTTAGGAAACAAATTCTGGATTTGGCTCATTTATCCTTATTCGATTTATTGAAATTACCATGAGAGATTAGAAGGATTAGAAACCTTCTTAGTCATCGGCATTAGCAGTACCTGGATACAGACACCCGATAAGGCATTAGCTGGGTCAGCGTTTATCCTTGCTGTGCTTCCTTTCTTTGTTGTATTTCTGTTTTATGAAATTTGCTCTGGGTTGTATTTTTTAGACTGGTGTCTTTTTGACAATGAGTTTAAATATATGTACTGTTTTATTCAGCATCCTGTTGCCTAATGTTTATTTTATAATGGATCTTAAGAAATTTTAAGAAATCTTAGTGTTCAAGACCTATTTTGGGGTATCGTTTATATTTTATAAATAATTGAAATTATGTCAAACATAAATTTATTTTTTCACTCTTCCAGGCTGAGTAGGTACTAGGGATACAGAAGTGAATGTCATAGCTCTTGTCTTCAAGGAATTTACTATCTAATGTACACGATGTTAGTAACATTACAGTAAATTAACAATTATAATACTATGTGGTCAGTGGGAATAGAGATATGCCTAGCCTAGTGTAGTAGGAGAGTTTAGAGTAGGAGATAGTTAACTTGCCTTGAGTGTAGGTGGAGTTGGGAGCACACAGCCAAGTTGTGAAGGATGATATAATTTTGCCAAGTGCAGGTGGTAAGTAACTTCCCAAGAGGAGGATATAGTAATTGAGAAGGCAAGGAGGCCTGAGAAACTGTGGCAATTTAGATAAGTCATTGACAATGACAAGTCAGTGTCAATTGACATTGGCAGTTGGCAAAGTCAATAACATTGACATTGATATGGCTTGAATGCAGGAGTTAGTAGGGAAATGGTGCCAGATGAAGATAGTGAGGGTGGTAGAGGGCCAGATCAGGGAATGGTATCCTTAGCTAAAGGGATTGGATTGAACGTGATAGATGAGAAGCTATTTATTGGATTTGTATTTTAGACCTTTACTGTGGCAGAGTGAAGGAAAAACTAACAGGTCCTAATCACCTATGAGAAGAAAGGAGGACTCAGGACTGTGAAGGTTTGACTTGGGGTTCTGTTGATGGAAATGAGGAACACAAAAATGGAAGGAAGATGATAAATTCTGTTTTGGCTATTTTGAATTTGAGGAAGCAGTGGAACTTCAGGTGAAGATATAGATAGATGTTTGTATCTATGGATGTGAAAATCAGGATTAGAGAGATGATTGGGGGTTGAATTGAAGCTATATTGATTTGGTTGTGATGAAATGACTCAGGGAAAGCCTTTAGCCTGATGAAAGTGGCAGCCAGAGAACAGACTCTCAGAAATAGCAGAAGTAGGGAGAAGAATTGTCTGAAAGTTAGAGGAATAGTAGCTAGCAAGGTAGGAGGACCATCAGGAAAGATGCCAAGGGTGGGGAGATTTTCCATGGAGGAGGAACAGGTTAACAATTTTGAATGCTGTAAGGAGGTGTCAAGTTAGGAGAGGGCCCCAGTGACCACTGAATTTGTCAGGAGTCCATAGGTAACTTTAACAAGAACAGTTTTAACTGAGTGGTGGTTCAGTAACCAGGCTTCAGAAGATTGAGAAAGAATGGGTGTGATAAAGTAGACATGCTTAAGTGAGACGTTTCAAGAGAACTGAAATAAAGAAGGGAGAAAATGATAGCTATAGCTTTCATTGAGTAGTGGTTCTTAATCTTGGCTGTGCATTTACAATAATGTAATAATAATTTACAATAATCTCAGGAGCTTTAAAGAATTTTGTTTTCCAGAGGGAATCCCTATACCAATTTGGTGTGTGGGGGGGGTGTTGAACCCAGATATCAACATTTATTTCAACAGCTTTTCTATTGAAGTGTAACTGACATATAGTATACTACATATATTTAAAGTGTACAATTTGATATTTGACATATGTTTATACCTGCAAAACCATCACCATAATCAAAATAATATTCACCTCCAAAAGTTTCCTATGTGCCTTTATAGTCTTTTCCTCTTATCCCCAGGAAACCACTGTCTACTTTGTGTCATTATTGATTACTTGCATTGATACTTTTTTATAGTTCCTTAAGTAATTCCAGTGTGCAGCCATGGTTGAAAACCATTGCAGAGTGATATTGTTTGAGGGAATGTTATGTTTGTTTGTTTACATGCATAAGGAAAGAGTGAGTAGAGACAAGTAGAAAGAGATTCTTAAGCAATTTAGGAAAGATGAGATAATTATTGGAACTAAGACCCTGAGGAGATAGAAGTGAATGGAATTCAGAGCTTTGACTAGTAAGAAAGGAAGACATTTCTGGAAGCGACATCTCTAAGAATATAATGTTAAAGACAGTATATTTCTTTGTTATCATCATCAAAGTTGGCATGTAGTATCCAAATTGGTTCCCTGAAGTACTTCTGAAGTACTTAAAAAAATTAGAGAGCATCTTAATATTGTGAAAATGGATACCCCTTAGAACAATTCCTTAAATGGAGCCTGAGATCCCTGGCATCATCATGTAATGCTTTGTCATTTTTTGGAGGGGAGCAGATGGAATTAGCAGTTTGACTATTGCTTATTGTTGAGAGCCAAGTCCTGCCAGAGTCTTTTTGGCCTTCTCAGAGTTAGGCTGCATATCTGCACTAAGGAAAAAGAACATTTAACACTTGAAAATCTCCTATTTAAAGTATCTTTGCTCAGAAGAAATCTTGTTTGCTTGCCCTTTGGATATATGCCTTTTAAATACACTGGAGGATAAAATCATTCCTCTGTCTCCTAAATGAGACAGAGAAGAGTTGTGACTAGAAGTTCTCAAAGGCCCACATTTTCTATCTTGAGAAAGGTAATACCTATCCTTAGCTCACACCTTTTTTTTTTCTTTTTAAAATTTCTGGCTCAGGATTTGGATATAGGTAAAATCTGAGTCCTGTTGGTTCTGAAGTCCAGGGCTTGTTCCTCAGCCTTGACTCTTGGCTTTCACAGGGGGCTGAAAACAGAATAGCTTATCCAAATATTATTTGGCGTTGTGACTTGGTCATAAATAAAGAGGAAATGAAAAGTTTTGTCTGATTGTCTTCTAGAGTTCTGAAAATTTCTTTCATTGTGATAAAGAATTAAAGTATGATTTTTTTCTAGAGAGGAAAGGCATCCCTAATTTTGATGCAGCCTAAAAGAGTGGAAATATCGATGTTAGCATGATTTTGGTTATTATTATTATTGTCACAGCCATATTGTAAACATTCTATATTTTCTTAATTACTAATAATCATTGTAGGAAATTTGAAAAATTCACGAAAGCATAAATGGTAAATAACACTTATAATGTCTCCACCCAGAGATACTTATTTCCTTTGTGAAATACCTATTAGTGTCCTTTGTCTATTATAATACTGGAGATTTTTAAAAACTAAGTTATGAGAGCTCTTTGTGTATACAAACTATTAGGCCTTTGTCAAATTACATTGCAGATAATTTCCCTAGTTTGTCATTTTTATCTTAATTTTGTTTTTGATGTGAATTTTCTTTTTAAACAGATTGCTAACATTTTAATGTGTTTAAACCTATCAAATTTTTCTTTTATGATACCTCACTACTTAGAAAGGGCTTACATTCCCAAATTATATGACTATTCACCTCTGTTTCCTTATATTAATTTCACAGTTTTTAAAAAAATTTACATCTTTAGTCTGTTTGCAGTGTATTTTAACGTAGAGTGATGGTTCAGTTATTTTAGTGCTATTTATTGAACAATTATCTTCTTCAGAGGTTTTAAATACCAAATCATGTGTGTATACTCTGTCTGTCTATAGATATAGATATATGATTTTTTCTAGGTTTTTCTATTTAGTTTAATTGGGCTAGTTCTTTTTGCTCTAGTAATTCCAAACTGTCTTAATTATTGTGAGTTTTTAATGTATTTCACTAAATGGTTGTGTGAATACTTATTATTGTCCTTGTCAAAGCATTTTCGGCATTTCTCATGTATTTCTTTATTCATGTTACATTAAAGGCAGTTAAGATCCTAAAAGAACTTCACTGGAATATCTGAGTTAATTTTCTAGAGAAAGTTGTACTATCTCTATTAATACAATGTTATCATTTATTGAAGTCATCTTTTATGACTCAAAGATGTAGCTTTGAGTTTTCTTCATGTATTTTATAGTTTGTAGCTTTCTTCATGTGGGTTCTGCCCATTTTTCAAGTGGTGTTTTTGATATTTTAAGACTTATTGATTCTTTTGGGAATGGAACTTTTAAAATTATTTTATAAAGAGGATTAAATGTACCTGGTGGAACATAGAAAGATGGCTAATTCTCGTATACTGTTTTCTAACTGGTCATTTTATGAAACTCTTAATTCTGATAGTTTTTATTGTGTTTTGTAGTAACTAAATTATAGCATGTGTAAATGGTGTAAATGATTTTGTCTTTGTGCTAACACTTAATCCTTATTTATTTTTCTTAGGACATTGATCAGAACTTCTGGAATAATGTTAAGTTATAGCAGTGAACAGTGAGGATCGTTGGCTTATTTCTTATTTAAATGGAAATGCCTTTAGGGTTTCACAGTTGTGTGTTCAAAATTTTTATTTATGGTATGTTAAGGAAATAGTCTTCTATGCATTTTCAGGGGGAACCAAGATAGATATTCAGTTTGATCACATGCCCTCTTAATGTACCTTGAGATGATCATACAGTTTTCCTTCTTTTACCTGTTGGTTGATGAATTGTGTTAGATTTCCAAGTAGCTTTCATCAAACAATTGCTGTCTTAGGGATAAAGGCAACTTGATAATAGCATATCTCTTTAAAATAGTGCTATATTTGATTTGCTATATGAGATTGATCTTTAGTATTCCTTTTGTATTACCTTTTTAAGGTTTTGATTTCTGAATATGCCAGCTTTGTAAAAAGAGAGACTGAGAGAGAAGCTTTCCATCTTTGCATGTGCTCTGGCAATTAATCTCTTCCTTGGAAGATTTGAAATAGATTGGCTCTAAAAATGTCTAGGTCTTTTTGGACTGAATACAATTATAAAGATCTTAATATGTGCTTATGTACTAAGTATTTTGCATAATTAATTTCATTTAGTCCCTATATAACTTTGTGAGGTGAAGATTATTATTTCTATTCTACAGATAAACTGAGACTCAGAGGTTAAGACAGTCATTCACCATCAATAAAGTACACAAAGTTTAAACTCAATTCCTATCTGATGTAATAGCCCGTGTTTTCTAATCAGTACCCTAATGTTTTTCTCAATTAAGACTCTTTCTTCACCCCATATTACTGAGAAGTAAATTTAATCATTTTATTTGAGCATCTTATTAAGTATTTTTCCTCTTTGCACACTTAGTTTTAATTTTTGGTAACCCTGTTATAATTATCACTGGTCTGTTCTGTGTTGATGTGTCATATCTTTTGCTATTTTAATAAATACTGTGATCTTGGAGTGAGGTGGGATAGAGTGGGGGAACTTAAAATTGTTGTTCATATAATGCACTTAATATAATTTACATTTTAATTCGTTGAGTGTTCAAGATCAATTTGTGTTCCTGAATCCTGTTTGTACCTTGTAAGAATGTTATGTTAAGTGTACCGCATACAAGAGATCAAAGAGTTTTGGAAACACAGTACTTTTCCATTTTAGTTTGAATTATTTTTGTTGTGAGCCTTGCATCAGGGTAGCTTTTGAGTAGTAATGTTAAGTGATATATGTTTGGTGTGCGTTTTCTTGAACAAAGTCTTTTGATAGTTGACAAACATTCGTTGCTTTCTCATATAAATACATAGAATTCATTCAGTCATTTGTACTTGACTTAATGAAAACATTATATATGAGTTATTAAACTGTACCATGAAAATTAGGTTTTAGCTACTGGAACATTTATATTTACTCTTATGTTGAGTGATGTATAGGCTTGGAAATTTAGGAGAATAATGTAAGCCTTAAAAGTGCTTAAATTGGCCGGGTGCGGTGGCTCACGCCTGTAATCCCAGCACTTTGGGAGGCCGAGGTGGGCGGATCACAAGGTCAAGAGATTGAGACCATCCTGGCCAACATGGTGAAACCCTGTCTCTACTAAAAATACAAAAAAATTAGCCGGGCGTGGTGGCGGGTGCCTGTAGTCGCAGCTACTTGGGAGGCTGAGACAGGAGAATGGCATGAACCTGGGAGGCAGAGCTTGCAGTGAGCTGAGATTGCGCCACTGCACTCCAGCCTGGGCGACAGAGCGAGACTCCGTCTCAAAGAAAAAAAAAGTGCTTAAATTGGGAAAACAATCGTAAACTCTATATTTATCTTTTTGAACTCTTCTGTTCCCTTCCTTTAAATATAAATGAACATTTAATTAATTCAGTTAGGGTTTTGATTATAATCAGCACACCCAGACTGCACTCCCCATGCCCTTCCTATGGGGACAGTCTGACCCTCTTAAACTTGCCAGACACATACATGCTCTTTTGTTCTAAATTTCAAGGTTCCTGCTGATTTGTTAATCAGTATATGTCACAGTAGTGGACAAGGTGACAAATAGCCCCCGCAGCAGTGTACACATTAGTAGTTAAGAAAAGGGAGAGACTATTTTGGAAAATCATGAAACTTCAAGTGAATCCTGATAGGGAAATGGAGAGGAAGGTGAAAATATTATAGAAATGGATGGGGGAAGAAGGGAAGATAAAAATGTGTAAATCAAATAGATTATTGGAGAAATACAGAAAATTGGAAGAATGGTTACATGGGTGGTAGAACCAGAATATTCAGGTCAGTGAGGTCAAGAAGTAGAGTTTCAGAAAGGAAGACTCTTGCTTCAGGTTACAGAAAAACAATGACCATAGAGAAAGAGCTGATAGAGTTGTCATTTATAAGGTCATGGAGAGTAGATGATGAGACCCAAATTTATACTGTAAAAGGGGTTAAGGAATAAATTGATGGTGAGCAGTTGGAAGTGGTGGTAGTAGATTAAGCTACTAACTCAGAAAGTTAATCAGTGAAGAGTAAATAAGGATGGAGTAACTAGGGCATTAGAATCTGATGAAGCCTTTCTCCTGTGCCCCCTCTTTTTAGAACTATAAGATCGTGAAATACATTCTCAATTGTCCAAATGATTAATATTTTGTTAGTGATACTTACAGGTATCATTCATTGAGTACCTTTTGTTTGCCAGTGCTTTATTTGCATTATTTTTGATCCTTAAAACATCCCTAAAAGACAGATGTTATTATCTATCGTTCACAGTTGAGTCAACTGAGACTTAGCAACTTTAAGTAACTTGTTGAAAATTGGCCTGGGTTTTTTGGGCTCCAGAGTCAGCATTCTTTTCATTATGCCATGTTGCTTCCTTTATTTATTGAGCTATATTAAAATACTGGGGGCTTATAAGAGGAATATAGGTGGGATTCCTCTGCTTGTAGAAAGTAGTAGAAGAGGCCGGGCGCCATGGCTTTCAACTATAATCCCAGCATTTTGGGAGGCCAAGGCGGGCGGATCGCGAGGTCAGGAGATCGAGACCATCCTGACTAACACGGTGAAACCCTGTCTCTACTGAAAATACAAAAAATTAGCCGGGCATGGTGGCATGCACTTGTAGTCCCAGCTACTCGGGAGGCTGAGGCAGGAGAATCGCTTCAACCCAGGAGGCACTGATTGCAGTGAGCCGAGATTGCACCATTGCACTCCAGCCTGAGCGACACAGCAAGACTCCCTCTCAAAAACAAAACAAAACAAAAAAAGCAGTAGAAGAGAAATCGTAATTATGCTTGCTGTAATTTGTGTTGACTATATTTTTATTTAAAATGTTTTTATAAAGGGAATCCTTCTAGTAAGCTTCCCTACTAATAATATCTAATTTTTAACAATTGCTGTTATTTGGAGATGAGATTTTTTTTTACGCATGATAATGATGGGTTGACAGGAAAGGAAGGACAGGCCAAGAAAAAGCATGTAAAGAAAAATAAGAATAAAGCTTGTTGTTTTCACTATGAGGACTTCAAATATGTCATACAATTTTAGGTAGCACCTCAGAAAGGCCAGCCTCTTCATGGAAATCATATTGAGCTAGTCACAAGATGGTAATTAGAGCAGATACTCTCCATGTCACCAGATTATAGAGCTCCAAAGAATTTATTGTAATACAGTGTGATTTATTGAATTTAGATTTCATCAATCAGGAATTAGTTATTGGTGAAAGGGTCTAAGCAGATGTTTGGTTTTTCTATAATAAACCCTTTCTTTAAAAACAATGTGTAATTGAAAAAGAAATGCTTAAAATACTTTAGGGATTAAACATTCTTATAGGACTTTCAAGTACTTTGGGAGGAACCAAGATAGAAATTTTTGCTGTGCTAATTTTAGCCTCACATTCAGCTACAAAACAACGTCTAAGTTACATTCTGCTATACTAGTATAAGACAGTATTATTGAAAACTTTATTTTAAAAATAATTTTATAATTCAGCCTCTGCTAAAACAAATTGACTCTTAGCCCAGTTAATATGAATCAGCATGGTCATACTGAACTATTTATTTCTGCTTTGGTTACTATAATGTTTTTAAACCAAGAAAAACAACTATATTTATAATATCCACATAGTTTCTGATTGGGGAGAATCAAATAGAATTTTGTACAGTCAAGATCTGTTGTTTTTATTATTATGGCCCTATTAGCACACATTACCACCATTAACTGTATTTACTTACATTTTCTCATTGCACTTCCCTCTTTGCCCTACTATTTTCTATTGAACATCTGAGCCTCTATTGGCAGACCTCATTAAAGGTTGAAAGTTTCATTCCAACATATTAAAGGGCAGCAACTCCCTCTAAGACATTAACTCCCAAGTTAGTTGGAATTTGATTCTCTTAACATTTCTGTCTTTCTTTGTCCCCAACATTGCAAAAAGGAAAGCACTTAGAATGCAAAGAACTTTAAGGAATCAAAGTAGAGCTGTGCTTTGGAAACCATATTTCCATATGCTGTTATGTTTGGGAGAGAGGAAAGAGGTATTATTGATAGCAAAATGATTGAAAGATAATGTTTACATTGGCCTTTTACATTCCTCCTCATTTTTTCTCATAGCATTTATTTATTTTATTTTATTGTTTATATTCTGATTTACCTTGATTTGTTTTAAAAGGACTTAAGGCACACTCATTTCTGCTGTTTTAGGTTTATTTGTCTCTCCTAATAGACTGTGGATCCCCTAAGTCAGCTGTGTTGTATTCATTTTTGTAAATCTAGTATCTAGGACATAGTTGGCATTTAATAGTTTATGAATAAATGGATGATATTTAACCACCTTAATATAAGAAAAAAAAGAGCCAGGTTGGTTGCTGAACCCTAGCTTACTGCAGCTTTAGTGGTGTTATGGGCTGCATTGTGTCCCATCCAAAATTCATAAGTTGAAGGCCTAACCCCCAGTACCTCAGAATGTAGCATCATTTGGAAATAGGGTCTTTAGAGAGGCAGTTAAGTTAAAATGAGGTAATTAGGATGGGCCCTAATTCAGTATGGTTGGTGTCCTTGTAAGAACAGGAAATTTGGATAGGCCGTACAGAAGGAGGACAATGTGAAGACATAGGGAGAAGACCGCCATCTATAAGCCATGGGGAGTGACCTGAAACTATTCTCTCAGAGCTCTAAGAAGGAACCAACCCTCCTGAATCTTGATCTTAGACTCCTAGCCTAGAGAACTGTGAGAAAATAAATTTCTGTTGTTTAAACCACCCAGTCTGTGGTACTTTGTTATGGCAGCCCTAGCAAACAAATATAAATGGCTTTTATACTTGGATGTAGCAAAATCTCAAATACCCTTAATTTGCCTGTTCCCAAGAAACAGTTTGCCAAGGCTAATGTCAAAGCCTCAAAAATTTATATACTTCCCCTAGGTAAAACATGGAAGAGTAAAATTTGGATAGCTTAATGAAGAAAGTAATAACTATTTGCCTCCTCCTTCACCTTTCCCAATACAGCCAATGGCAAGCAACTGGCTAATTCCTTAATTTAATTGAATTTGTTTAGTTTGGCAAGGAGAAAGTGTTTACAGGGTATTTGTGTTCCTAGGTGTTCAAGAGCCTCTCCCTGTTTGCTTCTTCATGGTAGAAAATGAAAGAGGAAGACTAAATAATACTTTTTAATATGATGTTGATTTGAGCTAATTGCTTGCGTATAATCTTAGTCACATTATTTTACTTGTGTTGTAGTCAACAGGGGCAAAACAGTATGTCTTTTACATGCCCATTGCTGTGGTAGTTGCTGTACCCTTTGATCATCAACTAGTCATACTGAGTTGCCACAGTGGTTTTCAGCATTTTTTCATTATATGCTGTAGCTGCAAACTATATATATACATATATGTTTATATGTATATATATGTATATATATACAATTTTTACCATTATTTCTTCTTGACATTTTTAATTGAGTTATATATCAAGTAGTGCTGTGTTCAGTCAATTTTTATAGTGCTTTGAGATACTTTGTGAAGAGAAAATTTCAAACATATACAAAAGCAAAACATTTGCTCTTTCATCGTTTGGAGGCAGTTTTCCCAGAGTTCTGAAAGTAGGGTAAACTAAATTAGAGAACTGAACAAAGGTCTCAGCCCCAGAATTTAAAAAAAAAAAATGTTTGCCATAAAGCAAAGGAAACCAAAACCAAACAGAAAACCTCTGACTTAGGGGCAAATAAGAATTTTGGTCTAATTTTGGCATTTCAACTTCAGTCACACCCATGTTTTTGGATCACTCTTGTTACCAGTATGTAGGCACTGTGGTAAATACCAGTTGATAGATTTTTCTCATCTTTTTTCTTTGCCTTCATTCCAACTGAGAAAAATACTGCAACCATATGCTAGCAAGTGGCAGAGCTGGGTCTAAGAAAATTGAATACTTTTTCTCCAGTACCCTACCATGTTCTTTTACTACCCTATAGTTCTCAACCTGGCTGCCAAACACAATCATCTGAATAATTTACTTTTCCCTACCAATTTATTTTAAAATGAAAATATCCTACTTTTCAATTTAGAATAAAATATTAGGAAGAAGAAAAGAGTAAACAAGAGTAAATTATTTATGAGACAAGGGAAAGGTTTTGAACTGTTTTAGGTGCCATGGGTAGGGATTGCTGATAGCATGGTGATTAGAATGGGGTCTTTGGAATTGGGCTGCATGGGTTCTAACCCTAACTTAACCACTTTGGTAGTGTGTGATCTTGGGCAAGTTACTTCTTTAAGTGTTAGCTTTCTTTTTTGTGAAATAGAGGTTATGTTAATTTACCAACTAGGATGGCTATGAGAATTAAATTAAAATTCCAATAAATCGCTTAGCATAGTGCCAGAAACATAAGTGCTTGAGGAATGTTAGTCATTATCACAACATTATCTATGGACATCTACCATTGTTATGTATTACACATTTGGTCACATTGAGTGTTTTCCAGACCATATTGCCAATGATGCCAGTTGTCTATGGACAGCAAAGGATTCCATGGTCAAATACATTTAGGAAAATATTTCATTCCAAATGCCTTTCATAGAGATTAATAATACAGATTTAGCATATTAAAGGCTCTGAAAAGTCCTTTGATTAAAAAAAAAACTCGTTAACTTTGTCAAGTAGTTAAATTTTCACAAGGAAAGCCTTTTTTTTCTGCTGTCCTCCGAGGTCTGTCTTTATGTGGCTTCTTATACAGATGTCTATCCCTCAGCTCTTGTAGCATGGTGGTTACCCTCTAAGAGGGATTATTCAAGAGGACAGGTCCTAGGTGGAAGCTCTTAAGTCTCTCCTTGCAGCACCTTACTAAATTCCACTGGCAAAAACATGTCACTTTACCAAGCCCAGCATCGATGCGGAGGAGGACTATACAAAGGACTAAATAACAGGAGAGATCATTTGTTGAAGGTCGTAAATATAATAGTAATAGTGTACCATATATTTTTTAAAAAGGTCCATGATATATTAGGTGAAAAATAATCAAGTTTTGGTAGAATGTGATTGTATTTTTATGTTAAAATCAAAATATAAATGGACTATGTATACATGTATGTGTATATGTGTATATATACATATGTACATGTTTTGATAGAGCAGATATATTTTGTTTGGTTGAGCAGATATCTATATAGGTATAGATAGGTACCTATCTATATAAATATATTATTTGGTTGATATATTTTTCTTGGTTGAGGGGATATATTTTGTTTTGGTTTAGATATACTGCTCAATACTTTTAAGAGTAGAGAGTTTTCAGAACTGCTGATTATATAGTATATGTGTAGAAAAAAGTTTGAAATAATATAAAATTAACAGTATTTTCTTTTGAAGAGTGGGATAGCAGCAGTGAGAAGGATGATTATTTATTTTAATTATGTGGAAAAGATTTAAATGCAGCAATTTAAAAAAATCTCCCGTAAAGAAAAATATTAGCAGGGATGGGAGGTCAGTTTTCTACCTAGGTGTTCATAGTTTTTGTGTATGTTTTATTTTCTTTCTTGGTGGAATTTTTATAATCTTTTATAGTTGCATAGTGAGCAGAACCCTTGTTTTAAACTTTTCATTGTTGATTTTGTGTATTTCTGATAATTTTCTCATGATTGCCCTTGCAATTATTCCTCTGGAAAATGTAAGGTGCTACCTTGACTTATTTTCCTCTCATCTATTCCCTGCTTTTCCTTTGCCATCTGGATTACAATTGCCTTGAGGACACAGATCATATTTTACTATTCGTTTGCTAATAGTGCAAACTAATAGAAACACTTTGCATTATACTCAGTAGGCACTCAAGGGCTTGCTGAATTATTAATGTTGCAATTTGAACATATACTAGTATTGACTTTTTGCATATATGAAAATATTGAATGAGTTACCCCTTAATATGACCTCTCATTCTGTGTTTGTTTTTGCTACTTCTGTTTCTTTGTTCTTACTCTGACTCTGCCCAGCCTACTGTCTGGATAAATTATATGAACGGGCTGTCGACTTGACATCCTGTTCTAGTGAATATGTAGAAAGCATTTCTAATCACCATGTTATTTAATATGCAGTTGTGTGATAATCATGTTAATGAATGTGATTGAGGTAATTATTATAGTTCAGCATTTTTACACTGATCTCTTAAAATCTGTTGACATAAACTTTATCATTTGTATGTTAGTTATCAGGGCTTACTGAAGTTTGATTCACTGAGGTAATACTTGAATCACTTAGTATGTGCTATAATTATATTTTGTAAAAGGTGGTACAAACATTTTGGGAAGCTTTATTTCAGCAATAACTGCTCTTGTAGATTTTTACCCAATATCAAATATAAAATAATTTGTTTGTGATATTTTTATATTTAGCGAAATACATAACATATTAATGGACTTTCAAGATTTCTTATAACATTCTAATAAGAGGTTTTCTAAGTCAAGATTATCTGCATCAATCAGTCTTTAAAATAATCAGATGATGCTGTTATGGTTCACAGATGCAGTACCAGTTCTCTCCTGGCAGCTTACCTTGCCAGTGCATGCATTTCATTAATAAGAGCCCCAAGTTTTTCCTAGGTAGGGTATAAAAGCTGAGGAGTGAAAGGAAGATAGAGAAGAGAAGCATAGGCGAAGACATGGAGCCTGGAGTGGCATGGATTATTTTGGAGAGTAGTGTTAAATAAAATTTGGTTAGGTAAATTATGACCATATTTTAGGGAAAGTTTGATGTGGAAGATTTGTGAGGTCTGATGTCATGGTGTGTTCAGGAGAAAAGAAGTTTCAGCAAGATTATATGGCAGCAGCATGCATGGTGCACTGGAGAAGGGAAGAAATCAGGAGCCAGAAGGCTGTGTGATCAGCACATGCAGAGGAAATAAGGGCCCAGACTCAGGGTGTTGCTGTGGAGATGGAGAGCAGATGGTAAATTTGACGGGCATTATAAAGGGTGAAATTTATTCCTCTATTCAATAAATATTTGTTAGATACTTGCTGTATGTTACTTATGCTTATAGTATCTGGACTGAAATTTGCCTGTAGTTACTAATACAGTTTAAAACTTTAAAAGTATGTTATATAATTTTTATTTGAAAAAAATTTTTAAAAAATGTTGAACCACTGAGTCATGTACTATGTTAATGTCAATAGGAAGTGCTCATCGTAGTGCCATGGTTCCCAGAGATCTCACCATTCTGTCTGCTCTTATCTAAAAGAAATCTAAATTGTTAATAAATTGTACATGATCTTAGTCAAGGCTATTTGAATGCTAGCTCAAAAAAGAGGGAGAATATTTGCAATAGAAATCCAAGAGCAGTAACTGTTGGCCTCAGAAGTTTCACAGCATTGTGTTTGCTGCATTCTTTTGGTCAACATGGTTATTAAAAAATAGTTCTTCCTAACTTCTCTTATTAGAGTCCAAATCAGTTATCCTTTCCCTGGAAAAAATGTTCTTCTGAAGTCCTGGAGGATCTTGTCTATGGCCATACCACCTTGAACGTGCCTGATCTTGTCTGAAGTCCTGGAGGATCTGAAAAGAATAGGAAGATAGAAATGGGAAATGAGAAGAAAGAAGTTCTTACCTTCTAATTGTTCTAGCTTTTCCAACAGAAACACACTGGGCTGGTTGCCATAGCACACTGATATCCCAACATGATCTTATTTGTCCCTGGGGTAGGCAAAAGATGGTTTAGACAAAAACCATTTTATTGAGTAAAAACCTATGTTCTATTCTTGATAATCAGACACTTGTTTTGTGATTTTTGGGGAAAATAGGCCTAAGTAATAGCCCTTTGGAAAGACTTCCCAAACCTCTCTTACTATGAATTATATTACTTTTCCTGGTGCCTTGAGAGGCAGCTTTATTTACTTGATGACCTAGGTAGGCAGTGAGGCATCAACAACACTTCTTTTTAAGCGACAGCACATATACCCTCCTCCTTCACAATTGATTGGTCAGTTTCACAATGGATTGGTCAGTTTCACAATTGATTGGTCAGTTTCTAAAATTAAAAATAAAATTAATTTTATTCTGTAACATAATCTGAACATTTCTCTCTGCTCTGTTTTCCTGAAATTCACCCAGGAATTCTTGATAATCTTCTGGTAGCGCTTAATTTAACTACAGCAATGGCCTCATTGCATAGGAGAGAAGTTTAAAATTTCGTGATGTGTCACAATCCATTTATAGAAATTTGGTTGCTCTATAAATTTATAGAAACTTATGTTTCGTAATGATATGTAAAACAAATGGTTATAAAAAGTTTTATAGTAGTTTGTAGTTAGTGCTTAATGATGAAGGGGATGATGTAAAAAATAGTAGGAATAAGGAAATTTTTAGAGTTTTACAGTGAAAGTTACAAATACTTTTTAAATATTCTTATAAAATAATTAAAATGTTATATGTCTGATGACAACACTAAAAGATAACTTTTGGTAATTGTTATTAATAACATAATGTGGGAATTGAAGAATAAGACATTTGACTTAGGAAGGTTTTATTGTACATAGAAAATATAAAAAATTAATGTTACACAGACTAATTGGGCTAGTGAAATACTACATAGACTCCTAGCAAGCCTTCTAATGTAATTTTAAATATTCTGCTCCGGAACATATTTGGCAAAAATAGGAAGCTAGTTACACAGCAGGAAACATGTATTTTAATTTTGTCTCTTTTACCTTTGAGAAGAATAAAGTTTTTACAAATGCAAGTATATTTTGAATATTACTAGAGATGTCTAATTAGATTTATAAAGCTTGCAGAGTTATATAATCAAGTCTTTGGCATAGATGTTAATAGGTTACATATTAGATATGAAATGTGGGGGTGGGTCAGCAACTTGTAGAGAGCCTCTTGCTGCTTGCTGGTAGAGAGAAACAGTTTTTAAATCATTTTGTGGCCAGTTTGCTTTTTGTCCTATCTAAGCTTTGCTGATACCTTTAGTCATAACTGTTATTCATCTTGAAGCCCAGGGCTAATGGAAAGAATTTTTTTTTTTTTTAACTATTGTACTGTATGTGGTAAGGACAAAGAAAAGCTTATGTCAGCTAGTAAACACTGTTGACTTTTTAATTTTTTATTTCTGTAAATACTTATTCTACAATAGTACTCCAAACCTCAGCATCACACAGTATACCCATGTAACAAACCTGCACATGTACCTCCTGAATCTAAAGTAAAAGTTGAAATAAAAAAAATTATCCTATACTTTACAGAATTCCATTGTTCTCTTTCTTACATAATGCATTGATATTTCAGGATTCATTTTTAATGTTTGTATATTTTTGCGTCTTTTTTTTTTTTTTTTTTTTGAGACGGAGTCTCACTCTGTCATCCAGGCTGGAGTGCAGTGGTGCGATCTTGTCCCACTGAAACCTCTGCCTCCCGGGTTCAAGCGATTCTTCTATCTCAGCCTCCCAAGTACCTGGGATCACAGGCACATGCCACCATGCCTGGCTAATTTTTGTATTTTTAGTACAGAGGGGTTTCACTGTGTTGGCCAGGCTTTCTCAAACTCCTAACCTCAAGTGATCCTCCTGCCTCAGCCTCCCAAAGTGCTGGGATTACAGGTGTGAGCCACCGCACCCAGCCATACTTTCTCTTCTAAAGATATTCTTACTTTTATAGTTAAAAGGAACTTACCAGGGGCCAGGCACGGTGGCTCATGTCTGTAATCATATTGGATAGTACTTGATATTCACATGACATCATGTTGACGTTAGCTTTGATCAAGGCAGTGCTTGCCCGGTTTTACCACTATACAGTTACTCTTTTCCCCTTTCCATACTCTCTTTTTTTGCGAGTGAATAGCTATGTCCAGTGCACTCTCAATGGGGGAGCAAGGACTAAGCTCTACCTCCTGGAGGAGATAGTGTCTACATCTGTTATTGGGAATTCTTCCGTAAGGAAGCTTTATCTCCTATTCTCTTATTTATTTAATCATTTATTTATATGAGTATGGCCTCATGTATATTTATTTTATACTTTGGGTTATAATGCAGTCCTACATTATTTGTTCTGTTGCTCGGATTGTTCCAGCTTTGGCCATTGGGTGTTCTTTCAGGTTGACTTAATATTTAAGCATATAAAGAGTCCCTAACCCAAATGTTTGAAAACAGGTGGTCTAGGCTATGATCATAGACTTTGATCATAGGATTGAGTAGCTGAGGCAGGGAGGAAGAAATTATTGTAGGAGGAGAATTCTAGGAATTAAGACTTCAGGTAAGAAAAAAAATCACCAAGATTTAAGCAGGAGTTGTTTGAAAGCATGACAGTGAGCTAGGAGCTAAGATCATCCAGAAATGAAGGGGAGGGACCGAGCAGGGCAAGGGCGTGGGGTGGATTGATTGATAGATGATGGTGACAGAGTTTCAAAGCAGCTTTGGGTGGATGGTTGAAGGAGGAAGAGAATGATCTTGAGTGGTAATAAGAAGGAAGGAGAACACCTACTTTACCTCTAAGCCCAGTGGTTTCTTTCAGGGATGTGTGAGGAAATGCAATCACTATTTGGTAAGGTTGCATGCAGGGAAACTAGTGTCTCATGAAAAGAAGAAAGCAACATTTGAAGAACTGTTGAAGATATAGAGGATTTTGCTGGTAATAGACTGTAAATTCCAGAGGACACAATGGAAGTATATCCTCCTTCCAGAATTAGGATGGGATGGGAGATGGGAGCAAAACAGAAGATGTGCAAAGAGTTATGATGACTAGTGTGTGAGATGAGTGTCATCTAGGTGTCTGTAGCTTCTTGTGGTGCTGGATATAAACAGAGATGAAGGGAATAATGACTTTAGTCCTGGTGGACCTAAGGCAGACAGTGGTGGTGAGACTGTGAAAGTTTCAGGGTAGGGAGGCATGTCATAGACTCCCTTTTGAGTTCTGCAGGAGACAGAGAAGTTTGGGGAGGAACAATTTTATTCTGAGCTTGCATGCGTGCTAAACGGGTGAGTGTCCATGTGAGCTCAGCTATACAATGAGGGCTCCCATTTGATCTCTATCAAGTGGAAGATAAGAGACCCAGGGCTGACTGGTGTTACTAATATACAATATACACACAGAAAAATGTACAAATTATGAAATGTTTAGCCTGGCAAATTTTCACCAAATGTGTACACTTGAGTAACCAGCACCTAGATCAAGAAACAGACTGTTATCAGAACCAACAAGATAGGCCCCTCAAGAGCAGCCACTATCCCAACTTCTAACACAAATGGATTCGTTTTATCTGTTCTTGAAATTTACATAAATGTAATTATATAGTATGTACTCTGTTTTCCTGCATTCTTTTATCCAACACTGTAACACAGATGTAGTTTATTCATTCAAAGTTATATTTTGTTGTATAGAATTTCAGATATTGTACAGTATACTGTAATTTATTTGTTCAACTATTGATGGACATTTGGTTTGTTTCTAGTTTTTGACTATTAAAAAAAACCTGCTGTAGCCAAGCATGTGGTACACTCCTGTAGTCTCAGCTACTTGAGAGGCTGAGGTGGGAGGATTCCTTGAGCCCAGGAATTTGAGGCTACAGTGAGCTGTGATAGCGCCATTACACTCTAGCCCGGGTAACAGAGTGAGACTCTGTCTCTAAAAACAAAACAAAAACAAAAGCCTGTTGCTCAGATGAACATTTTCTGAACACAGCTTTCAGAGAACATATGTCCTCATTTCTGTTAAGTATTAACATGGGTAGAATTTCTGGGTTCGTAGAGTATATGTATATATCCTGAAGTTTAGAGGATATTGTTAAAGGGTTTTCCAAGATATTGTACCAATTTGCATTCACATTAGCTGTGTCTGAATATTGATTGCTCCATATCTTTTTCAACACTTGGTGTGATCTTTCATTTTAGCTACACATGCGTGCGTGTGTGTGTGTGTGTGTGTGTGTGTGTGTGTTTGTATGGTGTATTTCACTGTGGGTTTTAACTGACATTTCCCTGATGACTAACAGAGTTGAGCACGTTTCATGTGCTAAGTTTCCATTTGAATAAGTGATGGTCTTGATTTCCTATAGGATTGTCTACCTTTTTCTTAATAATTTATGAGTTCCTTATATATTCTGGATATGAGACTTTTGTCATGTATATGAATTGCAGATATCATCTGCCACTCTATGGCTTTGCCTTTTCATTCTCCTAGTGGTATCTTTTGGTGAGTAGAAATTCTTATTTTCAAGGAAGTCCAGTTTATCCTTTTTCCCTCCTTGTGATTAGTGCTTTTGTGCCTCTTGTTTAAGAAACCTTTGCCTAGCCTAAGATTATGAAAGTATTCTCTTGCGTTTTCTTCTAAAAGCCTTATGGTTTACTGTTCACAATTAGATCTATGGTCCAACTGAAACTGGTTTTTTTTTTTTTTTTTGCATACAGCATGATCTCTAGGGTCATGGTTCTTTTTGTCCTCCCCATGTAGCTATCCAAATAACCTAGCCCCATTTATTATAAAGATCATCCTTTCCTCACTGAATTTCAGTGTCATTTTTGTCATAAATCAGGTGACCATATATGTGTGGGTCTGTTTCTGGCCACTCTATTCTGTTCCTTTAGTTGTTTTGTATCCTTCTGACAGTGCCACCACTGGCTTAATTACTATAGTTTTTGGTAAGTTTTATACTAAGCTTTGCTGTTGGAAGTCCAGGTCCCACAGTTCTGTTGTTCTTCAAGACAGCCCTTGACTGTTCTTGGTTCCTTGTATATTCCTCTTGATTTCTTTTAATTTTTAAAAAATTAACCTTAATTTTAACTGGAGAGTTATTTTGAATTTTTGTAAAAATTTTACTTCCCCAGTTCTATGTAACTTGATGTAGTGTGGTTCCATTTGTGATAACTTTCTGTCCTAGTTTATTAAACAATGGAATTCATACAAAAGAAAACTTTTGTGCATTTATATTGGCTTTGCTTTACAAATATACATAACAACATAAAAAAGGTAGATACAGGCAGACAGAAAATAAGAGTAAGACAAAGAGAATCGGTTATGAAACTCACTGTATTCATAATATAAAAACAAACAAGTTACTCCAAAGGAGAGATTTTCCTAGTACTGAAAACTTAAGATGTGAATTTTCTAGACTCTGTTGGCTTTTAAGGAGGATAAATGTGATCTAGCAGTGCTTTGGTAACATTTTGGACATAATTTCAAAGCCCAGTTTCTCCAAACAGACAGTTCTATAAAATCAATAATACAGTACATATATGTGGTTTTCTATTAGTCTGACTTGATTCAAGGAGAAATATTTTTTATTTTAAAAATAAAATGCATATTACCCAAGTAATCTTTTATGAGTGAATGAATGAATGAATGACCAAAAAATGTTTTAGTCATGTTTTTTATGAGAATTAGACAGCAGGAACCTTAGAATGTATTCTTTGACAAGAACCTGTGTTGTTCATTAAGGCATATCTGGATACTTTCTTAGACAGCTGAGCAGAGTTTATAAGAATTAGTAATAATAATAATAATATTGCATAGTTATAATAGTTTGTTGCCAGGAATGGAAATAACTGCTTTTATTTGCATTTTAAAATGTACTCCTCACAATAACTCCTTGCAAATAGGTACTATCATTATCCCTATTTTGCAGATTAAAAAAAAGTAAGGCAAATATATCTTGCCCAAGTAAGTAATAGAATCAGAATTCATTTCTGGCTACTCTACCTGAGTTTCCACTACATTATAATGCTCATGAAAATTAAGTAGCCGAATGAAGGATTTGTGACTGAATTTGGAAGTTAGGAAATTCAGATAGAGCTCAAGTTTTCCATCAGGAAATAGTTTCCAAGTCTACTCCCATACAAATGCATAGGTAAAGAAAAATACGTTGTATTTTGACAAACATTTTGCTTGAGATAAAACTGTTCTGCATTTCTTTTAGCTTATTTCTTTGAATTTATACTTAAGTAAATCCCAATCTTCTGAATAACTGTTGTCAAATATGGTCATTTTGAATATTGTCACTTTTACTTTTTAAAAAATGAATATTACACTTTCAAGAAACCAAATGGCTTGCCTAGTTACTGTTGTAAAGAACTGAAATACAAGCAAATTAAATTACTTTAATGCTTTCTATAAAGTCAATTTTGGATGCGTGTCTTCTTATATTTTCACAGTTTTTGAAATATTTTCTGCCTTCTTTTAAGATAAATGATCTTTTTGAAATTATTTTATTGAAACTGGGGAAAAATGTCCAATATGTTTTGCAGCTGGCATTCCTGAAAACTAAATGAAAATTGCAAAGCCAATTTCATCATGTTGTGATATTTATACTTTTGTCAAAATTCTTGCATTTTAAGGCTTGTTTGTGCACATTGGTTTTGAAATGAATTTAGTAATTTATGTTTGAAACTCATTTCACAAATATGAAGTAAAAACTTTATAGGATTATCTCTGTTCATAGTAATCTGACTAAATAAAATATGTTCAAAATGTTAACATTTTTCTATGTTAATTTTCAGGTTGAAGGTTTAGAACAGATGTGGAAAAATGTTTACTTCAGAGAAAGGGGTTGTGGAGGAATGGTTGTCAGAGTTTAAGGTAATATTTACTGTTCTACTGTAGTAATTATATTCCAAGGAAGTTTTGTCTGGGGTTTAAATTCCAGTGATTTTTGTATTTTATGTGACTGAAAGGCTAAATATCTGTGGAAGAAGTATTTTCTATCAAATCTCAATAAAGAGTTATTTACACATAGTAATCTTTTCTAGGAAATTGATTCCTTTTTTCTCCCAAGTGGTTCAAAGAGTTTATTCATTTGTTTATTTTCTTTCTTTCATGGCAATACCACAAAGTAGTTAAAGTCTCTGAATGTTGATGTCATTCTCCAACGACCATCAGTGATTCATTGTCAAAATGTTTCTTCTAGTTTGGAGGGCAGTGGAACTGGGGTGACCAACAATGAGGAGAGGATGGGAAGATATTTGCTCAACTTTATACCAGTGAATCTTTCTCTAGTTGGCTAACCCAGTGGCTATATAAGGGGTGTATAACCTTTGATTAGTTAATGAAGAAAATAAAACTTATATTTTCTTGTCTCATGAGCTTTTCTCTAGGATAGCTAAAATAGTATTTCTTTAATCAGCTAATTACTTTTCTCTGTCCTTATGTGACACATAATTATGTGCACTTGCATGATCATGAACCACAGGAATGAAGAGTTTGGGCTGCAACTATCAGTTTGATTTTGTCCAGCCCAATCAGCCCAAGACCTATAAGGACAAAGTTACAGTCTGACAAAGTCAGGCTTATTGGCTTGTTGCATTGAGAGAGATTGCCCAACAGACACCATGGGACCATCTCACCAAACCAAAGAAAAGATAAAATTATAGTAATTTGGAGGAAGGGTAGAGTTTAGGTGAAATTTAAATGAAACGGTATTCTGGTAGACTCAAAACAAAGCAGGGCTGTTTATAATGGGGTGAACATCTGGTCTGGCCTTCAAAGTAGACCCAGGATCTTGTTGTCTTGAAAACTACAAAGTTAACATAGATTTGAAATGTTATGTTCAGAAACTCCATATTTATATCTCTGCACCTGGGTTGAAAATCAAGGCTGCTTCTCTATGTCAAAGTGACTTAGATGCTCTAGGCAAGAGTGGGATGTTTTGTTCTTACTGATACATGTTCAACAACAAACTTTTTTATAATCTGTGATTTTAGATGACAAGTCATCTTAGTAAGTAAGAACTTAGTAGTCACTCAAAGGAGATTGTTATGTCATTTTTCAGTTGCAGTGTGTATTTAGGAAAAGCACCATTTCCTGTTAATTTTAACAGCCGGCCTTATCTGTCTCTTTTATCTAATCCTGGTGAATAGCTGGGCAGACTTTTACTTTCTCAGCTTTTATAGCCGTGAATTGAGCATCCTTCTATGGATTCCCCAAGTCATCATAAAGCGACATTAGAATGTCACAGAAGTGCTTTCTACATATTTTAATAACTTGTGGCCAGATGTGGTGGCTCATGCCTATAATCCCAGCACTTTGAGAGGCGGAGATGGAAGGATTGCTTCAGGCCAGGAGTTTAAGACCAGCCTAGGCAACATAGCAAGACCCCCTCTCTCCAAAAAAAATAAAATAAAATAAATTAGCTGGGCATGTTGGTGCATGCCTGTAGCCCCAGCTACTTGGGAGGCTGAGTTGGGAGGATCACTTGAGCCCAGGAATTCAAAGATGCAGTGAGCTATGATGGCACCACTGCTGTCCAGTCTGGTGACAGAGTGAGACTTTTGTCTCTAAAAGAAAAAAAAAAAAACAAACAAGAAACTTTGATTAAATCGTGTGTGTGTGTGTGTGTGTGTGTGTGTGTGTTTCCTGCTTGTGTTATCTTTGTGTTTAAAATAGTCTGTTATCACGGCTTTTTTTTTTGGCAGATTGATGGAAATTGTCAAGTTTAACAGTTGAATGCTATTTCTTCTAGGGCATTCTTATGTTTAATGGTGAAGTAAAATATGCAAAAGCAAATATCGCTAGCTATCCATTCTTTAAGATGGGAGTTGTGGAAAGAGAGCATGTTAAAGGGTGGGTTTTAGGGGTAAGATCAGCTAGTAAGGTAAATAATGGAAAACCGTGACTGATCTCCTTCCCTTTCCATCTGTTCGTTTATTCCCTTCCCCTCCTGGTTTGGATATATAGACACCTAGGAAGTGCAGTACGGAGGAGTGAGGGGCAGAGCAGCGGTTAATGGCAGTAGTGTCTGAGGAAGTAGGTGGTTGGGGTGAAGGGCTGCAGAGGTGGCGTGTAGAAGAATAGCCAGAGTAGTTACATTGGTAGATTGGTTACATTGAGCAAATAAGTTGATTGAACAAATAAGTAAATATTTTGAGGATAATGGGAGTTAGATTTCTATCTGTCTGAAAAAGGAGTTACAATCATGGAACAGTGAAAGCCAAGAAAGAACTCTAAGGTGTTGTATTGGAATCATTATGAACTCATGGGTTCTAAGTATGCATATGATATATATGTGTGTATGTGTCTGTACATATATGCATACATATATCTCCTAGCTTTGTTCACTGGGAGGACCTAGAAACAGTGGCACCCCGGTCACAGTGAGTACACTAAGCACCCAGATCTTGTTTTCCAAATACCGTCTTCCACTACAAGAAACCAGAGTATGAATAAATAGGAAATATTATTTAAGTGATATTTTATCAATATAACATATTATGTGGGTAGCAATATTTTATTAACATTTTAAATAAATTTAATGCAAACATAGGGAAACTTTTCCTTTAGGAGGAGAGAGTGAAATCATGGCCTGCAGGAAATAAAATGTAGTTTAAGTAGTTTCTCCTGCCCAACCCCAAGATTAACTTTACCCAATTTTGAATCAATTTGATATTCAAATGTTTTAAATTATCTTCAAATCTGTATTATAGCCAGTTCAAGGAAGGATATTTCCCATTCCTTGGCTAATTTGGTAGGCATTCCTGATAATTATTTGGAGTGTTATTCTAAATTGGGTTAATGTGTGTTGAATTCAGCTCTATGTTTGACAAAGAGAAGAAGGTTATCAGGCAAAATCAGCAGCATACCAGAGGTAATAGAATATAGAAAAGTTCTTGGGAATGTGTCTGCTAAGTACTTTTAAAATTAGAGTAACGTATCTTTTGAAATCTCTGGTGTTAAATTACATATTTTTGTTAAAATATTTAAGAAAGGTTTTGGTTACATACATATTTCTAGAAAAGCTTCTGCTTGGTTGTTTTATTTAATAACCATGATGCTAATAAGGCCAAGTAATCATGATTGAGTAAGTGAGCTGAAAGAAACCCTTTGACTTAATTCTAATTCTCCCCAAGCTGGTTTTATGATGTTGGGCATAACCTCTCCGGGTCTCATATTTTCATCAGAAAAGTTAAAGTACTGTAAGTGGTTTATGAAGATGATTTTTAGCTCTACACTGTTCCACAGTCAGTCTGAACTCCTAACCTCACCCAACATCTCTCAGATGTGTAGAGATGAAATTTTTGAAATTGAAAATTTGGTAAAATTATTCATTGTCTGCTCTAGCTATGGACTCTTCATTAGTATTTTCTTTTTTTAAAATTTGAGACAGGGTCTCACACTGTCACCCACGCTGTAGTGCAGTGACACAGTCTTGGCTCACTGCAACCTCCATCTCCTGGGTTCAAGTGATTCTCATGCCTCAGCCTTCTGAGTAGCTGGAATTACAGATGTACACCACCATGCCCAGCTAATTTTTGTATTTTTATTAGAGCTGAGGTCTTGCCATGTTAGCGAGGCTGGTCTCGAACTCCTGGCCTCAAGTTGCCCGCTTGCCTTGGCCTCCCAAAAGTGTTGGGATTATAGGCGTGAGCCACCGTGCTTGTCCTATTTTCTTTATGTACCAACT
Source organism: Pongo abelii (assembly GCF_028885655.2). NCBI lineage: Eukaryota > Metazoa > Chordata > Mammalia > Primates > Hominidae > Pongo > Pongo abelii. Next base: position 62,202,728 of record NC_071991.2, read on the forward strand.
AAATGATTAGTCTAGGACTTCATTATTTTAAGATTTCATGAATAGTTCAAGCTCTGTCTTTTCAAAGATTTATTTATAAAATATTATCTTTCAGATTGTGTTATTTTTGTTACTGCTGTGTGGTAGATTTATCTAGCAGATTTCCGGACTCCTAATTTTTTTAAATTTTCTGATAGTTGCTGAATCTCAATATGTGACTCAAAATCAAATCTTACGTGTGATGTTGTTGAACAGGATTGTTTTAATTACTGGTTCTTCACCCATCTGTCCATCTTCATTAATTCTCTGCTACTCAACCCATATCACCTCCTTACATTTTTGAAAAACCATCTGTCAAATGATACTTTAGTATGAGGCATCTGTCTTCAAATTTTTTTTTTTTGAGACAGAGTCTTGTTCTGTCCCCCAGGCCGGAGTGCAGTGGCACGATCTCAGCTCACTGCAACCTCTGCCTCCCGAGTTCAAGCGATTCTCCTGCCTCAGCCTCCCGAGTAGCTGGGACTACAGGCGCGTGGCACCACACATCTGGCTAATTTTTGTATTTTTAGTAAAGACAGGGTTTCACCATGTTGGCCAGGCTGGTCTTTAACTCCTGACCTTGTGATCCACCTGCCTCAGGCTCCCAAAGTGCTGGGATTACAGGCGTGAGCCATCGCACCTGGTGTCAAATTTTGCCAAGAATAATATACCAACATAATTTTCCGTTAGGTGCTTTTCAACTCCAGTTATGCCTTCTGAAATGTGAGAAAGCTAAGCTGGTATTTAAGAAGGTCAGTACCTTTGAACTAGTACAGTGCAAGACAATTTAAATGTTTTTGCTATAATAGTATTTAAATTCATTTGGCTCTTTTAGGTCTTGTTTTTTAAAGCACCATTCATGAACACAACATTTTCTCCCTCTCTACAGACAAAATTAACTTTTCCCACATTCATTAAATAAAATGATGACAGAATTGTGAATAAAAGGTATTATTACTGCACTAATTTTTAAGATACCCTTCCTTTCATTTATCAGTGGTAGCCTGGGTCCATGGTATTTTCCAGAGCTTGTCTTTTCAGAAAAACAGCTGTCTTTTTGCCTTTGGGTGTTTCACAGAAAATATTTTACCTTGTGACGGTCAGCTAGTATATAAGCTGAACATTGTAATTCATGTTTGTAATGAATGATCTAGTTTTAGCCTAGATCATATATATATATATATATATAAAAAACAGTAATCTTTCTATTCACTAATATTTTTTTAAAGATTTATATTTTGGTTAATTTATTCTTCAATTTTATAGTTAGACATATATATTAGACATGTATACATAGTTACATATGTTAGACATCAATGAGTTTTAATTATATATAATGCATTTTATACATAATTTAGATTTATTTTTATTCAGAGGATTAGGAATCTGCTGTTTATTTGACTGTTATTCACTTTTATATAAATTCCCCCAGTATTAGGTTACTCCTGATCAAATGACGGAAATGGAATGTTGCCTGGAGATCTTTTGTGTCATGCTTTTGAAATATTGAAGAATGCCTTAATCTCTTCTTTGTGTAAGCAGTTGCAGTAAAACCTTTTTCTCCCCCCTCTGGAGAATTGTGAAAGGTTTCCAAATAGTCCACATTTGCTTACCCTTCTGGTAAATAAAACTCTGTTATTAAACTTAAAAAAAATTCTATTCACTTATATATCCCAAGGTGAAATATGACACACTTTTAAAGAACCTACCAAAGTATAAGCAATGGCAATTTTTATTTCTTATTTTGTTTATCTATAATATGTTCCCTCAGCAAAGATTTGCGTATGAGAGCCTGTGGTGAGTGCTGTGGTTGGAGAGATGATAAGACAGTTCTTGCCCTCAAGGAGTTCACAGTAAAGTGAAAATGAATCAAATGTCTTTATTGTAAAAATTTATGCTGTTTAATTTATGCACATATCCACCTATACACTAATCATACGCATATTAAATTTTGAAATACTAGGATATGAGACATATAAGGAATAATGTATATTTTAGAGTGAGTTAGGAATATCCTGAGACATGGTATCTACTGCAGGATTGGCAATGATTGACTGAAGGAAGTAATTTGGGTGAGATAGAATAATGACTTAGGAAACAGATATCACTGAGGAGGGGGTGTGCTCCAGAAGGAAAGGTTTTTATCATTATGATAATGACATGTTTTTGTTCAGATTTCCCTACTCTTTTATTCAAAATCATCTGACTTAGTACTGGAGTTTTATCTCTTCCCATTCCTCTCTGGTCATGGTGTTCGTTCTGAATAGGTGGTGCTGGCAAGCTGTGACTAGTTGTCTGTATTTTAAATGGCATTAGGAAAATTCGTTTGTTGGTAGTGCGGATATCTTTTTCTCTAGCTCTGAAAAGTCTAAATTTTCCCTTCATTTGGTAAAGTAGAACAGCCTTCTCATGCTTAACAGTCAGAGTATGTAACTCCGGAGTTCATTTGACCCTGTCTCATTCTGTTGCCCAGGCTGGAGTGTAATGCCACAATCATGGCTCGCTGCAGCGTTGACCTCCCAGGCTCAAGCCATCCTCCCACCTTAGCTTCTCGAGTAGCCAAGACTACAGGCATATGCCACCATGCCCAGCTAATTTTGTTTGTTTTTTGTAGAGACGAGGTCTCACTATATTGCCCAGGCTGGTCTTGAACTCCTGGGGTCAAGCAATCCTCCTGCTTCAGCCTCCCAAAGTGCTAGGATTACAGGCATGAGACACTGCGCCTGGCCTATATTCTGATCTCTAATCCCAAACTATGATCAAAGATGAAGTGCTGATGTTAGTTTATGTCCTTGTTGATAAGAGGATAAAGTATATTTTTTGTTTTATTTTGAATTTTTATTGAGATATAATTAATATAAGATAAAATTTACTAATTTAAGGTAAACATGTTTACCTTGCCTTGGTTTTTGATATATTCACAGTGTTGTACAACCAATGCCAGCATCTATTTCCAGCACATTTCCATCACTCCAAAAAGAAACTTCATACCTGTTAGTCACTCCTAATCTTCTTCTCCCGTCTGCAGTCCTGGCAACAACTAATTTACTTTCTGCATCTATGGATTTGCCTATTCTGGACGTTTCATAAAAGTAAAATGTATTTTTTTAAATTTGTTTAGACATTACCAGAAACATCTTTACCAAATTATGCCACAAATTTGAAAGACAAGAGTTCTTTAGTTTCATCTCTCTATAAAGTTATCCAGGAGCCACAAAGTGAGGTAAGTACTTTCATAGTTTATTGTGCTAGTAATATTGACTTGATTGATTTTTAATTTTTTATTGTGAAATAGATATAAAGGGGTAAGAAAATGTATATGTTTAAAGAACAATACTGAAATGAACTGTAGTGTACCACTCCCCAAGCCAAGAAATATAATTTATTACCATATTCCAGAAGCCATCTCTGAACATTTTCTCTCTTTTTCTCTCTCACTAGAGGTAGCTTTGAAAAGTCTATGTCACTGCATTTCATTTTATTCATTCAGCAAGTATTTGAGTGCCCATTAGGAGCCATCGGCTATACTAGGCAGTAGAGAATCAAATTGAGTAACACATGGTTTTTATCCTGAAAGAGGAAAATGGGAGAAAATAAGTAAACACATGGTTTCAAGGCAATCCTTAATCCAGTCTACGGATAAGCACAAGTTTTCCAGGTGGCAAGGTAAAAGAATATTCCATGCAGTGGGGATAGTATACGGAGGCTCAGAAAATGCAAGGCATTTAAAGAATGGCAAATAGTTTAGCCTGGCTAGTGCCTTTCCCAGTCTTTCCTCTTGCCCCACTACCACTCTTTCTTTTTTCAGATGGCTAATTTAGATTTTTTTTTTTTGAGACAGGGTCTCATTTTGTTGCTCAGGCTGGAGTGCAGTGGTGTGATCATGGCTCACTGCAGCCTTGACCTCCCAGGTTCAAGCGATCCTCCCACCTCAGCACCCCCAATAGCTGGTACTTCAGTCGTACACCATCACACCTGGCCAATTTTTGTATTTTTGGTAGAGATGGGATTTCACCATGTTGCCCAGGCTGGTCCTGAACTCCTGGGCTCAAGCGATCCATCCACCTCAGCCTCCCAAAGTGCTGGGATTACAGGCATGAGCCACTGTGCCTCCCTAGCTGCCCATTTAGTTTGAAGGTAATAAAATAATCTATACTCCAGATTCTGCTGCTTGTAAATCCTACCATTCATAGTAGAAATAGAAAAAAAATTGGAAATAGGATGAAAAGTAAAAAGGTATGGCATTTGGAAAAAGGTGAATATGCTAACGCAGTAGTTAACAAGAGAGGGTAAGGCTGTGATAGGAGCTGAAGCTAAAAAGCTAGGTTTAGGACGTAACCATGGTGGGCCTCAAATTCCATCTTAAGCAGTCTAGACTTTTTTTGCACTGAGGGGTTAGGAAGGTGGCTATGTGGAGGATAGACTGGCAAATGAAAAGATGGGGAACGTAAGAAGACTAGGAAGCTATGACAATAGCCTAGGAGGGAGCTGTTGAGAACCTAAACTTGGGCAGTGTCAGGAGGAGTGGAAAGAGGTATGGTAGAAGAGAGGGATCTGAAGTACATAATTCCTTTTGTACTTGAGTTTGATTGATAGCATGATGGACTCTAACAGCAGATTCAGTGGTAAAGTAACATATCCTGGAGTCCAGTCCAATATGGATCTATGTATCTCTGGGATGAAACTACCAAAATTGAGGGAGGCTCTTCTTTTGAGTAGTTAATCTGTTTTGGAGGGGGTGTAGAATATCCCACTCCTACTGGTTATACTATAATGCATATCATGAATTTTAGGTGCTGAAGGGATTAGGGAGTATATTGACAAGCCGAAAAACTTTAACTGGAATAACTGAATTGAAGAATCATATTTGTCTTGTCTCTTCCTTCTCCCCAAAGCTTCTTAACTTGTATAGAATGCACAGGTAGGCTGTTTTCTTGAAGGATTTTACTTTTTAAATATTGAGTGGAAGCTGTTTTAAGGTTTTCCATGTTTGGTTTAGAATTATTTCACCAAATAGGGTAAGTATAGCCATATGCTTTATGTTTTTTAACAAATTAAATCTTGTTGATCATTTATTATTTATTATTCTGAGAAGCTTAAAATTATTCCTCTCATGAAGTATGTTTTAACTAGGCTACTTTGGAAAGTGTTTGTAGGATAAATTTATCATTGGCTAGATTAGTTTATAGCATTCCTTTTATTCAGATAACTCTAGTGAATATAGCTCTAATGGTTCAGAGCAGTGTTTCTCAAACTACCAGTGATGATGAACCAGTTTTTTAAAAAAATTATAATCTGTCACAGACAAATATGTGTATCTAAAATACGTGACTAACATGCAACTCACACCATGTGTGAGGCACCACACAAATTTGATATTCCCTAACTGATGTATACTCTGATAAATCTGCTAATCACTCACTTGGATGTTGTAACAATATTAAGTTGCTATAAAAGTTTCTAAATATTTCCTCTCAATTTCTATATTTATATTGTTGGAGATTGATAACAGTTTGTGGATGATCCTCAGGACCACACTTTCTGAAGCATTGGTTCTGGTCTTGCATGTTAGTTTCGTGCTTTTATTCTGGTTCATGTGGTGAAGACAGTGTGTATTCTGTATTCTTAAAAAAACCACTCACTCTTAGGATGTGGAGAAATAGGAACACTTTTACACTGTTGGTGGGACTGTAAACTAGTTCAACCATTGTGGAAGTCAGTGTGGCGATTCCTCAGGGATCTAGAACTAGAAATACCACTTGACCCAGCCATCCCATTACTGGGTATATACCCAAAGGACTATAAATCATGCGGCTATAAAGACACATGCACACGTATGTTTATTGCGGCACTATTCACAATAGCAAAGACTTGGAACCAACCCAAATGTCCAACAATGATAGACTGGATTAAGAAAATGTGGCACATATATACCATGGAATACTATGCAGCCATAAAAAATGATGAGTTCATGTCCTTTGTAGGGACATGGATGAAATTGGAAATCATTCTCAGTAAACTATCGCAAGGACAAAAAACCAAACACCGCGTGTTCTCACTCATAGATGGGAATTGAACAATGAGAACACATGGACACAGGAAGGGGAACATCACACTCTGGGGACTGTTGTGGGGTGGGGGGAGCGGGGAGGGATAGCATTAGCAGATATACCTAATGCTAAATGGCGAGTTAATGGGTGCAGCACACAAGCATGGCACATGTATACATATGTAACTAACCTGCACATTGTGCACATGTACCCTAAAACTTAAAGTATAATAATAATATAAAAAAAAACCACTCGCTCTTTCAGATATATTTGGAAGTGCTTCTAAAATATAGCAGTGTAATCTACTTTAACATTGTAACCTCTCTTTTGCTGTTTAGAATATTTTGTGTCTTAATTTGAAAATATTCCTAACAAGTTGATATTATTGTTTTCCAGAATTTTTGAAATTTGAGATATGTTTCTGGTATTATTTGAAGTTCAACAAATTTGGCATTTAAACTTCACTAATAGTACTTTTTCATTATTCAGTTTTATTCGTTTAATAAATATTTATTAAACACATTTAATATGTCAGGAACCACTTAGGAATTATGAGAACAAAATAGACTAAATTCTTGATCTTGTAGATTAAAACTTGTTTTCTAGTTAGTGAGATAGACATTAAACAAATAGCTAAACATAATACTATGTCAGTTAGTGATAAAGCTATAAGGATAAATAAAATGAAGTAAGGGAAATATGTGTTGGGACTGAGGAAGTTGGCGATTGAATCAAGATCCAAACGAATTAGGAGTTGGGGTGGAATCAGGGGCAAGAGCCTTCCAGGAGAGGGAACTGTGGGTGGAAAGGCTCTGCGATATGTGATGTGTTCAAGAAACTTATAAAGAGGCAGTTTATATGGGTACAGTGCAGTTTGCTTAAATGGCGCTTTTAGTTGACTATGACTTTGAGACAGGCCTATGAGTAGAGGTTAATACTACTTAAGTCTGTTATGAAATCAGCTGTTTTTTGAAAGACCTACATAAAGTCTCCTTGGAGTTCTAGGAGTCGGGAGTCCAGAGAGTGGAGAGGTCCGGTACCAGTAGCTGCTGGTTCCTGAATAGTAGTGTTCTCCAACTTTTCCGTATCCTTTTCTTACCCAATGTTCCTGAGTAACTGTTCAATACAAAAAATTTTGCAAGATTTTCCTTCTAAATTTACCAAAACTTGACTCTTTTCCTGCTTAGTCATTAAAGAACATTTTCCTTACTTAGTCACTAAAGAGCATTTTTGAGTCATATGCCTGTTACCACTAGAAATCTCTCTTAGGATACAGAGAGATTGTTACTTATGAATGGATTGTTGTAAAAACCCATTTGCAGCTTGGTTGTTTTAGAACTCAAAATATATTTTACAATGGAAAGATGACACATGGTGACTAGGTTCTCATTAAACCCATAAAAGCCCGTTTAACACATATAAATATACTTGAGGTACAGTCTCTCTTAATAGTACTGTAAAACCTAACCACCATAAATAATATGGTTTCCATGAAAAAAAAAAACAACATTAAAAAATGTAACCCAGACACCAGGAACACAGCAGGTTCTAATGCTCCTTTGCTTGCTTCAAATATACTCAAATTAGATATGTCAGACACTGTCCATATTTCCCACACTGTATATCATTTTATTCTTCCTGACATTTTTCAGGTATGTTAGTAAAGAAGTCAAAATACCTGGCTCCAGGTCTGACCCTTGTGAGTCATGTGATTTTGGTCATAGTGGATAGCCTCTTTGTCTTAGTTTCCTTCTGTGGAAAGTGTGGATAATGATATTTTACCCTCCAGTGTTGTGGGAATTTAATGGGTTTATGTATGTGTAAGTACTTTGTAATCTGTGACACACTATGCAGATATTGATGTTTATCTGTACTAATTTCAAATGCATAATTTCATCTAATCTTGTTGCAATATATTTCTACCTCCCCTTTGAATCTGTCTTGTTATACTTTCGTATGGCAAAAACTCTAAATTTTGGATTTTAAATGGGTTATAAAGTCTTTTGAGTATGTTTTGATTAAAATTATATGTTCATACAAACTGTCTTGAATAAAATTTCAAATAAGATTTCATAATTTTGCAAAGTTTGTTAGACTATCTCAATTGATTTAGCTTTCTGAGGGATTTAGAGATGAGGGATGTTATGCCACAATTCAAGATTATTGATGTGGGTCCACAAAGAAAATTTTAAAAACTCCACCCTGAAAGCTAAATATCCCTAACCAGTCATTCTTTCTTCCATTCCAAATTCCTATGCTAAAAACTTTTCTTGCTATCTCTGAATGGGATGACTTTGCTTCCTGCCCCTCTGTTTTTCTGTTATCTTTCCATGGCCACAGCGGACATCTGTTGCCCTCTAAAGACCATTTCAAGAGTGGAAAAAGTATTCCTTGTGGAAGATTAACTGTCAGAAGTTAGATAATTTTTCAATAGGAAAGACTAGTTTGACTTAGTCAGTGTTTATTGAAGTATAACTTTTGTTATACCTTTTATAAACAATACTGACTTTAATTATATTCAGTTTACATATTTCACTTACTTGAAATCAAAACATCCACTGTAAATTAGTTTCTGTTCATTACCATTATTGGTTGTAGGAAATCTGTTTAGTATATTTAAATTTGTTGCCTTAGTGAGGTATAGTTCATTGGATATATATAATAAATAACCTGATAATTTGCTTGAAAAATCAGTACCTTGTAAACAGTACCTTGTGAATCTCTTAACATATTTGATTATGACTTGTGTGCAATCATTGTATATGCTTTAAGAGAATACTTACCTATAAGAGGGTCTTACCTTGCCTATCTGATTTTTTAAAGCCCATTATAAAGATACAGTCAGCTCTATTAACTGGATAATGTTGAGAGTGTGGTGGGAGAGAAAAAGGTTATAGATGACTCCAAATTATGTTTAAAATAAAATTACAGCAATATTTAGATTATCCAGGACCAATTAATCATGGTTACAATAGGGGTCTAGATCCAGGGGGATCTGTAGTTATTTAGCCCCCCTACCCACCAATCATTGCTGTCAGATGCTGCCAAATTATAAACTCAGGAGGAGGGAGATAGGACAGTAACTACCCAGGATTCCCATTCAATTTCTTCTACCCCATAGTCAATCCTTTATATATTGGCATGTGTTTTACCAGGAAGAAAGGATATTTTAGGAAGAAACTCTCTACAACTTAGCTATTTTAAGAATTTAAAAAGATATGATTTTTGCCAATCTGAGAAAACCTTTTATACTTCATATAGTAGTTCCATTCAAATACAGTCCAGTTCTTGAATTAACATTTTGTCTTTCTTCCAGTTGCTAGAACCTGTCTGTCACCAGCTCTTTGAATTCTATCGCAGTGGAGAGGAGCAGTTGCTTCAATTTACGCTGCAATTTCTCCCAGAACTAATTTGGTGCTACCTTGCAGTCTCAGCCAGCAGAAATGTGCATAGTAGTGGATGCATTGAAGCTCTTCTTCTAGGGGTTTACAATTTGGTTTGTATTTAATGGAGTTAACAAAATCTTTTTTGACAAAATCAAATATATAACCTGTGCAACTGCTTTTCATTTTAATAAAGCTAGTGTTTGTTTTTTCATACATCAAATGACTCATAGCCCATTCTTCCAAATATAACTTCTGGGGGTTGGGAGACATACAAGCATACATGTAATTATGTAACTATACCTTTATGGATTGATTGAAGGTTGAAAATCAGACCATTTCATTTCTTTTATAGAGATATCTGAAAATATCAGTGTTGCATTTTAAATTTTGTAAACTTAAAGTCCATTGTCTATAAATGATCTGTTTCTAACCTTCACAGAAAGTTTGGGAAAAAGAATTACTCTAATATTCACCAATCATAGTTCCATAAAATCTAGACTGTCTCCAGAGTGTACAACATTGTTTTAACATACAGCTTGCATTACTAATAGAGTTTGTATATTAATTCATATGGTATTCTAGATACTTAAGTTTTGTACCTTTCAAAATAGAAAAGAAATGTAAGGTCATTTTCTTCACATATTTCATGTTTAAATGATTACTTCACTTAGCAAATATAACTTGTTACATGAGGAAGATCAAGGATTATTAAGACACTGTATCTGTATCTCAGCCATCCTGAAAATTATGTTACATATGTTTTTTAAGTGGAAGGATGTGCAGTTTAACTACCGGTGTTGATGAATAATAATGGATTATCATGGTTTAAGATTTTAACTTAAAATTCCTTTCTATTCAGGTCTTTTTCAAAAAAATGTTTTAGACTATTTAAATTTAGTTTGTAAATTTATGTGTAAGAAAGTATGTATTTTAATATATTTTCTTTCACTTCTATAGGAAATAGTTGACAAACAGGGACATACCAAAGTATTGAGTTTTACGATTCCATCTTTATCCAAACCATCTGTATACCATGAAGTAAGTGACATTTTATCATAGTAAGTTTATTGACCCTAAGCTTTGATATTGCCACAAGTTATAATCTAGTTATTTAGGAAAAAAATTGATCAATTTATTAGTACCTGCAAAAGTATAAACACCCACAAAGTATTTACTATTTCCAAATTGAGATAAGAAATCAAAATAATTGAACATCAAACTAAAATGTGCTAATAAGAGATCTATTGAAAGTATTCTTTTTGAAATATTTTTCATTCTTCCTGATGGATAGCTACTTGTGTGTGTTGGCCGGGGGGCGGGGGGGGCGGTGGGCAATTGTGTATTTCCATGGTAGAATTTGTGAAATTAAACTAATTTTTATTTCTCATTTGTGGCTTGTTTTAAAATTAGTTATTAAATCTTTGAGCAGAAAATTTGGTAGGCAGCCTAAATATGTTTAAGATATATGATGTTCTTCATGGTAGCTATTTTAGTGGTATATATATATTCTAAATATCACCTTTTCAGCAGAATAGCTTTTTTTTTTTCTTTATTCAAATGTCTTTTCTCTAGCCTTCCAGCATTGGGTCCATGGCTCTGACCGAGAGTGCACTATCCCAGCATGGTTTGTCAAAAGTGGTATACAGTGGACCTCATCCTCAAAGGGAGATGCTGACAGCACAGAATAGGTATACGGTGGGGATAAAAATTCTTATCTTACTCCACTAATTTTTTTAAGAAAATTATTTCAGTAGACTTATAAATAATGTTTAATGAGTTGTGTGTGACAATTTATTTGAATATTGAGTCATTTTATACAAGAGAAAAACAGATCTAGATTTGTCACTGTGCTTTGCTTCAGGTGTCAGCTGGAACACTGAATTTTAAAGACAGGTTTCATATGGCTGTTACTTGGAAAGTCTTTTTTTCCTTGTAGTTTTTCATTATTGGTGTGCTTATACTGTGCAGGTCTGTTCTGTAACATTATATCTCTCCCCAAGGAGTGCCCTCTCCCATATTATAGTTGACTTCTTAGAATTCTAAAGATTTGTTAATATTCTTTTTGTTTGTCTTTAGGTTTGAAGTGTTGACATTCCTTTTGTTGTGTTACAATGCTGCCTTAACCTATATGCCCAGTGTTTCTCTTCAGTCACTGTGTCAAATTTGTTCAAGGTAAAGTAAAATTCAAGTGCTTCTGATATTGAAATATATGAATCTGTGATTACTAGTCTGGTACATACGTAAGTTATTTTTGTTTTGTGTAATCATTTATTTAAAACATTAAATAAGTTAATGTAAAGCTCGGCCTACCCAACACATGGAAAGTTCCCTATAATTGATAGTCACAAAAAACATGATAAAGGGCCGAATGCAATAGCTCATGTCTGTAATTTCAGCACTTTGAGAACCTGAGGTGGGAGTATTGCGTGAACCCAGGAGTTCAAGACCAGCCTGGGCAACATAGCAAGACCCCTGTCTCTATAAACAATTTTAAAAAACCAGCTGGGCATGGTGGTGCACGCCTGTAGTCCCAGCTACCTGGGAGGCTGAGGTGGGAGGATCACTTGAGCCCAGGAGGTTGAGGGTACAGTGAGCTATGATTGCACCACTGCACTCCAGTCTGGGCGACAGAGCAAGATCCTGTCTCAAAAACAAAGAACACAAACAAAAACAACAAAAACAAGAACATGATGAAGAATGTAAAGCTGAATAACATTTAAATTGACTATTTAATCAGAAAAGGATTATAGTATATAGCTAAATGATAGAGCTGTTATGACCTTTCAAGTTTTGGCACGTGGTTGTCTTTTTGTTTGCATTTATTTGTTTATTTTTACTGTGCTGTAATTTGGAACTAAGAAATAGGTAAGAGATACTGGTTCTTAAACTTTTCTTGTTAAAAATAAATTGAGCCAAGGGGTTATAAAATAAATTATATCCTTGAGTGTAGTATATTCACATTTAAAAAATCCTGATTTAAAAGAGTAGTTAATGATAATATATATGGTATGATTTCCTAACTGGTTGAATATGACCAGAATATTAACAATGATTATCTCTAGTTGGTGGAATTGTGGTTTAATTTTCTCCTTTGTGATTTTTTTGTGATTTTCTAAATTTTTGGTAATGTGAATGTTACTTTTTTTAAAAAAAGGAGAAACAAACAAAAATGACAGATTATTCCCCTCGATAATTCAAGTAAATAAGAGATATTATAGAACTAAGGAACTTGTGGAATAATTTCTATTTGAGGAATTTATTTAGAAAATGCAACTTATCCTGAGTGTATTAGTCCATTTTCATACTGCTATGAAGAAATATCCGAGACTGGGTAATTTATAAAGGAAAAGATGTTTAGTGGACTCACGGTTCCACATGGCTGGGGAGCCTCACAATCATGGTGGAAAGTAAAGGAGGAACAAAGGCACGTCTTACATGGCAGCAGGCAAGAGAGCATATGCAGGAGAACTCCCCTTTATAAAATCATCAGATCTCATGAGACTTATTCACTATCGTGAGAACAGCATGGGAAAACCCACCCCCATGATTCAATTACCCCCCGATTGGGTTCCTCCCATGACATGTAGAGATTATGGGAACTACAGGTCAAGATGAGATTTGAGTAGGGACACAGCCAAACCATATCACAGAGGGCAGGATCATTGAGCAATACTTAGAAATGAAATGAAAACAAAATAAATAAAAAATCAGACTTGATACTGAATAGGATAGAAAGCCATGCAGAATCAGCAGAGGAAGAGAATTCACAAGACAAAGGGCTTGGTAGAGAAGATAGAGACGTGAAGTCTTTCAGGTGTTTTCCAAATTAGAGCATAATTACATTTCCTAACCTTAAAAGATGGTACCAATGGTTCATCTCTCCCACTTACCAAGTCATTCTAAGATGTTTTTTGCTTTAAGTTGTTTAAAGGCGGAAATGTCCAGACTTTTGAATTTCACAGATCTGTAAAATCTCAAAAAAGGTGGAACAGCTGGGTTATTTACATAAGTGTTGCCAACTTTTTATTTTGCCAAGTCATTATATTATAAATATCTACCATCAACATTATTTAACAAAAGGGAGACTATTTTAATATCAAAAAGGTGGGAGCGTGGAAGGGAAGGAAAATAATTTATAAATTAAAAATGGGATAAGTTTAGCTTTCCTTGCTTTTCATTTCACTATGGTCTAGTGAAAACTCTGTTATCGATTAAAATGGGCATAAGGGGACCAACATTCAGAAATACTGGTTTAAGGAGTAACAATGCAGCAATTTTCACCTCTAGAACTTAGAACACACTGCAAAGTCCAGGTCCTACTTTGAAGCAGTATATTAGATGGTAGGATCCAGGAATGCCTATATATGTATATATTTGTATTTTTATGTATTATATATAAATGTATTTTTTGAAGATCCATAGATGTTCTAATACAATGCCCAACCACTCTTGACGTTTCCCTGAAACTACTGATGGAAAAGTTAGAAAAGAACATGTGTCACTGATTTTTGTCCTATCTAACTCTAATGTAGCACATTCTAATATAATTACTTTTACATTATGAGCAGAAAATTGCTAATATACCAATTTTACCTGACCAGGGAACTGAATAATTCTTCAACAGAGAACACAAGTAAAAACTGGCTTTAAAAACAAAGAGAAACAGATTATTTTAAAACTAGCCATAGGATTTTGGCCAAGGAAGTTTTGGTAGAAATAGATCAATTTATGCCACAAGAGAAATTAATTTTATATAAATGTCCACCAGCTGTAAAAAAAAAAAAAAAACAAGGGTGGGGGAAAAGATCTAAGTAATGTAAAAGACTTAAGCTATCTAAATAATGCTAACTCTTAACTACAATGCATTATATTAGAGGAACTCTATCAAATTTATCATTCCTGTCATTTTTAGTTGTTTATGTTTTTAAATTTTCATTTTAGATTCCCTATTAACTGTATTCTCAATGATAAAATCCAGTTATTTATTTCTCTTACCTACTGGCTTTCTTAGTCATTTATCAGATATTCTAATTAGGAGGTTTTGTACATTTCTAAGATGAATAGAAAAGAATTAGAAAACACTTTTGTTAATCATGTTAAGCCTAGTTCATATCTATGGAAAGAAAATTGGTTACAGAACTGTGGTGATAAGTAAGTTAGAAATGGTTATACCAGTTAAAGTACAAGAGCTTCTTAATGATCTTAGCACTAACGCAGGTTTTCCTGAAGATGAAAGTGATCCTACTGTTACATGGGCCATCTAATCCTGTTTGCCATGTGATAGTTGTTTTAGATTGCTGCTCAATTTGGTTGATGATTATACCAAAATGATTGACTGGGTCATCTAGGAGAAAGGATACATAAATACAACCAGAAAAAATTCATGGGGTATATGAACTAGATTCAGTGACAAATGTGTTACAGTCTTTTTTTAATCTTCTGATTTTAATTAGTGATGAAAATAATTAAAACAATCTTGAACACTTCCCACCCTCCACCTATGCTCACACAAATTCATTCTACTGAGCAAAAATCTGTTCAGTTACTGTAAGCTTTGCCTTCCTGATTCAGACTGATTGATGGCCAGCTTGATAGCCTGTTTTCTTCCTACATAGTATGTGTGAACAACTTGAAGAAGAGATCTGACAGCAAGCAAGAGCTAAACTGAATAAGCTATAGTCAAGAAGCTTTTGTTCTCTGCTAGTGCTAAACATATATGGCACTATGAAAAGAAATATACTCACTAATGCTACAAATAAGTTTTGCTAGTATATGCCAGAGTCCTCTAAGTTTGAGGAAATGATTTCTTTCTGTTGGACATTTAATACAAGGCTGTTTAACAAATGGCTTATCTTGTTTTTTGATGTGGAATATAAATATTAAGAATGAAACTATGCTCAGCTATTAAGTTGAATTCTCTCCCATTGTCTAAGGGACAGCTCTGATTTTGTTTAGCTAGTGAGTCATCTAACTGACGAACCTGGATATGGATAGCTGTGAGTTCCTGATCAGTGTATTTGTTTCTGTGTACCTGTAATGAATCCCTGCCTCTCTCCTCACTTCTAGGTCAATTTTTCTGACCACCTGAACAGATTGTTTTCTGTCAATTAAGGGCAGCTTTGTTACGAGTAAGCCATTTTGCTCCTGACTAATAAAATTTATGTAAATATAAAGCACTTAATGCAGCATCAGCCACTTTGTTATCATCTAGTAAATGACAGCTGGCATATTATTGTACCCCATCAGTGAGCACACACATTCACTATGGATGCACATAAATCATTGCTTTCATTTTTTTCTCCCCTGTTTGCTATGACTGTATCGACAATTCTAGAGCATATCTGATATTAGGTCATTTCTGGTTGAAAGAACCTGTGGCACATTTTTCAATTGCTTGTTATTTTATTTGGAAACTTCTTTTTACCAGTATCTAAATCCTGCCCATCCTTCACAACCCAACTAAAATTATCTTTCCTCCAACTATGTGAGCATGATTTTTGTGTGTGATCTTCACTTGAGAAACATGACAGAAGATGCAGACTTTATTAAGCTCTTAAAGAGCAGAACAAGCAGGACAGAAAAGTGCTCATTACTATTCAGGCAATTCTTCCACTTTCTCTTTTCTCCTTTCCCCTTTTCTATTCTCCTGGACTTTTCCTCTCTACTTCTCTCTGCCCCCTTTTTTTTTTTTTGAGATGGGGTCTTGCTCTGTTGCCCAGGCTGGAGTGCAGTGGCACAATCTCTGCTCAGTGTAACCTCCGCCTCCCAGGCTCAAGCAATTCTTGTGCCTCAGCATCCTGAGTAGCTGTGACTACAGGCAAATGCCACCATGCCCAGCTAATTGCTTGTATTTTTAGTAGAGACAGGGTTTCGCCATGTTGCCCAGGCGGGTCTCAAACTCCTGAGCTCAGGCACTCTGGGGGCCGCAGCCTCCCAAAGTGTTTACAGATGTGAGCCACCACACCCGGCCTGTTTCCTCTTTTCAGCCAAGTTTCTACTCACTAGTCTGATGATCTGAAGATCTGATAATAATCTGATAATATTATTATATTATATATAATATTATAATTATATATTTATATGTAAATATATTATCTGAATATGTTTATATTATCTGATAATAATTAACCTTTCTTTTCTACTTTCGGTTCTGGTCTATCATGAATAAATAAACTCACTGGAATGGGTCTTCCTAATCATTGTATGGTTTGTAACTGAGGCTATATTAACAATCTCAAAAGTTTATTTTTATTCTAAGAATGACACATGTGTCTCACCAGAGAATGAGAATCACAACAAGAGTTTTTCTCACTTACACATTGATGCGAAGAACTTCTCCAAGAAATATATTGACCAAATACACCTTCCAGAAGGGATTTTATTTTCACATGCCTTGTGAATTTGGCAGAGTAAATTTAATATAGACATAGCTGTTATGGCACTCAGCTGCTCTTTTGTAAGGACATATCTTTATGTTTGGATTTGTGAAGGGAAATGAGAGAACTTCAGGACATAGCCGTGATGAACAGAGGAGCCAGGCATTCATGTGGCATATAGCATTATTGCTTTGTTTTTTTTGGCATTTAAGTTCAGTGAAGGGTATATGGGCAAACAATATCCTTGAAGATAGGAATCAGAAAAAACTTAATTCAGAGAATTCTTAAGTACCAAAATAAAGGAGTAGGGGAAAGAGATGCCATTACCAGTTAATGATGCAGAGGGATAGGACTAGACTATTTTGGGTCTCAGCTCAAATGATACCTCCTTGGAGAGGCTTTCCATGACCATCATTCCTAAAGTAGCACTTTCCCACCCTAGTTTATTTCCTTGTAGCACTCATAACACTATAATTACCTTGTTTGTTCTTTTGATATAGACTATCAACTGCTAGAAACTTCATGAGGTCAGGAACTTTGTTTTGTTCACTGCTGTATCACAAGAGCTTAGAAGTGCCTGGCATATGATAGAACCTCAATAACTGTTGAATGAATGAATGATAGATGAGCTCTTCAGCTCAGATTTATGATTTGATAAGTAGAGTTAGGATTAAAGGAAATAATTGGGTTTTTACTTTTAAAAAATCTTTCATTGGTAAATAAAATCACCAGTTTTAGTTTTCTTAGTTATAAAATATTAACCATTTGCATTTCTGAATAAACATTTAATTTCAGCCTCTGATAGATGATCACTTATTTCCTTACAAGTAGCTAGTATAGAAAATGAGAGAACCTGGAATTTTATTTCCTTTGTAAATCTTTCGCATGTGTTGGTATTTGAGAGAATTGTCTCTGTAATTCTTACATAAAGTAAATTTTAAAGATGAGTGACCGTCCTAGAGCCATGCAAATATTTTTTTTTAAGTTGTATAATAACAACAATAACTTATCTATGTTCTGTTTCCTGAACCCTATACTATTTCCTTCCTGATTCCTAAACCTGTATATTCAATCCAGGAACCATCTCTGTCAACATGTCCCATAGATACCGTGTAAGTTTTAGGACTCTTCCTATGGCAGCCAACTGATACCTACATCAAACTAAATTATACCAAAGGGGCCACATGCGGTGGCTCACGCCTGTAATCCTAGAACTTTGGGAGGCCGAGGCGGGTAGATCACTTGAGGTCAGGAGTTTGAGACCAGCCTGGCCAACATGGCAAAACCCCGCCTCTACTAAAAATACAAAAATTAGCCAGATGTAGTGGTGGGCACCTGTAATCCCTTCTACATGGGAGGCTGAGGCAGGAGAATTGCTTGAACCTGGGATGTGGAGGTTGCAATGAGCTGAGATCATCGTGCCACTGCCCTCCAGCCTGGGTGACAGAGTAAGACTCCATCTCAAAAAAAAAAACAAAAAAAAAGCACAAAAAACACCAGATTTTTGTACCTAGGAAGAGCAGTCATGGAACTGGCCTCAGGATGGCCAGACGGTGGCTCACGCCTGTAATCCCAGCACTATGGGAGGCCACAGCGGGTGGATCACTTGAGGTGAAGAGCTTGAGACCAACCTGGCCAACATGGTGAAACCCTGTCTCTAATAGAAATACACAAACACACACACATACACACACACACACACACACACCACAAAATAAACAGGTGTGGTGTGGGAGGCTGAGGCCATGAGAGTCAATTGAGCCCCAGAGGTGGAGGGTACAGTGAGCAGAGATTGCATCACTGCACTCTAGCCTGGGCAACAGAGTGAGACTCCATCTTAAAAAACAAAAAGAACTGGCCTCAGGGTCAGCTGGATCCAGAGACTCAGATATTTTTAGGATATTCCCTCTCATCTCATCATCTTCATTTGTTGGCACTGAACTTTGTTTTTGCAGCTAGGCTTCTTCCATGTGGTAAGAACAGTGACCTCAGGCAGCTAAAGGCTTACATTGTCTACTTTTTTTTCTTTTTTGAGATGGAGTCTCGCTCTGTCTCCCAGGCTGGAGTGCAGTGGTGTGATCCTGGCTCATTGCAACCTCCACCTCCTGGGTTCAAGCGATTCTCCTGCCTCAGCCTCCTGAGTAGCTGGGATTACAGGCACATGGCACCATGCTGGGCCAATTTTTGTATTTTTAGTAGAAATGGGGTTTCACCATGTTGGCTAGGCTGGTCTTGAAACCTGAACTTGTGATCCATCCGCCTTGGCCTCCCAAAATGCTGAGATTACAGGCATGAGCCACTGTGCCAGGCCCTTACAATGTCTACTTTTAGTGACCTCAGCAGAAAGAACTTCTCCCAGCTTCAGTATTAAAAACATCCAGCAAAGGGTGTGCCAGCCTGAGACTTCTACATACCCCTTTGGGGCCATGTAATAAAATTGGGAGAGTACTCTGTCAGGTTAAATATTGCTTTGGTTGTATTAACACAGATAAACAATGATAACTTAAATAAAGTAGATATTTATTTCTCTCTCACATAAAAGTCCAAGCTGGTAGGTGGTCTCAGAGGTAGATTGCTTGTTTCCAATGTGTTCAAGTTGCTTCTGTCTGGGGATTCTGCCATTTCCTGTGGTATTGCCCATGTTGGTATGGTCTCAGATCACTGCTATTACATCTGCCTTCTATCCTGCAAGCAGGGAGAAAGGGAGTGAAAGGCATGTAGCTACTTTTTAGGGGTATGACATAGAAGTTTTTTTAGGGATATGACCCGGAAGTTTCACCACTTTGGTTAATACACCATTGTCTGGAACTTAGTCATATGATCACATCTAAATGCAAGGAAAGCTAGAAAATGTAGTCTAGTGGAGCGGCTGCCATTCCTAGCTAAAATTGCTGGGGGAAAGGAAGGGAATGTGACTTATATGCATGTACTATTAAAAATAGTTATGGAGGTAGTGATCTCTGTAATAGATAGTTTTATTAGCAGCCTCACCATAATCATGTGATTATTCTTGATTATATAGGGAAAGACTAGTTCCTAAAGGGAAGAGGGATGGCAGTGCTTTTAATAGAAGACAGGGATGGTAGCACAGCAGACAAAATTGATACTATACCACGGTACCTAAAAATCAACATATCTGAAACAGTATATTCTAGTGTTCCTATTTGTTTTAACTCAGTTAATGACATCGTCATGTGGTCAGCTATTCAAACTAAATATGGAAATAATTATCCACTCGTCTTATTTCTTTGGTCTCACCTTCTTTATGCTTCCTAGATATGACTCCAAACCTACCCTTCCTCCTTCTACCCACCATTATGTCTTGTATTCAGTCCTCCTTCATCTCACTAGTGGGATCCCCATCCCACCCATCTCCAGTTTCAATGGACTCTTCCAATATAGCCAGAGTGATGTTATCAGAAGACCAATCTGATTTTGGTACTCCTTTGCTTAAAATAAAACAAAACAAAACATCTTTAGTTGCTTACCAGTGTCTACATGGTAAAACCTAGCAGGTTATAAGATATTCATGATCTGGCTCCATGATGTGATGAGCTTCTCTAGTATTTCCTAGTGTCCTAGCCCTCTATCCTGCTGAAATGTCCACAGTCTCCTCAATGTCATGCTGTTTCATCCCACCTCTGCCTTTGAACTTTCCTATGTTTTCCACTTGGAAAAATACCACTTTTTCTTCAAGACTCAATTCAAAGGAATCTCTTTTCTGAGAATTCCTCTCTGACTCTCCACTTCTTCCACCTGAATTTACCATTCCCTCCTTTACCACCTCTTGAACTTGTTCATTGAAAATATTTGCTTATTACACAGTCTCCATAATTAGATTGTGAGTCCCTGTGGGAGCTACATCCATCATGTATATCTCTAGAGTCTGACACAGTATCAGTCTTTTATAAATATTTATAGAATGAATAAATGAATTAATTGAAAATTTCTTTCATCCGTTGGTTCTCTATTATTTACAACCATACAACCATCCCTATCATAAAAATGTAAGATGTAAGAAAGTAAAATTTTTTGTTTGCTTCTTTAGTTAATAAGAGTAACAGGAGTCTCTATTCTAGTTTGGGCATACGTTTTTGTAAATTCAAACAAAACTTGAGTTTGTTTTGTTTCACATGCAGCTAATTTTTCTGTTTCCCTGCTTACTTTTTACTCTTGGTTCTAAAAAATTCTGGGATCCTCTAATATCAAATGAATTTATGTTGATTTTTTAAAGTTGCTCTGAATTAATGACATTCTTGGGGACTGTTTTTGAAATGGTCTGTGGCATACTTGGACATTTTAAAGTGAAGGCTTAGATTCATTGAGTAGAGAAAATAACTTTAAGTTCTAGGTAGTGAGTGCAGGGGAAGAGTGAGTAAATAATTACAGTCTATTGGCTAGTACTATATTAAGTGAAGCTCATATTATATCAAGCATAGAATATTATGTGAAAGCATCTATTTTCTAGTAAATTTATTAAAAATAAAAACTTACTGTTTATTTTAAAAACAGTGCATGCTGACCAACATGGTGAAACCCCATCTCTACTAAATACAGAAAAATCAGATGGGCATGGTGGCACAGGCCTGTAGTCCCACATACTTGGGAGGCTGAGTCAGGACCATTGCTTGAACCTGGTAGGCAGAGGTGGCAGTGAACCAAGATCACGTCACTGCACTCCAGCCTGGGCAACAAGAGGGAAACTCCATCTCAAAAACAAAAACAAAAAACAAACAAACAATAAAACAGTGCATGTTGGTCAGAAAGTTCAAAAATACATGTAAATATAAAGAAGAAAATAGATCTATAATCCCACAGATCAGAGATAACTATGACTTTTTAATGTTCTTTTTGCGGTGACACACACTATACGCCTATTTGTTTATTGCAAAATGGGATTATGCTGCATCTGTTGTTTTGGACAGTTTTTTTCCCTGTCGTTTAAATAGATTTTCAAAACATTATGTTTAGTTTCTATAGTATTCTCTGAATGATTTATATAATTGGTCTCCTGTGTTGGACTTTTAGGTTGCTTCCTTTTCGTTATAATAAATACTCCTTAGCTTTAG
This sequence comes from Pongo abelii, assembly GCF_028885655.2. Taxonomy (NCBI): domain Eukaryota; kingdom Metazoa; phylum Chordata; class Mammalia; order Primates; family Hominidae; genus Pongo; species Pongo abelii. Next base: position 62,224,627 of record NC_071991.2, read on the forward strand.
TACTCCTAAAATATTCCTCACTATAATACATATTTCTGGAGCTGAGTGTGATACCTGTAATCTCAGCGACTGGGAGGCTGAGGTGGGAGGATCATTTGAGATCAGGAGTTCAAGACCAGCCTGGACAACATAGCGAGACCCCATCTCAAAAAAAATTTTTTTTAAACAGCTAGGTGTGGTGACATGCACCTGTACTTGGGAGGTTGAGATGGGAGGATTGCTAGAACCCAGGAGTTCAAGGCTGCAGTGAGCCATGATCATGCCACTACACTCCAGCCTAGGCACACAGCAAGACCTTGACTTTAAAAAACTAATAATAATAAATAAATATTTCTTTTTTTTTTTTTTTTTTTTTAGTTTCCATGTCTTCTTTTTCTTTTTATTTTTTTACTTTAAGTTCTGGGACACATGTTCCGAACGTGCAGGTTTGTTACATAGGTATACATGTGCCAAGAAATAAATATTTATTTACATGTCATTTTGTTTATGGTAGTTTCTTGAAAAAAAAAAAGGTAAAATCTATTGATCTTTCTTTGGGGTTCTGCCTTTGGTGTCATGTTTAGGTAGCATGCAGTGTATGTAACTATTTGCCTATGTTTTATTTCCTTTGTGGTTTTTAAACATTAACAGTTATAATCTATCTGAAGTTTATTATGGTATACTGTATGAAGTTTGAGTCTAATTTATAGAATTTTTTTGGATCCTGCAGTTTGTGTCAAGAACTTTGTCAGGAATTGTGGATCATACCACATATCTATTTATGACAAATAGTGCCAAGTTTCTTTTGTCTTTCTTTCCTTTTTTTTTTTTTCTTTAAATGGAATCTCACTCTGTCACCCAGGCTGGAGTGCAGTGGCTCGATCTTGGCTTACTGCAACCTCCACCTCCCAGGTTCAAGTGATTGTGCTGCCTCAGCCTCCCTAGTAGCTGGGAATACAGGCACATGCCACCACACCCGGCTAATTTTTATATTTTTACTAGAGACAGGGTTTTACCATATTGGCCAGGCTGGTCTTGAACTCCTGGCCTAGGTGATCCACCAGCCTTGGCCTCCCAAATTGTTGAGATTACAGGCGTGAGCCACTGAGCCTGGACAGTGCCAAATTTCATGTAGTAGGTTTAGTGGTACCCCAAAATTATTGGTAATTAATTGACCAAAATTAGTGAACTAACCAGTAAGTGAATCTGGTTCACTTACTCTGTGTATCAACATACCTCAGCTTTATATGTTTTTTCCTGGAATATATTACAGACAAATGTTCAGTTTGGAAAGATTCTTTGTTTCATAAATATTAGGTTTGTTATGAAAGTGTACCTAGTACATTGTTGGCTTATAAATGTTAAAATAAATCACCTAAATTTTTACCAATTTTACAAATACATTTATTTTGGTTTTTCTAGAATCTGTGTTTGTGGATATCCTCGACAACATGTAAGAAAATACAAAGGTATAAGTAGCAGGATACCAGTTTCTTCAGGATTCATGGTGCAAATGTTAACAGGGATTTATTTTGCCTTGTAAGTATCTCATCATATGCAAAATAAACATTTAATTTCTTTGGAAAATTATAGTCTGTTAATCTATTGTCACTATATTATAATGTCAATAGATAAGTGATTTGCATACTTTTTATGAAATATGAAGATACTTTAAAACTATTATCGTAGTTTAAAACATATCTTTTGAAGTTCTGAAGAATTTTTAACCAACTAAACACTTTATCATCTTTCTTAAATTCAAGGACGGAATGAAAATTAGTAACTCTTAAATATATTCATGGTCCCTTTCTTCATTTTTTTTTTTTGCTATAATTTCCAAATAGCTTTTTTTCCTCAAGAAATATATTTTTCCATTGCCAGAAACTTTAGCTCTTAAAAAAATTTCAGAGCCTCTTTGATTAGAAATAGTTTATTATTAGCTTTCTATTAGTTTCTAATATTGGCGCTCAGTCTCAGTCTTACCTAATGACTTGGGTACTAGTATTTTTCTTTGAACCCTATCTTTTACTTTGTAATTCTCTTATTATACGTATCTCATTTACTTTGCATTATATTCACTTGATACTTTTAATTTTCTCTAGTAGAGTATAAACTTTTTGAAGGCAGAATTTATAAACTTCTTAAAGGCAGAATTTATGGTCTGTGGGCCCAGTCTGGCCTGATGCCTGTTTTTGTCAAGTTTTTTGCAATACAGTCATGCCTGTTTATGTATTGTCTATGGCTGCTTTTGTGTTGCAACGGCAGAGTTGAATAGTTGAGACTGTACGGCCCACAAGCCTAAAATACTTATTGTCTGGCCCATTAAGAAAAAATTTTCTGACCCTTGTATTAGACCATTAATATTGTCCCACAGTTCTTGGATGCTCTGATCTACTTTATTTTATCTTTTTTCTTTGTGTTTCAGTTTGAGTAATTTCTGTTAGCTATATCTTCAGCATTTATGGATTTTTTTCCTTGACTAGGTCAAGTCTAGAAAGGAGACCATTGAAGGCATTTTTCATCTCTGTTACCATGTTTTATTTCTAACCATTTCATTAGACTCTTTCTTGTAGTTCCCGTCTCTTTGCTGAAATCTTCATCTGTTCATGCATGTTGTCCATCTTTTCCACTAGAGCCTTTAGTATATTAGTCATAGTTATTTTAATTTCCCAGATAACTTCAACATTTAGGTCATCTATGAATTTAGTTCCACTGCTTGCTTTATCTCATGACAGAGTTGGTCTTGTTTGTTTTGCTTTTTATGTGCCTTGCAATTTTTGATTGTTCATGATTTTGTTTAGCAGTAGGACAGTAGAGACTGAGGTAAATATTATTTATGACAGGAAATGGGCATGCCTCTTCTAGGCTGCTAGTGGAATTATTATAGGCAGAAGTGACCTAGGATTGGGTTTTGTTGTTATGGTTACCCTCAGGGCACCATCTACTTCAAATTCCTCTAGTGCTACCTGGTACTTAGGTGGAGAGCTGGATTGCTGGAGGGTTTTTCTTAATACTCCTGCTTCATCCTCAGCTTTCAGCCTTCCCTGTATGCCTCCACTGCAGATAGGTTTCTCTCCATGTTCTCACCCCTTCCTCCAGCAGTAGAGTTCTGTTGCTTGGTTCTGGGTGTGCACTAGCCTGGTGGTGGCTGGGGCGGTGGTGGGGTCGGGGGCGGGCGTGGAAGTAGGGGGAGGTAGTGTTCTTTGTTGTCCTGGTCCAGCCTCAGTTTTAGGCTGATCCCATGTCCCTGCATCTCAGGGATGGGAGTTTCTCAGTGGTCCTGCCCCTTCAGTGATGACCCCTCTACTTATCTCAGCATAGAATGAGGGTTTTTTGCTTTTTTTTTTTCTTACCCTCAGAGCCGAATTGGTCTTCACATGTACCCTGTGGGGTGAAAGGGTTTGCTGCTCTTTCCCCAAAGGCTTTAAAATTTTTGTTCTGTGTGATAAAGGCATCTGGCTGGGTCTTTGTACTTTTCTCACAGGAGTGGTTACTCTTTTCCTTCAGGCCTATACCATCAAAGGCAGTTTTCTCTGACCTGCCCTGTTTCTAGTTTTTCTTGTGAGTGCCTAAAGGAGATTTATGGCGAAGAGCCTGTGGTGGATACAGGCTCCCACTTGTATGTGCTTTTAGAGATTCTATACTCTCCTGCTAGCCCATGAGGTACCTTTTAGCAATTTGGCTTCTAGGAATTTGTTAAGAAGATTAGCTAAATGTTTCTCACCTGCTTGTATTGTGGCCCATCTCTCCTTAGAGGCACCTGTCTCTCTTTAGGGTTCCAGCTACGTGGATGCCCTTGTTACCTTGGCTCTTTGGTGGATTCTTGAGAATTTATAATTTTATAGATTACCTGGCTTTATCTTGTTTTTATGGTGGGAGCAATGTTCTTGCCAGTTTTTAGCCCTCGCTTGCACTCTTGATGTAATTTATACCTCTTTATTTTGTTGGAAGTTGATCAAGGCACTATATCTCTGTTCATTTTTGTAATTTAGCTGATTTTTAGGAAGGGTTTGGCATATCTTTGAAAATTATGCAGGCACACACACTCACACATGCACACACACACACATGCACAGACACACACACTCACACACACATGCACACACACTTTTTCCCTCATGTTGCTCTGCTATTTGCAACATGTAGTAAATACACTTCTAAGTGATTATCAAAATGCAAAGAAATAACTACTCAGGATACTGCAAGCCACATTGGTTGTAGATTCTCATTAAAAACTGTGGGAGTTACAGAGTGATTTGGCCATAAAGTGTTCTGAACATTATTCTAAGGTATATAATTTATTATTTTCTGATTTTCTTTGAAAGTATAAAATGCTTTGAAATTGCCTTAGCTTTTTTTATTTCTGTTCTATAAATAGTCATGTTCTTTAGAGAAGAAATGTACATCTATAAAATTTTCTTTGCTATTAATAGGCATTTAGATGCAATTGAAAGGAATTCAAAGATTTAAAAATACATTTTTAAGAGGAGTAGAATGTTAAGCAATGTGCTAATATGATCTTCTATTGTCTTCAGTAAAGATAGTTTCTCATTGTACTTTGTTCAGTTATAAATAATTATTTCTTCATTTAATTCATCTAATTTTATAGTTATAATGGAGAATGGGATCTAGCTCAAAAAGCACTGGATGATATTATATACAGAGCCCAGCTAGAGTTATATCCAGAGCCATTGCTGGTAGGTGCCTGACTTATTTATGTAAATTTTATAATTTAAGATTTCTCAATTTAGAACTATAAATTGAGAGAGAGCCATTCATAGTTCATTAATATGTCATTAATACTCAGTGTATTCATGCTCTTGTTATACATGGAAGTTTTATAACTTAGAAAAGTAACAAATAATATTTTTTTAAATTTTCTTTGAGACGGAGTTTCGCTCTTGTTGCCCAGGCTGGAGTGCAATGGCACGATCTCGGCTCTCTGCAACCTCCGCCTCCTGGGTTCAAGCGATTCTCCTGCCTCAGCCTCCCAAGTAGCTGGGATTACAGGCACGTGCCACCATGCCCAGCTAATTTTTTGTATTTTTAGTAGAGACGAGATTTATTCATGTTTGTCAGGCTGATCTCAAACTCCCAACCTCAGGTGACCAGCCCTTGGCCTCCCAAAGTGCTGGGATTACAGGCGTGAGCCACCGCACCTGGCCAAAATAAAAATTTTTATTAGACCGACTTCCTAGACACCTAACCGTCTTTTTAACTTATGAGAATTGTTCTCCTTAACATACTTTAGCTGCATTTATTAATTAACATTAGGCATTTGGAAATCTGAATATTTTGAAATTTTTAACTTTATCATTTACATATTTTTTTAACCATGAATTTCCCTCTGAGCCTCCTATTCTTATCTTAGAGGATTTCTGTATCATCTTATAAAATGCTTGGGAAGAGCATCTTTGTATAAGCCTGTTTAGCATCATGTTTTATCTAAGGGTTAGATAATACATCTGCTCATGTTGATCTTAAACTATATTTTTTCTCCTTAGGTTGCTAATGCAATAAAGGCTTCATTGCCTCATGGTCCCATGAAATCTAATAAGGAAGGTACAAGGTGTATTCAAGTTGAAATCACACCAACTTCCTCTCGAATATCAAGAAATGCAGTAACCAGCATGTCAATAAGGGGTCATAGATGGAAAAGACATGGTAAGAAATACGTAACTCTTCAAGTCAAACCATTGTTGATTGTTTTACATTTTTCATTGTACTTATGGTGCTATAACTTCTAACTTCAGTAAATAGTAGTCTGGAAGAAGGAGTTGTGGAGTTGCCCTTAACTCCTAATTTATTATCTAGGAGCAATAGGCAATAAGAAAAATGGAGCCCCTTATGTTACACATATGAATGAAAATTTATTTAAAAATCATATTCATTTTGAAATTGTTACTTCAGTAGGAGAATAAGGAAAATGCGTTTTAAAATTACTCATACATTTTGGGCTTGTATTCAAAAGTATTTGCAAATATTCCTTAATTAATATTTCTGATTTCTCAATTAACTCTTAAGCAAGTGAATTTACATATTGAAGTAGAACAACTAATAGGGACTTTAAACACTTTGTCTGGACTTTCTGGTAAAGAATGCCATAGTATTGATGCAACACTAGTTGTTTGTATTTTCTTGAAGTTAATTTTCTTTCAAGATTCTGTGTATGTGTGTTGTGTGTATATATATCCCTTCTTGTCTGCTTCATTTTATTATTTTAAAATTTTACTGGAAGTCAATTTCATTCACTATGGCTTTTTCAATGCTTTCCCATTTCCCTCCCTTGTCTTTTAATTTATTGTTCTTTATTTAATTTCATATTATTTTTATAACTTCCCTCCTATCTAGAAGTTATTGTAGTGTCAACAACCAGTCTAAGAAGGAAATTATCACCTACCTCAGAAGGTAACCATGGTGGGAGGCAAAAAGCTACTTCTTTACCCTAAGCAAACATGTATATTAGAGGTAAAACAAAATCCATTCTCTGTTTTCTTCTTCCTGTAAACTGAGGTGAAAATAGTAGTTCCTTTTGGTATATTTAGTACCGGTTGTGTTGTGGTTTCTGTAGAGAAAATGGGAAAGGAGAAGATAGGAGCTATTTATGGTAAACTAGAAAGTTGATGATGAGAATAGTTGCCATAGTTTTCACTTAAAGAATCTAGGTGATTGTATGTCAAAAAAGAATAATTATTATCCAGCTTACCTAGTGATCATTTTTGGTGTTTTTAAATTGTGGCAATTCTTGAAAGTTCCATAGGAAAGCATAAAAGAGGCGGTGATGTTTGCCAATAGCAGGGCAAATTATGCCACCATTTAAAACACAGTCTAAACATACTTCAGCTTCTTCAGTGAAAATTATGCTACTGAATGGGGCTAGATTACAAGTAGAAAGTAATTTAATTAGATATGGTTTACCCTGAGATTGGTTTTTCTGTTTTGGCATTAATGTGTGAAAACAGGCACGGAGGCAGTGAAGCAGATCATAGTGGTTACTGTGGCCATAATTGCTTCTAAGCTACTGCTACAGGAAGCACAAGAACGAATTTTAATTTCTTTTCCACTTTCCTTCTTGCTATTTAGGTAGACATATTGGGAATTTGGGAGAGAAATGTAGGTCCTGCAGTTAAAAATGTGAAGTATTGATGCTCCCTTGTATGTGTGCGTATGTGTGTGTATGAGAGAGAGTATGTGTGCATGTCCAGGCATGCATTTAAACAAGGAGGTCTGTACCCTGCAACAAAATGGAAGCCATTTCCCAGAAATATTTTATAGGAAAAAAGTTACAAAACAAGAGAAAAGACTGCTTGAATGTATTGTTTCTAGCAGATTCTTACATATCTTCCAGATTGTATTTTGGCTGCCACTTGAGGGGTTAGCACTCTGTCTTAGGATTGTACCCTCATTAAAGTAGCATTCTTATCACCTGTCCCCCTTCACAATTCTAACACTTAGGAAACTCCATTTATTATAACAATAAAGTCACAGATGAGAATATAGAAGTGAATGAACTATAAAAAGTAAGTCACATGCATGGAACAGATACAGAATACAGCTTAGCCTTGTTTATCACTCTTCTTTAGTGTGAATTCCCTTTATCCAGTGGACTCTAAAATACTCTTAAGTCCTTCTTATTTGCCTCTACGGGTAGGTTGCAGTCTCCTCCCTTTTTAGGGTAGTCTTGGCTTTCCCTTCTAGAGCAGTAAACTTACCATGTTAGGCTGAATTTAAAAGGTTTCTATTTTCCATCCTCATGGTCCTGCTTCCTACTTGAACACATTGTTGTTCTAAGCTCTCTAACAGGCACTGGCTTCCTGTGGGGAAGGTAGACACCTTTGCTGTACTTCTTAGATATATAGACAATTCTCATAGATTTTTAAATTTAATTGTGTTTATATATAAATTACAAATTTCTCAAATTATAGATTTTTAAATTTAATTGTGTTAATATATAAATTCTGTTGTTAGTATTTATATATAAATCAAAACAAAATTTGTTTATACATTTCTTTAGAAACAATGTTAAAGGGCTTGTAGATCCCAGGGTGAGCCACAACAGCCTTTTTATCTCATAATGTTTCTGAAACATAGGGCTATAGAATGTAAGTTCAGTTTATGGCTATATGAAAATACATTTAGAGTTTCTATATTTAATGGAACTCTAAATGTGCTTCCCATTCCACCCACTCATATCCCTACTATTCCCTCACCACACCAACCCTCACAGTAGGATGAATTTCTTCCCAAACCTTCAGCTGTATCTATCATACAGTAGAAACAAGGAATATCCCACCCTAAGCCAGTGGTGTTGAGGATTGGGAAAGGATAAGGGACAAGAACCATGAACTTTAAGAAATATTCTTTTTTTTCTCTTTCTCCTTGCCTCTTTGTTTTCCTAGTTTTTGGAAAGAAGAAAGCAATTGGCCCTTTTTTTTTTTTTTCTGTTGGAGCTCTTCTCTTTTACTTATTTGTCTTTATTTATTATTGCATTTCCTCTAATTTCTCCTCTTTCTATCTTTTCTGGGTAGAAGAGGGAAATGAGTGAATGAGGTTTTCTCATGAAGAAGCCAAGTAAAACTTTCCTTTTTGCTTTTTTTTTTTTTCCATCTCCCTTTACCATGAAAGAATATACGTAATTAAGCCATGTGAATGTACTGGTGTGTTTGCATATCTGAGTCACCAAAAATTATTACACAGCCAACAAATACATTAAATTAGAGCAATTAGTGGACATTTATTCTCTCCTATTATCAGTAATAGAAGAATCTTTCAATTTTCTTTACAGCCCAATCTCACATTGTAGTGTTTTTAAAATGAATTTTGAAAAGTTTTAATTGTTTACATTTTAAAATATTTTAAAGCTATTCTAGAATGTATTTTAGGATTCTCTAACGCTTCATAGATCTGCCATTTTTTTCTTAAGGTTAAGAATTATTCACAACATATTTTAATGGAAAGTATTATAATGGAAGTTTAAAAATTACTTTATCCTTAACATTTCTACACATTTCAGAATACGCATCCCTGGCCATGGTTTTGCTGTTGTTATCAACTCAAGTTTCTAGAATTGTATTTTGACCAGTCCTGTTGTTTGTTTGGCTCTGTTTTTTATTTTTTTTTTTTTAGTAAACTTTATTTTTTAGAGCAGTTTTAGGTTAACAGCCAAATTGAGTGGAAAATAAGAGAGTTCTTAAATACCTCATGACCCCACATTCATAGCCTCCCCCAGTATATCAACATCCCGCACCAGAGTGGTATGTTTGTAAGGACCTATAATTTAAATTTTGACCAGACAGTGCATCCTCATGTCAATTAAATAGGATGATTTTTAAAGAAAGGTTGGTTTCAACTGAGGTATTATTTTGGAGAGATCTGTTTGACAACTAATAGTGTGTTTGCTTGATTTGCCCCACTTTTCAGTTTAAGTTAAACCATTGTGTGGACATGGCTTAACTTAATGTGTTTTTCAAATTTTTTAAACTTTGTGTTTAAATCTTTGAGAAAATTCTAATGACTTCATAATTTTATGTCAGTAAATATGTTTGGGAAATAAAATTACAATGTAGAATTGCTGCTTTTGACTTTTAAGGAACATAATTTCAGAATTAAAAGCTTTATGTGTTGCTTATTCTTTTATGCATATTGTGTTTAGTTTAGTCTATAGATGGCAAATAATTCAAGGCAATGGTGTATTTTTTCAAACATAGATTTTCAAGTCACCTACAAATTGAGGGCTGTCTAGAAGTCATAATTTGAAAGTAAAACACAGTTGGAGAAAGATAATAATAAAATAAACTTTAAAAAGCATTCAATAAGTTTAGAGAAGACTGAATAGATTATGACCATAATAAAAGTCAAAATGAAAATTCCAGTAAGAAAAATGAGATAAAATTTAGTAAAATAATTCATTAATTTTTCAAGTTAGTAATTAAAATCCAATTTTACTTAAATATTTATTTCCTTTTAAAAATAAAAAGAAGTTAAAGGAAAATAGAAAGTTATTTCTTCATAATTATGCTTTAATTCTATAGTCATTCTTAAATGTCATTTCCAAAGATACCTTCATCATCTACCATTTCAGCTATTTAAAAAAGCCCTTTTTCTTACGTCCCTGAAAAGTTCTCTACCACTCCAGTATTCTAGTATACAATTTATACTTGTTTATTTCCTTGTGTTTTTCCATTCCTTCCTCCTTTTCTAGAGCAAATCTAATTGCTATTTTCTCTCTGTCCACGACAACTGCTACTACCATGATTACTCATTCTTCTTCCACTTTTTAAGAAATTATCTATACTTGGAACAATGTAAGAGGTTTCCTCCTTTCTTTCAAAATAGTTACTGTAATACCAGTCATTCATTCTATAAAAGTCCCCTAATTAAGTTATAGTTCCAAATAATGAGTGCTTATATTTTTGCCAACTAATCAAAAGGCTTATCCAGTGGAATCTCGATTTTTTTTATTGCTGCCCATCATTCTTCCCACTCGTGCCTTTGTGAGATAATGAGACAAGTAAGTGAAAACATTTGGTATACTTTAAAGCACTACATAAAGGTAGATTATGAATTAATTAAGAACAATTTTGTTTGTTTTACTAGCTACACAATAAGTATATTCTTAATAAGTTTTTATTAGCTAGTTTGCTATTCAAATTGTCCTGTGATTCTTTAGTACTTTCCCAAAACTGTCAGTTTTTGAAACTTGTAATTCGGATTTTCTCAATTTGAGTTAAACTTGTTTAGTTTGAGTATAGCATCAAACACAAAAGTACATGTTATATAATAGTAACAATTACTTTAAAGATTTTTTGTATGTTCTGTGGTACTGGAGTACAGTACTCTAACTTTATTATCTAATGTGTATATCACTATTACAGTAAGGATTTTAAAAATGTTGTTATTGTTTCAATCCCAAGTTAACATAAAAATAGAAATTACATAGACAAAATTTATATTTCTTATTTATGTACAGTTATAACTGTTTGCAACTAGTAGGTATCAATAATAAAAGGAATGTTTATAAACAAGATACTTTCAATGTTTCCCTATTTTTGTACCTGGCATATGTTAAATGGTTTATTTTAATAACAGTGCATTTAATTATTTTCAGTTAGGGGATCCAAGAGTACAAAATTTTAAGTAGTAAAAAAGAATTAAAAGTAGCAACTGTATATATTTTTAAGTCTTCTAACTTAATGATGCAAAATAAGTACTGCAAGAATTTTAGAACATTTAATTATTTGCAGTGTTTATGTGAACAATCAGACTAAATGAAATTTATGTAGTTGAAATAAAAAGAAAGTACAGTTTCATGTTGTTAAAGCAGTTTTATTGCATTTTTCAGCATTTAAAATAATCACTTCTTTTTAATGGATGCCATCATATTTAAATAAAGTTAAATGATTATAACAGAGTTCAAAGAGATTTAAAAAAAACAAAAAAGTGATTTGTTTCATAATTTGCTTATTCAGTGGTTTAGTACTAGCTTATTAGATGAAAAAAGAAAAGAATAAAAGATTGCAATTCATATTGGAAAACATTTAAAACTGGTTATTGATTTAGAAAATTTTAATAAATTTCTGCTGTATAATAACATTGATAAAGCAAGGGAGTACTAATAGTTGAACAAACCTGAAAAATTATAATGGGTGTATTTTAGTAAATATTATAAATAATAATTGTTTATAAATATTTTTAAGCATTTAAGGTTGTCTTTCTAGATACTACAAAAGATAAATGGTAATAAATCTTGAAATGGAACACTTATTTTGTAAATCTGATTTTACAACTATGAGAAAAGTCTTCAGTTGAGGAGAAATAAAGTTGCTAACAGTTAAGAAGCATTTTGAAAAACAAGGAAATGGTAATAATTTTAAAACCCAAAGTAGTAAACTTCAAAGAATTGTCTATTGGAATAATTTTTACATCGGCAATTAAAAATTTATAATGTGTATGTTTTTATTTTAAAGGTTGTCTATACTTATTAAGGAAATTTAGAAAAGAAAAAATTATCTGGCAGTTTTATTTTAAAAAATGTAAATACTTTTAGTATCATTTTGAGAAGCTCCATTACTTTCAGATTCTAAAATGCTATTTGAGGAACAGATTTTCTTTCCCAATATAGAAGATAAAACATTTGGACAAAAATAAGCATTTCTTTCTTACCAAAAATTTTGTGAATTTTAACTGGCATTTTCAATATGGAACTTCCATGGAGGACAAAATAAAATATTAGGAAATATTAGATTACTCAAGGAAAAAAGACGTATTAACCAAAGAGCTGAAATACGTTGATATGTTTGACACATGTGGATATTAAGTTTGAGAGAGGAAAGAAAGACTGTGTACAGAATCCTGACTTAGACAATTTTTGAAGAAAACAAAAAATCTCATTTTATTTCCAGGTAAAATGAAGTTAAAAAATTTTCCAGCCAGAGACAGAATTATTGGTCTTATGAGGCAAAAAAAACTTGTTCATAAATTATTGTACTCTACATTTTTACTAAGGGGGCTTACATAAATCTTTCTGTAGTTAAGAAAGTTATTTATTATTATTGATTATTGAGCACTCCTCCTTTCTCCACCTTTTTATGAGCATTTGCTGCACATTGCACACCAAGGAAGAAATAAGCTTTTACAGGTAGTTTTGTAATAGGTGTTGCTGACCTGTTTTTGGTCTGTGCATAGTGGTCGTGAGGATCTGTAATAATCATAAAGGATTCATCTGGTCCTGCAGCGGCTTTATGTTGCAGTTCTCTATTGGATTTTATTTAAAACTTGAGACTTAATAAAGATGACAAAAGCAGTTACTGAGAGTAATTGAATCCACCTCAATAAGGAGAATTCTGTCATTTACCATGTATACAACTAAAGCTAAAGATCTGACTGTTTTTCTCTTATGGAAACTGCTAATAGCCCCTAACTAGGGTGTCTATATAAATTGTCTTGTTCCAGACTGTTTTTCTGTATGCCCCAGGCTGCTCTTTTCTTACCTAGAAAGCCTACTTACTGCTTCAGAGCTCAGATTTTGACATCGTAGTCTTTGTTTTTGCCCTTGCTCAGAGTGCAGCCCTTTAACTGCAGGGTCCCATCCTGTGTTTCTGTGATAGCTTTGCTTTCCTCTAATCTGCCTTGTAAATACTGGCCCAGGTTAAGCATTACCACAGTGCTGTTCTTTCTGACTCAGGACACAATTTATGCTCAGTATTTTGTGTTATGTGAATGTGACTTCTATTGATAAAAAAGACTAGTAAAGTATGAAAGTATGCAAATAGTTTTTCCGTGTAGCTGTCAATGGCCATCCACTGTAATCACAATAAAATCCAGACTTCGTACTATGGCATATGTGATCCTGGTGATATGACCTCTTAACTACTGCTTTGACCTCACTTTAAGATCTCTCTCACCCTGGTTCATTAGACTCCTTCATTCTGTTAGGGGCATTGTCTAGTTATTTGGAGTATTTGAGCTGAAATTTGAATAGTGCTACATTGACTTCCCTTACTCCAGATTGTTGTGTGGCTAGCAGTTTTTCATCATTCAAACCTCAGCTTAAACATCTCTTCTTCAAAGAGGTTTTCCCAGACCACCCATCTAAGTACTTTTATCCCCTACTACCCTACTTACTCTTTCCCATCTAATTTTTTTTTATTGCATTTTCTGCTATTTAAATTCTCTTGTTTACTTGGTTCCGATATTACAGTGTGAGCTCTGTTCCCTTATTATATAGTGAGGGAAGAATCTGTCTTTTTGGCTGTTGTATCCCCAGCATCTACAACAATGTCTGACATATTACAGGTGCTCAACAATTTCAGTTGAATGCATGAATAAGTGAGTGAATGATAAAGAAATGTATAACGTAGGGTGAGCAAGTTGTTCTTTCTTGTTTTGTTGAAGAACAGTATAACAACATGATAGTAAACTAGGTTAGGGGATATATCCTTATAATTCCAGTATTTAAAGAATTTTCATTTAGTTTTTTCTATGCATGTATGTTTTCATGGTTGTACTCTATTTAAATATTTTTGGTATTTTGTTTTTGTTTAGTTAATATGGTCAGACATTTTCCCTAGTTCTCCTAGTAAATACAGTTATTTTAATGGCTACATAATATCACATTGAGTTGATATTCCATCATTTGCTTAATCATTCTTCTAATATGTTAAGAAATTTGTTTCTGAGTTTTGCTATTGTAAATAACACTGTAAGGAATAGCTTAATGAATACAGATAACATTTTTCTCCATTGAACAGAATATATTCTAAACATAAAATGACTATATTAAAGGATATTTTTCTAGTATTTTATGGCATTTAAAATATCTACATCTCATAAATTGTAAAAGAATGTGTATGACTTTGTTTTGGGGTTTATTCTAAGTTAAACTATTTTTCATAATTCATGTAAAAAATTGTATGATGCAGACAAATAATAAATTATATTTTTAAAGCTTCAGCTTATTATTTTCACAAATAAGTTCATAAGCACCCCATGTCATAGCCAGATGCCTTTAGACTCAAAGTAATCTGAGTACAGAGCTGTATAAATTCTATGAATAAATAAATTATTCTTTTATTAAAGTTATCACCTTTAGTAAATACGGCAGCCATAAAACAAATAAAAGCAAAAGCTAAGGTGGTTTTGTAAGTGACATAATAGAATAGATATTTGGGATTATAAAATGACATTTGAGAGAAATCACAACTTTTCGTCATCAGTTTTAATCTTTGCAATTTGCTTCACTTTTTTTCTTAAAGCTGGAAGAAATTTTTTTGGGCAAAATTATTTGAGTACCTTTGAGAACTGATTTGGAAATGTCTATTAAAAGTATTCTTTAACTTTCATTTCTACATGTGGACAGTTTACCTATTTGTGCATATAGGGGGTTACACAAATAAAATATGTCCTGAGAAGTTTCTCTTTGGATCTTTTATGAGCTTTTTGAATTATTTGAAGTCAAGTACTTGTTTTTTGGTTTTTTTTTTTAAGGTGTGGATTAGTCATGACTCCTTTTGCATAGATTGTTAAGTTCTGGGAAAAACAAAATCTATTTTATTATGCATTTATATTCCCTTACAGCATCTTCTATATAATTTTCTTAAAGAAAGGCTTAAGTTCTACTCTTTAGCTATATATGCCATCCTCTGGATAACATAATAAAACAATAGATTTTAAAAATGATCTTTTTGACCTAAGCATCTTCCTAAACCTACATTTAGAGACAGCTCCTTCACTTTTCCAAAACAAAGAGGCTTTGCTTTTCTTTGCCATGTAAAAATTCTTATTAGCATAAGCTATATGTATTTCATTTATCCAGTCAAGTAACACATTCACAGCTTACCCTTCTCATGTCTTCTGTATGTTTTCTCACTTTTATTTATTCTAATAATTTAATCTCATAACAGAATATTCACTCAATTCATCAAAAAAAGATGTATTGAGTGCCTACTATATACAAGCTACTTTTCCAGGTACTAGATACATAGTAGTGACTAGACGAAAATTTTAAAAACTCCTTCCTCATGGAACTTAGGTCTGGGAAACAAGATAAATAAATAATTGTAGGTTAGAGAGTGTTAAGCTCTAAGAAGAAGAAACAAGGAAGAGGGTATGTGAAACGTGGGGGCTATTAAAACTTTGGATGGGTTGACCAAGGGAGACTTCACTGTAAAGGAAATTTTTGAAAAAGATTTGAAGTAGGGAAATGAGCCATTCAGCCACCTGGAGAAGACAGCAGCCAGGAGAGCAGTAAGACAGTGTGGGTGGGAATGTCAGGTCACAGAGTTATATAGGGAGAGAAGTTGGAGAGCTGACAGAGAGCAAGATTAGGTAACAAATGTTTGTTTGGGTTACTTAATTATCTTTCTTTATTCTGTAATTTTCCTGAGAATTATGTTTCTGTTCTTTCTAGCTCTGTACAGAATTACTTGCTCTTCTTATAAATTTAATAAGCAGTTTTAAAAATCTGCCATTGTTAACCATTTTTGAGTGATAACAAGTATCAATTAATTAGGTAAAGACTTGTGCTTGTAGGAAAACACATGATCTCATTTTTCTACTTGCCATTTAATTCCATGATTTTTTTTAATGTAATATCATTACTTCTTGGGCTGCAGACCTTTATTCTGATAAATGTGATTACATTTCAGTTGCCTGGTACTGCTTTATGTAATATTCTCCCTGTCATTTTCTAGTTTTTCTTGCAAAATCCTAAATTTCTGCCATTGAAGCACCATTTTAGATTAACAGCTTTCATTGGCATCTCTTAAAAAATAGACCCAATTAAAAAAAAAACAGACCTAAACTCAAGAGTTATTACTTTCCTAGGATTTCTTCCAGACTTTTATTTTCTCTGGCTCTCCATTCAAAGTAAATTATTTGCTTTTCGTAAAATGGCCAGGAATCTACACGAATAAATTAAACCTAACTGTGGGATGTCAGAAGATATTTAACTCAAATGGACTCAAATGAATTGAAGAGTTAGAGTTAGTATTTATAGTATGTTAGAAGAGACATTTGAAGTTAAAAAGATTTTACTGGTTAGCTTCCCCCACTGAATAGTTGTGTAGTTCTTCCTGAACTTCAGTTTCCTTGTCTGTAAATGGGAATCAAACTGCCTACTTCAGAGGCTCACTAATAGATTGTTTTGAGATTACAATTGAATAATATATGTGAACACTCTCAAGAAAGCGACATAGGGCAATTCAATGTAAGTATTGTTCTGTATTCTATTAGGCCACCTACGCTTAGCTTTTAAAATTTTGTTAAATTTTAATATTCATTGCCTTTTTTATGTCTGGATAATTTCCGGTTTGATTTTTTTTTTTTTTTTTTTTTTTTACTGGAGATCCCTTCAGTAGATCTTTTGTGAAACAGCTTCTACAATGTGAATAAACAAGTCTTGGCTGTCACTCCACAGTGCCATGGTGATTTTATCTCAGTTGCAGTGACCTCTGGCGATTTTATCTCAGTTGCAGTGACCTCTGGCATGTACCTCAATAAGAATTTATTTGCCCTCACTTTGAAGACAGTTGTTAGCAATTGGAAACAGGCTTCGTTGGAGGTTTTTAGTTTCATTAAACCTTTATTACAGAGCACCCAGAAGCAGCAGTGCACTACTACCTCACCAACATTCTTCAGCCTATCTAGGAAATAAAAACTTCATTTAGAGAACCTTTAGTCAAAAGCCTATGAAGCACTAATTAAGGGGAAATAATTATACCAGCATGTTGGCTCAGCAGTGCGAGGCACCATGAAGCTTTGAGGAGGGGCTCCCAGAAGTGCATATTGCTGCTGGGTATGGAGTATCCGAGGCACCCGTAACAACTTTTATCTTAAGTTTTTAAAATTTGAAAGAATCAGAATAGAGCAGTGGTTCCCAGACTTCGTTACACATTAGTCACCTGGGGCTTTTAAAAATCTTATGCCCAGGTCATATCTCACACTAATTATGAATCAGAATGTTTGGGGGTTGGAGCCAGGCATCAGTAGTTTTTAAAGATGCACAGGTGATACCAATGTGCAGCTAAGTTAGGGAACCACAGGAATATGTGGCTCTGGCCTTTGTTCTTTTACTACCTGTTACTGTTTCTCAGCCTTTAGCGTCATTAGTGGGAGTCTGATAATCCTATCACTAAAGTATTTGAAAATAGTAGGTGATGTCCCATAAGCAGGTTTGTGGTCTACAGTTTTTAAAAAGTATATGCTGTTTTACATAGTCTTATGTTGCTTTGAACTTTGTTTCACTACTGTCACTTTCTAGGTATATTTATGTTACTTTTTCCCATTTACATGAATAACTCCTTGTAACATTATGCCTTTCTTATTTAAGACCAGAATAAAATCATGTCTACAGGTATTAACTAGTTAGTTTTATTTCTTTGTTTCATTTATAATGGCTGTTTTCAGATAAAGGGCTGACAACGAATTTGTTTTTCCAAATCCATTTTTATTTTTCTCCAGTCTAGTAATGAACTAAATTTATGAAATTGATATGAGTCTGAATAAATCAACTGCTTAACTATATCACAGCCACGTTAATATTTACTGTTAATAATAGATGATGTATATGTGAGACAAAAACTATACCTGTGGCATTACTAACCATGATATCATATGTGAATAAGCATTTTCCCAAATATCATGGTTTATTAAGTCAGTCTCAATGTAGCCTAACAAAAAAACTAGAATTTTAAGAGTACAAAGGGGAACTTCTATGTGGCTTGGTTCCTAATGTTGACAAAAGCTAAAGGTTTGGCTATAGATCCTTGAACATTTGCCTAAGACTTGACATAAATTCAGGTGGTCACCATATTACCTTAAAAACACTAGAAAATTACCCAAAGAACACAAAAAGAACAATTTAAAAACAAATTTTATTTTGATTTATTAGAAAATTTATCTTTCATATTCCATGTGAAATGTGTGTGTGAAAAAATGCAGAACGTGAATTGATGCTCTGTGAATTTTTTGTTTGTCATTTAAAATTAAAGAATATGACCCTATTGTCTCTGGTGCTATCAGAGTATTATAAATTATGGAAATTACTACAGTGCAAATATTTGGCTTAATTCATAACATTCAGTCATCTAATTTTTGTTTTGAGTCTTTTGCTTTTCTCATTTCACATTTTTGTTTTGTTTTCATCCATCATTTTGTCTTATCATCTTCAATTCTAGAGCAACCTGACAACAATAATGATGCTACTGAATTGGGCATCCTTGTCATTCCTGAGATTAGTGTCACAAATGTGGCCGGAGAGAGAACCGGGAATGGGGAAAAAGGCAGAACACTAGGAGAGATTGATGCTCAGCATATACAGGGTGTGCAGGAAACGGCCACAGATCCTAGAACTGAGAGCAAAGGCTTGCCAGAGATCAGGAGGCAAAAATCTGTAAGAAAAATGATGGAGGATGGAATAAACTCACCTGGCAGAGTGCAGTTTTAGCAGAGCACTTTATAGCTGCACTCCAAGGTATCTTAAGGCAAAGGGCCACTGATGCATGTTAAGCAGCAGTTGCACAGTCACAAAAATTTTGCATGTAATCTAATCCAAATGCATGAATTATGCACCACATTTCTCAATGACTCTTAATGCTCTTTGGAATGATTATACCTATATTGTCTTTGAGTAAATTGTTATGAAAACTGAGGCAGAGAATTCCTTCTGAAATAATTTTCTGCTTATGTTTGGAGTTCTAAAATTACTTTTTCAGCTTTGTCTTTTTGCCGTCTTTGTTATGAAGGATAATGTATATAGAATTTTATGTTTGAGCTTGTGATGTTTATAGTCTAGATTTTTTTAATTTGATAAAATAATCTACAATATAGAGTGCAACCTTCTAAAAAAGTCTTTAAAGTATTCTAATACCAATTTTTTAAAAGTTCCTTGGTAAGAGCTTTTATTTTATACTGCTTTGCTACTGAAGGAGAGTTCACCCCTAGTTTTACTGCGTGATAATATTTCTAATTGTTTCTTATCTTTTGCATGAATAGGAGAATTCTTTCTAAAAACAAATGGGGTATGGTTTATGGCATGCTTTTTGTTTAATACACTATAAATTACTGTCATTTAATTACAGTGAACTATTTTTGACATTTTTATAATGTTTTGATTTATCCTTTGATTTTCTATAATCTGTTGCTTTATAAATTATGCTAAAGCTTAATTTATTTAAAGTGTAACTGATTTGGTGTTAATCATTTAAAAAGATTGCTTAAAATACTTAATGTTAATTAATCTTTGTCATTTCTTTGTTTAGGAAATACAGAATTAACAGGTCAAGAAGAACTGATGGAGATATCTGAAGTTGACGAGGGATTTTATTCCAGGGCTGCATCTAGTACCAGCCAGTCGGGTTTATCAAACAGTAGTCACAATTGTAGTAACAAGACAAGTATAGGAAAGAACCACAGACGGTCAGGAGGAAGCAAAACTGGAGGAAAAGAAAAAGAAACTACAGGGGAATCTTGCAAAGATCACTTTGCTCGAAAACAAACTCAGAGAGCCCAAAGTGAGAATCTTGAGCTTCTCTCTTTGAAGAGACTTACTTTAACAACCAGCCAATCCCTACCTAAGCCTAGTAGCCATGGTTTGGCTAAGACTGCAGCGACTGTATTTAGTAAATCCTTTGAACAAGTCAGTGGTGTCACAGTCCCACATAACCCGTCATCTGCTGTTGGTTGTGGGGCTGGGACAGATGCCAATAGGTTTTCCGCTTGTAGTCTCCAAGAAGAAAAGCTTATTTACGTTTCAGAAAGAACTGAACTTCCAATGAAGCATCAATCAGGTCAGCAGAGACCTCCTAGTATTAGCATTACTCTGTCCACAGATTAATTAGTAACATATTTTTCTCCCATAACGCAGTGAAGCTGGAAATACAACTTTGCTTCTTTATGAAAGTACCCTGGGTCTTTCATCCGTATTCCTGACAGGAGCCCTGATGTCTTAAATTCTGAAGGCTCCCCTGACTTTATGAAGGGAAGATTGTCTAGGTTGCAGTAAGTTGAAATATGGTTTTGTTATTCTTGATTAAGATTTTTTCCCCTTGGTTTGAGTCTTTTTTTTTCCCCTCCTCTTATTTGTTATTGTTTCCCTAAGATTGTCAGTGACAGTAAATTTTGACAGGTTGTCTAATCAAGTTGGTTATGTCTCATGTGAGGTTGTAAGGTGGTTTTTCTTGTTTTGGTTTGGTTTTTTAATAGCTCCTATTTTGGTGGCTATGTGTTTGGCCTTCAGAGTCAAAGGGAGTCTCCATGTATGGGAACTGTTTTATAGAGGATGGGGCAGAGGCACAACTCCAGGAATTCTCCAGCTCCTGGTCAGGAAGCCAATCTGAAAAAACAGGCATGTGGAAACACAAAACTGATGTGTATGAAAAGCACCTGATGAAAATATTTGTAAGCAGATCATCTTTATGATTAGAACAATTTGCTCAAAGCCCTGGAAAATGCCTGGTTACCCAGTACCTAGAATATTATATGATTCCAGGGGATGGGTAGAGGCATTTCTGTTGTTATCTTTGAAACATTTTTATATCAAAAATCAGATTGCTGGTAGGTGTGTTGTTTTGAAGTGTTTGATCTGGATTTAGCAGGTGAAGATCCCTTTCAATTATTAAGGTATAATAGGCCGTAAAGCTGATTTACCCTACTGCTGGACTTTGGAAATCCTAGTTAGTTTGGACTCCTATAATTCAGAGCATACGTCATTGGAAGACTTCCTGGAAATCAGTGTAAATCTTGCAACACAGCTCTCAAGATACAACTGTATAATATGTAATTGTTTGTCTGCAAATACATTTTTCATCTATAAAATGTCATGAAAGAAAATAAAGGTAGTGAAATATGGACAAAGGACATTTATATATTAACTAAAGTTGTTTATGTTTGTGTTCTTAAATTTAAAATACGAAAAAAATAAATGTCTTTCTTGTTAGTGAACAGGCCTATTTTAAATATCTTAGTATGATATCAAAAGAATAATCAATTTAGTTACCTCCCAACTAAAAAGTAAAAATAAAAAAGACGATATGGCAGAGGTTGAAACAAATTTGTATGTATCTGTATGTGACCTCTAGATGGAAATAAAAGTTTGGTGTTTGCTAGCCGTGGTCCTTTTGGCTATGGTTGCGGTTCCCCTGTAAAGCAAGTGTACTTAAGTCATCATTCAGAGTGAGAGAGAGAAAGCAGGGCTGAGGCTGAGTCAGTTGACCATTGAGGAAGCTTCGCCTAAGGAGCTGTCCAGTTCTTGGCTCTTTTTCACTGTGACTACACAGCGGTTTCCTTCTTCATAGTCCCTTGCTGTAGTCACCAAGAGAGCATGCTAGTGTTTTCCTCTTGTACCTGCTTATGCAGAGCTCAGATATATGAAAAATTTGTATGCTTTGAAGGCTGCTAAAGCATTTATACTCTGAACATAGTTTTGACTGCAACTGCTTTGGTTACCAGTTTAAACCGAATTCTTCAAAAAGCATGAACTTGTTTTCATTCATTAGCCCTGTTTACAATGTGGATTTTGACATAAATGAATTTGATTTTTTTTTAGCTCCAGTAACAGAATGGAATAAGATCTATTGCCATAAATTATAGTTAAGAACTGTAAGGCAATCAGGCAGTGAAACTTGATATTGTATTAACTTAATAGGAACCCTGTGTACAATTTAAAATATTTGTAAAATGTCACTGAATTTACAGATGTCTTTTTGTCATTCTTTAACAATGAATTTCCCCTGTGCATAGTTATTAATAGTATTGGTATTCTTAAAAACTAATTTGTAAGATTGGCATTTTAGGCAAGTTGAGGTGCTTAGGAAACATTGTAGAGTAAGTTTGAGAAATGTTAGCTGACACAGCTGAGAGATCAGATTTTCGTGTTCTACCACTGTAATGGAACCTCATTTAGACCTCTCTAGACCTTTGCTAGCTGTATGGTCTGAGGACCAGTAAGTAGGATTGGCATTATCTGGTATCTTGTTAAAAATGCAGAATTTCGTGCCACTCTAGGTCTACTAGATCAGAATTTGCATTCTTAACAAGGTTCCCAAGTGATTTTTATGAGAAGAAAGTATCAGAGTGCAAACAAATTACTTGTCTAATATGTAGAATTCCCAGTGGTCTCACAGCCCTAGGTCAAATGTGTCAGACACTAGATCATTATAATCTTCATTGGTTTTGACAGCTAATTAATTAGTTTAATAATATTGACATATGGCTTCTTAAGTATTTGAATTCTAAATTGCCAATGATCCTTATTTTTGCAGTAAAAAAGTAACACTTTATATTTTTCTTGTTAACTATAAATGGAATCAGAGCTGTAAAGGCCTGAAATTTTAAGTATGAAAAGGGGTGCCACCCTTTTATATACTGCACAACAAATTTGCATTTGTATATTCTTTTAAAAAAATCTCTGAAGGTTTACTCAGTGAAATGGTTCTGATTTTTTGCTTCAAATGATTTGCACTAATTGATTTTCTGGAGAGTGGGTAATGTTAACAACAAAATTCTTTTATAGTTCCTTTGATACTATTTCAAATAAGGATTACACATTGAAAGTTTTTATAGAAATTATGAAAATTGGATAATCTTAACTATGGTAACCATTACTATTATCCATACTACTTTCTCCCTACTCAACTTTCAAATTTGAAAGTTGGGATAGCTTTTGTAGGTCACTTTCTTATAAAGATGCTGATGGTCACAGATCTCCTAAGTATTCAGAATAATATTTTTATCATGAGAAGGATTCCACACAAAATTGGGGTCTTGCACCCCATATTTCAGAGGATCTGAACAGAAATTGTGGCTTCATTGCACATTTTAAATCTCTATAGATTCTTGAAATCACCCAACCTCTCACATTTGAAAACCCAACAGCCTAGAGTATTCTGGTGGCACTGGAGCCAGCACTAGCTTTTTGGAATCCAAGTGGGGAGAGAAACAAAGTAGACTTTTCAAGGGACTGTCCCAGACTACCCAGGGCAAATGTCTTCTCTTCCCTTCCTGAAGCCACAGGAAAGCACCCTGGAGTCCTTTGTATACCACTATGGAAATTTTTAAGGCAAGCTCTCTAGACTTGAAGAGTTGGAATTCTCAGCATTTAAATGATGACTGAAGTTTGTTTTGAAAAAGCAGTATTTCATTGCCCTTTTCAATTGTGAAGCAACTGCTCAGCAAATATTACTCATTTTTTTAAATGTTGAATTAAAGGGAAATATATTTTTAAAACCAAAATAGATAAAAATGATCCCAGTTTTAAGGGATTTTGCCTGTTTTGGAAGAATAAAACTAAAATGTTAAAACTGTTGAATTATGGAGAACAGTTGTATTCTGAGACATAGTTTTAAACAAATATTTAAAATAAGGCAGGTTAACGTTTGCGTTTAGGCACAATAAATCTATATTAAAGGGAAGCACATCAAGGAAATATATATATGTTGAATAATGTAACTGAAAAATATTTTTTAAAAACCACTTAAAAAGAAAAATAATTTGATGGGTACTTTAAGCATTGTATATAGAAATTAATGTATAATAGTGTCTTCCCAGTCTTTGTATGAAAAATTAAAACTCTCTAGTCCTTTAATGAGCATGAATTTATACTTCTACATTTGTTGCTTAGTAAAATTATACTCAGTGCTTTGAGTTATTCAGATTTATGTTTAATATTGTTAAATTCTTCATCAGAGAGCATAAATATATTGTCTTCTATACTTTGTAACTTGTGCATATCTAAAGAAACTAACAATGAACATTTTGGGAGATATTTTTGTGTTTTTTTATAGTAGAGTTTTAGAGTACATTTGTCTTAATAGGAAGTTTTTACCATAAACCCAAGATTTTATTTCACGTATTGTTGCTTTCTCTTATATGGAACTTATTGTGTACCTCTTACCTTTACTTCTAATCATTTAGTGATACTAATCTTTTCATAGTAAATATATTTGTTTCTAACTGTATTCCTAGAGTTTACATTCCTAAAGAATAAACTACGACTTTGGATATTTTTATGTGTCCCCTACCTTCTTAAGGCTATGGAAATAAACTGGAGTTTAGTTTTTTGAATTTTTGTATGTTTGTGCAAATGTTCTCCATATGCAGTACTTTATACAACAAGTGTTGCCTCTTGTTTTATTGAAATAAAAACTGAAAAAAATGTTTTTTCCAGATCAGTTTACTCATTTAAAAAATTGTTATAAAAATTTGCAGAAGTTATGATATGAAAGAAGAGAGTAAAGGAGGAAGACTTAGGTGAGTTGAGCCATTGAGAGCTTTTGGGGGTAAGTGATAAGACAATGACCTCATTCCTGGCTTTGTGCTTTACATGTCATAGGGCTGAGGAGTATGACAGGTCCACTCGTATTCATCCAAAGATGAAGATGAGCTCTATGGGCCATGCACCAGTGGCGGATTATTTGTCATATCAGAAGCACAGGCAAATTTAGGTAACATCACTTTGTCCTTCTAACTTTAGAATCTTTATTGCCATGTGTGGTGAGTAGTAGTCCCAACTACTCAGGAGGCTCACTTGAGTCCAGGAATTTGAGACCAGCCTGGGCAATATAACGAGATCTTATCTCTTTAAAAAAAAAAAAAAAAAAAAACAAGAAGAAGAAGAAGAAAGAGTCTATATCTCTTGAGTACAGAGATTATATGCCCCTAGTACCTAGATAGGACTTTGTGCATGGTAGGTATCTAGACATTTAATGAATAAATGAGTTAGGTTGATGTTAGCTTTGGAAAAGAATCAAGGATAAGTCTTCAGTGTTTTCTTTAACAGTACAATTTTAAAATTTTGTTTGTTGGCTTTAGGAAATCTTAGTGGCAGTACATGAATTGCATTATAGCATGTACTTAGAAAAAAGAACTTATGGCTGAGTGCGGTGGCTCACACCTGTAATCCCAGCCTTTTGGGAGGCCGAGGTGGGTGGATCACCTGAAGTCAGGAGTTCAAGACCAGCCTGACCAACATGGCGAAACCCCATCTCTACTAAAAATACAAAAATTAGCCGGGCATAGTGGCGGGCACCTGTAGTCCCAGCTACTCGGGAGGCTGAGGCAGGAGAATCGCTTGAATCTGGGGGGTGGAGGCTGCAGTGAGCCGAGATCATGCCACTGTACTCCAGCCTGAGCAACAGAGTGAGACTCTATCTCAAAAAGAAAAAAAAAAAAAAAAAAGGAAACAAGAACCTATTAGACACTTGAAAAAATTCCTGGCTTGTAGTTGATTATATGTTTGGTTAATTCCATTTCATCTAAGGAACTAAGTAGTTTAGGAAATGTGTTCTTAACTACTCTTAGAAGGGTACTTGTAGAGAACCAGGGTGGTGATTTTGTAAGCAGAATTTTGTCCTATACAATATGCACTCTTCCAGTAACTCCAGTAGTACACATAGTTGACTCACCTCCTACAACCCGACTTTGTTAATATCAAGATAACTGTTTTATAATTGTAGAGAAAGATTTTTTACAACCAGTTGTAGTTATTATTTTCTTTGCATTATGTTATTGTGATACTAGTGATAGCTAATATGTGTAATTAAAATGATCATCTTATCCTCAAAATCATTCTATAAAGTGCATAGAATCCCCATTTTACAGAAGAGGAAACTGAAGCTCTCAATAGGATAGAGGACTTGGCTAAGGTCACCTAGCTGCTGAGTGGCAAAACTCGGCCTTGAACACAGGTCTTAGGACTCTCACTTTTATATCGCTTGGTAAAAGAAGATACTAATTAAATCCTACCTAATGGAAATGTATTTAAAATTCACTCACCCTATCTGTCTTACAGGTGATAGTTTTAAGTTAAGATAAAATCAAAGTGTTCTGAAACTAAATCATAATACATTTTACAGAATTAGAGATAATTGTGTTTTAGTGGTCAAACAATGCTCGTTATTCTGTTAGTAAAAGCATGGTAAAATGCAAATTAAAATAAGATTTCTGTCTTTTTTTTTTCCTGTCAGATTGATAAAGATGAAAAAGATTGATTCTAATATTGACGTTGGTATGGGGAAATCATTAGTCACTGAGATGATTATCAGGACTGTAGATTGGTGCAAATGAATTGGTGGGCAGTTCAACAGGATCTATCAGACTTTAAAGTGTACCTCATACCCTCTGAAACAGCCATCCTACTCTTCCATATTTATTCCATTCTCTGTATTCTACTGAAAATTTAGCACAAATACATAAACATAAGCATTCAAGGTATTCATTGCAGTATTGCTTGTAATAGCAAAAACAAGCCAGCAAATCTAAGTGTCTATTAATAGAGGAATAGATAAATTATGGTACATATAGTGGAATATAATGTAGCCATTAAAAAGAATGCAGATCTGTATGTGATGATTTACATTGATTATACAGTGTATGATCCCACTTGCATTATAAATGTGTGCAGTAGTTAAATATGAGTGTGTGTATATGTATAATACACACTTATGTTTGCTAGTATGGGGGAGGAGAGCATTGTTTCTCAAAGTGTGGTCTAAAGACAGCCTGCATTAGGAAATTTTTTTTTTAAACGGGGATTCCTGGGCTTTGTGCTAATTTGCCTGAATCAGAATCACTGTGAGTGAAGCATGGAAACCTGTATTTCTAACAGGTTCCTCAGTTGATGGCTTATACAAATGTAAAATGTGGTCTAGTAGCTGACAGCAATGAATTGGATATCTGGTAGTGGATTGTAGTTAGAAAGGGCAAACTTCTTGAAGAGATCTTGTATTTTAAATGAGGCCTACCTAAGATAAAGCCAGTTGATTAACATTATCAACATAGACCTGTTAATGAAGGTGAATTGGCCTGACATAGAAAAATGATTCTACCGTACAGGAGTACACACCAATTAAATGAGCAAGCCTTTTAAAAAATCCTTGTTGAACTTCCCAAATATCAGATGACCTGTTAATAAAGCACAAGTAAATAATAGGACTTATTGTGGTAAGAGAAAGTGCCACCTTGATTTGATTTTGTGTCAGAACCAGAAAGTAAGATTATTTGTAGGGCTTTGGGATCTATGCTCAAATGGTTTAAGGTATGTCTGTCAAGGCAGGGAACTGATTGGGATTAGCAAAGTTGATAGTTCAGAATTAGTGGACACAGCAAGCAGGGTCTTTGATGATTCCTGAAAAGTCAACTGTTGTTTGAGAAACAAGCTGTTTGCCCAGGTGAGCAGGGCTTCACCTGTAGGAATTGTCTTCAACCTTAGGAATTTCCTCTACAAACAACAACAACAAAAAAATAGGGATTGTTCCTGTTTTTATTTGCTTTGTTTTGTTTATAATCTTATCTTTCCTGGGCAAAGATTTCCTGGAATAAACAACTAAGTTATGTTGACATACATGGGCTACAGTCTTATCCAAGCTGTATTGACACTGATGGATTCAGTTTGTTTTTCTTAGCTCTCTCTATTCAAAGATTATAAGTCAATATTATGTATATAGCAATTGACAGGTCATAAGTACGGCATGCTAACTGATTGTACCACTGGAGCTCCAACAATTGATGTATCTTTGGTGACTTCTTAGTGTTCTGCTGAAGATTGCAAAGGTTTCTTCTGAAGCTTCTTGACCTCTATAACACTTGGTTCACACTTGTTAAGTGTTCTAATATAATCCACATCACATTGTGTTGTGACTTATCTTTCTCATATCTGTCTCCCTCACTAGACCACAGCCCTGTGGGAATATAATATAACTAATACATAATGGTGAATAAAGATTTGTTTTACTAGATAGAATATAAATCGAATCCAGGAAATCGGTGGCAGCATAGGAGAGACTGTGTTGCTTCTCTTCTATTCAATAGAATTCTTTGGAACTCCTTTTATTCTCTAATATTCTTCATGGAGATGAAAATGAAGGTTGTAAAGCTTTACTCTGATTATTTTAAGCATGCCTGCATAAAAGCGTTTTGAGAAGTAAATTATGCATTGTGTTTCTCTTTAGTTAGACTATGAATGGTGTGAAGAATTTTCTGGGCTAATGTTTGACATTTATTTTTCACTCCTGTAGATTTGTGGTGAATATGAATGGTATCTGGACTAATCAGAAAACAACGCAGGAAAGGCCTAACTTCAACACTGAATTCTTGCTCCTTGTCTCACTTGCTTCCTTTTGTAGAAACTACAAGTATATTTAACTTTTGTATCCTAGATCCACTACTACCTACTGAAAGCCTATTATACATTTATCTTTAAACTTTTACTCTCTTCATTTAGCCAACATATTTCTACTTCTATGTTGCCTGCTGTGCTGTGTAATTTTCTACAAACATTTTCACCTCTAAATCCCTTGAAATGAAACCCTCTAGAAGAGCATCACCACTTTTTATTCTTCTATTCTAATTCCCCTCTAGTTTCCCCTCTAGTTTAAGACTTTTGTTTCAATATTTATTCTTTTCTTCAGCCTTTAAATTCATTTATATCCACCAAGTTGAATTTGATGAGACAGGATATGTTTGAAAGAAGGACAAACCAAACAAGCAAGCAAACCCGTGAGTACTCGTACAATAGGACATAATATACATTTCCCAGTTCCCTGAAGGGGATAAAATTGAGACTCGTTATACAAGCAGTATTGCACAGCATGCTGATACTAGCTAGACGTAGCCTACAGTGTTTCAGCTTCACTCAAAGATGGTTCTGGAGGACAGTGAGGAAATGAACTTTTTCCAGTGAGAATAAATATGAGCAGTATTTCTAGTCTGCTTTGCACCGAAAGTGAGCCATCCCAGGATACAGATCTACACCTGCCCAGGTGGTTGGAAACACAGACATAATAAGATTGGAGGATGAGTGACAAAAATTGAGAGCTAAACATATTGGACTTATTAAAATAGGCTCAGATTGCAAGAATAATTGTTTCCTACAGACATATTAAACAAAGGCCCTATGGTAAAGGAGGTGCTAAATAATCAGATGGTCAAGATGACTTTGAGGATATCAGTAAATCTCTTTGGTATTCCAGGCTTTGTTCAAACAGTTTATGAGCAAAGCGGCTATACTGGAAGGATAGGGCTACACACGAACTTCAACAATACAGGCCTCCTTTCATCAAGGCTGTCCTTATTACTGCCAGGAGCTGAACTGGTCAGCAGCAGTGACCATCCTAAGATATAACATCTTAGGGTGACCAGATAGTTAGTGGCAGATTGATTACATCAAATATTTTCTTTCATGGAGAGACAACTATTTGTCCTCATGGAATAGAGCCTTACTCTGGATCTGGCTTTAAGTTTGCCTTCCCTAAGCACCATGCTTGTGTGTGCAATAATAAGCTTCCTGTTCGCCATTATGATTTTCCCCAAAATATTGCTTCTAAGAAACTTATTTTACAATGTAATAAGTGAGGTAGAGGTAGAATTACACTTTCAGTCATGGGAAACTAGGTAATTAACATCAAAATTCCCATTGGCAACTAGATAATCCAGCAAAAACTCTTCAAAACATGAAAATCTAGGCCAGGCGCAGTGGCTTATGCCTGTAATCCCAGCACTTTGGGAAGCCGAGGTGGGTGGATCACCTAAAGTCAGAAGTTCAAGACCAGCCTGGCCAACATGGTGAAAGCCCGTCTCTACTAAAAATACAAAAAAAATTAGCCAGGCCTGGTAGCACATGCCTGTAATCCCAGCTACTCAGGAGGCTGCGGCAGGAGAATCGCTTGAACCTGAGAAGCGGAGGTTGCGGTGAGCCGAGATAGCACCACTGCACTCCAGCCTGGGCAACAGAGGAAGACTCTGTCTCTAAATAAATAAACATGAAAATCTAGAGAGGCGAGCATTGGCACAACTTGTTTCCTGGAGGTATTGGCTGATTCTAGAAGAAGCATTTAAGGGGATAAGCAGTGCTTCTTACTGCTCCAGGATATTAGGAGGACAAAAACTGAATACCAGTGCCTGCCAAGTCATAAAAGAGGGCTTAGGAAATTCCCATGCTTTGGGCTGGGACCAAAAAAAGCTCCACCATAGGAGTAAGAGTGAATTGAAAGTGCATCAACTCTCCCCCATACACAGGGAATTCAGCACAGATTCAAACCATCCCAATTCCTGAAATCAGACTAAAAATAATCCCCTAAATGCTTGGTAATAAACAAATCCTCCATGGAGGTGGAAAAAAACCCCATCATCTTAAGCCTCAAGTTTTACAATTTTTCAAATACAGTCTTCACAAGAGAAAAGAAAAATAACCAGACACTTCTATAGCAGAGCAACACTCATTGAGAACAACAAGCAGCTTTGGATAAAATTGCTTAAAACCTCTGTTTGAAGCCATTGAAGAACTTTCAGCTAAACAGGACTCTAGAAGACAAAACGCCAAAGAGAAGGTGTGCAGAAAAGAGTTAACATAACAGGCTGAGATGCTATCCTTAGCCCTGATTTTAAAGCTGGGCTTTGGCTAGTGTCTGGGAACTTGGATTACCGGAATGTTCCCACCATTCCCTAACTGATAAGGGGGTTTTCTCTTTGTAAACTGTATAAACAACATGGTTTATACTGAATTCCTGCTTTCCTTCTAGGAGTCTGGAATTGTGATTTGTGCTAGGCAGAGGGTGCCTCTATCACTAGCTTCCAATACAAACTTTGGGCAGTAAGACTCTAACGAGCATCCCTGGCAGACAACATTTCACACCTGTTATCACAATTCAGTACTGAAGTAATTAACCACAGCCTGTGTGAGTCCACAGGCAAAGGATTCTTGGAAGCTTGTGTCAGGTTTCCTCTAGACTTCACCCGATGTCCTTTTCCCCTTTGCTGATTTGCTTTGTAGTACTTTGCTCTAATAAATGATAGTTGTGAGTATGACTGTATGCTGAGCCATGTGAGTGCTTCTGTTGAATCACTGAACCTGGGGTGCTGGCGTGGTCTTGGGGACTCCCAATAGAGAAGTATTTTAACCAGAGAAGTGAGCAGACATTCTGCAGCTACTTCTTCCTTTATGGAATTTGCCAAATCTGGGTAAAAGGCCCAAGAAGAGAGTTACTGCTAAGACTCAGAGAAGCAAACAGGACTGGAGAAACAAAAAGAACGGGGCCTTTAAACCAATCAGCACTTGGGAGAGCAGAGATCCTAGTAAGACAGGAAGTTCAGAAAAGTGAGCCTGGCACTTTCCTTGTTTTCCTCTTGAGTATTTGCTGAATTCTTGGATTGCTCAGACAGGAAAAAAAAAAAAAAAAAAAAGGCAGAAACTTGCTGAAAGCCAGAAAAAGGATTTTTAGTTTTTTTGCATCATGGCATTGAGAGATAAAAATGTTACTTCAGGACCCTTCAAGAGGGAAAGCCCCTAGTACATATCCCAGGATCTCATTTAAGAACTCTGTAGAGATACAAACAGGAGAATCAGAGTAAATTATACCTTATAAAAATTGTAACTTAGCTTCAAGTCAACTGAATGATTGAGTGAATTAATGTGGTCTGCCTGCCACCACTCTATCTTCCCACCAGGAATATATCATCCAGACACTATAAAATGTATCATATCTAATAGCTAACATTGTGTCAAAAATTACAAAGAATGTTAAAAATCTGAACTGTGAGGGGAAAGGCAATAAAAACATCCACAGATGACCCAGTTATTAGTGTTAGCAGAGACAGACTTAAAAAATAGCTTTGATTAATGAGTAAAGTTGGAGAATTTCATGAGAATCAGAATCTATTTTAAAAATTCAAAATTCTAGAATTAATGCAAAACATATATATTTATGCATATTGAAGAATGGATTAATCAAAAGAAAGAGATTGTCAGACTGGATTTTTTTTTCAAAAGATCAAACTATATGGTGACTACAAGAGACATGCCTTGGATTCAAAGACACAAGACACAAATAGGTTTAAAATAAAAGGATCCAAAGTGCTATACCATGCAAACAGCAACCATCTAAGAGAGTCAGAATGGCTACACTAATATCAGACCATTAGACTTTAAATCAAACAAACAAAAAATGTTATTAGAGATAAAGAGAAAAATGTTATAATGATGAAAAGGTCAACTATCCAAAAATATAACAATTATGAACATGCATGCACCTAACCCCAAAATACACGAAGCAAAAATTAACAGAATTGAAGGGAGAAACAGACAATTTGGTAGCAGTTGGAGATTTCAATATTTTACTTTCAGTAATGGATACAATACCTAGGTAGAAGATAAAGATTTATCCCAATAATTCAAGGTTGATGAATTAGCTTCCTAGAACTGTTGTAACAAAACACTGCAAACTGTATGACTTAATACAACAGAATTTATTCTCTCATGGTTCTGAAGGCTGTGTGAAATCAAGGTGTCAGCAGGAAAATATGCCCTTTGAAGGCTCTAAAAAATGTTTTCTTGCTACTTCCTAACTTCTGGTGGCTCTTGGCAGGTCTTGGCTTGTAGCTCATCACTCCAATCTCTACTTCTGTTGTCACAGGGCTTTCTTTCCTGTGTATTTTCATATGACCTTTTTATAAGAACACCAGTTATTGGATTTAGGGTTGACTCTAATCCATATGACTCCAACTTAGCTAATTACATCTGCAAAGATTCAATTTCCAAATAAGGTGAAATTCTGAGGTTTTAGGCCAATGTGTTTTGGGGGATCATCATTCAATCCCATACAGTCGTCCCTGTGGCTCCCCAAAATTCACATTCATCCCACATGCAAAATACATTTACCCAATCTCAGTGTCCTCCAAAGTCTTAGCCCATTCCAGCATCACTTATAAGTTCAAAATCTCATCTAAATCTTACCAACTAAAAAAGTCCTAAATCTCATTATCAAAATTAGGTGTTGGTGAGAATCTGGGTATGGTTCATCCTGGGGAAAATTTCTCATCTGTGGACCTGTGAAACCAGAAAATAAGGTATCTGCTTCCAAAATACAATGGTGGGACAAACATAAGATAGATATTTCTAATCAAAAAGGGAGAAATTTGAAGGAATAAAGGAGCCTCTGATACCCAACAG
This sequence comes from Pongo abelii, assembly GCF_028885655.2. Lineage (NCBI taxonomy): Eukaryota > Metazoa > Chordata > Mammalia > Primates > Hominidae > Pongo > Pongo abelii. The sequence goes on from NC_071991.2 coordinate 62,258,042, forward strand.
ATTTCCTGATTCCATTAAGATTCAAGATCTGAGAATAATTCTCTGTGACTTGATGCTCCATCTTCTGGACTGCAGCAATAATGACCCCATCTACTGCATCCATGGCTCAGTCCTTGGAGCCAGCCTTCTTTCATTTTACCCCATCTTTACCCCTTTTAGTACAGGCTGGCAGTGTTCCTACTGGCACAAAGTCCTCAAAAACCTGTGTTTCCTATGCAGCTCATGGGCGTTCAAGCCATTAGAGAAGGGGGTCTTGCATAGATTTGTTTCTAGATAACTCCATCTCTATTTGTGGCTTCTGATAAGATGGTTGATTGTATCTGTAAGTCACATATCTCATCAACAAACTTTTGTCCACCACGCCTTTGGTGTTCTCTCCAGACCATATTTTCTCATCTTTTGCTATCTAGATAGGCTGAGAATTTTTTCAGGCAGCAAATGCTCGTTCCTTTCACGTAATAGTTCCCTTCTCAATTTATCTCACACCTCTTGCATTTTACTATAAGAAGCAAGGAGAAATAAGATCACATCTTCTACACTTTGCTTGCAAATGTTCTCCACTAAATCTCCAAGTTTATATCTCACAATTTTTACTTTCCATCCATATCTAGAACACAATTCAGCCAACTCTACTGCCACTTTATAACAGTATTCACCTTTCCTCCAGTTTTTCAATCCAGTGTTTCAATTCCTTCTGACCTCACCAGAAGCATCTTCAATGTTCACATTTTTACCATCAGTCTAATCATGATGACATATGTGTTATCTAAAATGATAGAAACTCTACTATTCTCTTCTTTTCCTTCTGAGCCCTCACCAAAATCATCTTTAATGCCCATTTTTCCACCAGCAAACTTTTTAAAGCAATTTGGGTTTTCTATCATGTATCTCAAAATTCTTTCAGCCTCTACCCATTAACCAATTCCAAAGTCACTTCCACAATTTCAGATATTTGTTATGGCAGCATCCCATGCCCTGGTACTAAAATCTATATTAGTTTCCTATGGCTACTGTAACAAATTACCTAAAACTGTGTGGCTTAAAACAACAGAAATTTATTCTCTCACAGTTCTGGAGGCTAAAAGCCTGAATTCAAGGCCTGTGCTCCCTTTGAAGGGTCTAGAAGTGTCACCACTTCTAGTGGTGACAGGCTGGTTTTTTTTTTTTTTGGCATTACTTGTCTTCTAGCTGCCTCATTCCATTCTGTCTCTGTCATTAGATGGCCTTCTTTCCTGTGTGTCTTCATGTGGCCTTAAAAGGGTACTGGTCATTGGATTTGGGCCTTATCTTAATCCTATATGACTTCATCCTAACTAATTTCATTTGCAGAGACACTATTTCCAGGTAAGATTATATTCTGAGATTCCATCTTTCATGTTATGATGCAAACGGTGGGTTTATCTCACATGTTCTTTATCAGATTGAGGAAGTTGCTTGATATTTGTAGTTTGTTGAGTGTTTTAAAATCATCATGAATGAATGTTGAATTTTGTCGAATGTTTTCTCTGTAAGTATTGAGACGAACATGTAGTTTTTGTCATTTATTCTATTAATATGGGGTAGTACATTAATTTATTTTTTGAATGATAAACCAACCTTGCATTCCTGGAGTGAAGCCCACTTGGAATGGTGTAAAATTCTTTACACTTTTATGTTTCTTTGATTATTTGATTTGCTAGTATTTTGTTGAGGAGTTTTACATCTCTACTGATGGGGAATATTACTCTGTATTTTTATTTTCTTATGATGTTTTTTCTGGCCTTGTGTCAGGGTAATAGTGGCTTCAAATAATGAGTTCCCCCCTCCTCTATTTTTTGGAAGAAATTTTGGGGTATTGTTATGAATTATTCTTTAAATGTTTGGCAGAATTCACCAGGGAAACCACTAGGCCTTCAACCATAGTATTTTCTTTGAGCAAAGTTTTTTTTGATTACTAGTTTATCTCTTTACTTTTATAGATCTGTTCTGATTTTCTATTTCTTCTTCTTTCTTTTCTTTTTTTATTTCTTTTTCTTTTTTTTTTTTTTTTTTTACTTTGTTTCTAATTCTTTTTTTTTTTTTAATGATTATACTTTAAGTTTTAGGGTACATGTGCACAACGTGCAGGTTTGCTACATATTTATACATGTGCCATGCTGGTGTGCTGCACCCATTAACTCGTCATTTAGCATTAGGTATATCTCCTAATGCTATCCCTCCCCACTCCCCCTACCCCACAACAGTCCCCGGTGTGTGATGTTCCCCTTCCTGTGTCCATGTGTTCTCTTTGTTCAATTCCCACCTATGAGTGAGAACATGCGGTGTTTAGTTTTTTGTCCTTGCGATAGTTTGCTGAGAATGATGGTTTCCAGCTTCATCCATGTCCTTACAAAGGACATGAACTCATCATTTTTTATGGCTGCATAGTATTCCATGGTGTATATGTGCCACATTTTCTTAATCCAGTCTATCATTGTTGGACATTTGGGTTGGTTCCAAGTCTTTGCTATTGTGAATAGTGCCGCTATAAACATACGCGTTCATGTGTCTTTATAGCAGCATGATTTATAATCCTTTGGGTATATACCCAGTAATGGGATGGCTGGGTCAAATGGTATTTCTAGTTCTAGATCCCTGAGGAATCGCCACACTGACTTCCACAATGGTTGAACTAGTTTACAGTCCCACCAGCAGTGTAAAAGTGTTTCTATTTCTCCACATCCTCTCCAGCACCTGTTGTTTCCTGACTTTTTAATGATCGCCATTCTAACTGGTGTGAGATGGTATCTCATTGTGGTTTTGATTTGCATTTCTCTGATGGCCAGTGATGATGAGCATTTTTTCATGTGTTTTTTGGCTGCATAAATGTCTTCTTTTGAGAAGTGTCTGTTCATGTCCTTCGCCCACTTTTTGATGAGGTTGTTTGTTTTTTTCTTGTAAATTTGTTTGAGTTCATTGTAATTCTGGATATTAGCCCTTTGTCAGATGAGTAGGTTGCAAAAATTTTCTTCCATTCTGTAGGTTGCCTGTTCACTCTGATGGTGGTTTCTTTTGCTGTGCAGAAGCTCTTTAGTTTAATTAGATCCCATTTGTCAATTTTTTGACTTTTGTTGCCATTGCTTTTGGTGTTTTAGACATGAAGTCCTTGCCCATGCCTATGTCCTGAATGGTATCGCCTAGGTTTTCTTCTAGGGTTTTTATGGTTTTAGGTCTAATATGTAAGTCTTTAATCCATCTTGAATTAATTTTTGTGTAAGGTGTAAGGAAGGGATCCAATTTCAGCTTTCTACATATGGCTAGCCAGTTTTCCCAGCACCATTTATTAAATAGGGAATCCTTTCCCCATTGCTTGTTTTTGTCGGGTTTGTCAAAGATCAGATAGTTGTAGATATGTGACATTATTTCTGAGGGCTCTGTTCTATTCCATTGGTCTATATCTCTGTTTTGGTACCAGTACCATGCTGTTTTGGTTACTGTAGCCTTGTAGTATAGTTTGAAGTCAGGTAGCGTGACGCCTCCGGCTTTGTTCTTTTGGCTTAGGATTGACTTGGCGATATGGGCTCTTTTTTGGTTCCCTATGAACTTTAAAGTAGTTTTTTCCAATTCTGTGAAGAAAGTCATTGGTACCTTGATGGGGATGGCATTGAATCTATAAATTACCTTGGGCAGTATGGCCATTTTCACAATATTGATTCTTCCTACCCATGAGCATGGAATGTTCTTCCATTTGTTTGTATCCTCTTGTATTTCACTGAGCAGTAGTTTGTAGTTCTCCTTGAAGAGGTGCTTCACATCCCTTGTAAGTTGGATTCCTAGGTATTTTATTCTCTTTGAAGCAATTGTGAATGGGAGTTCACTCATGATTTGGCTCTCTGTTTGTCTGTTATTGGTGTATAAGAATGCTTATGATTTTTGCACATTGATTTTTTATCCTGAGACTTTGCTGAAGTTACTTACCAGCTTAAGGAGATTTTGGGCTGAGATGATGGGGTTTTCTAGATATACAATCATGTCATCTGCAAACAGGGACAATTTGACTTCCTCTTTTCCTAATTGAATGCCCTTTATTTCCTTCTCCTGCCCGATTGCCCTGGCCAGAACTTCCAACACTATGTTGAATAGGAGTGCTGAGAGAGGGCATCCCTGTCTTGTACCAGTTTTCAAAGGGAATGCTTCCAGTTTTTGTCCATTCAGTATGATATTGGCTGTGGGTTTGTCATAGATAGCTCTTATTATTTTGAGATACATCCCATCAATACCTAATTTATTGAGAGTTTTTAGCATGAAGGGTTGTTGAATTTTGTCAAAGGCCTTCTCTGCATCTATTGAGATAATCATGTGGTTTTTGTCTTTTGTTCTGTTTATATGCTGGATTACGTTTATTGATTTGTGTATGTTGAACCAGCCTTGCATCCCAGGGATGAAGCCCACTTGATCATGGTGGATAAGCTTTTTGATGTGTTGCTGGATTCTTTTTGCCAGTATTTTATTGAGGATTTTTGCATCAATGTTCATCAAGGATATTGGTCTAAAATTCTCTTTTTTTCTTGTGTGTCTGCCAGGCTTTGGTATCAGAATGATGCTGGCCTCATAAAATGTGTTAGGGAGGATTCCTTCTTTTTCTATTGATTGGAATAGTTTCAGAAGGAATGGTACCAGCTCCTCCTTGTACCTCTGGTAGAATTCGGCTGTGAATCCATCTGGTCCTGGACTTTTTTTGGTTGGTAAGCTATTAATTATTGCCTCAGTTTCAGAGCCTGTTATTGGTCTATTCAGAGATTCAACTTCTTCCTGGTTTAGTCTTGGGAGGGTGTATGTGTCGAGGAATTTATCCATTTCTTCTAGATTTTCTAGTTTATTTGCGTAGAGGTGTTTCTACTATTCTCTGATGGTAGTTTGTATTTCTGTGGGATCGGTGGTGATATCCCCTTTGTCATTTTTTATTGCTTCTATTTGATTCTTCTCTCTTTTCTTCTTTATTAGTCTTGCTAGCGGTCTATCAATTTTGTTGATCTTTTCAAAAAACCAGCTCCTGGATTCATTGATTTTTTTGAAGGGTTTTTTGTGTCTCTATTTCCTTCAGTTCTGCTCTGATCTTAGTTATTTCTTGCCTTCTGCTAGCTTTTGAATGTGTTTGCTCTTGCTTCTCTAGTTCTTTTAATTGTGATGTTAGGGTGTCAATTTTAGATCTTTCCTGCTTTCTCTTGTGGGCATTTAGTGCTATAAATTTCCCTCTACACACTGCTTTGAATGTGTCCTAGAGATTCTGGTACGTTGTGTCTTTGTTCTCGTTGGTTTCAAAGAACATCTGTATTTCTGCCTTCATTTTGTTATGATTCAGGAGCAGGTTGTTCAGTTTCCATGTAGTTGAGCGGTTTTGAGTGAGTTTCTTAATCCTGAGTTCTAGTTTGATTGCACTGTGGTGTGAGAGACAGTTTGTTATAATTTCTGTTCTTTTACATTTGCTGAGGAGAGCTTTACTTCCAACTATGTGGTCAATTTTGGAATAGGTGTGGTGTGGTGCTGAAAAGAATGTATATTCTGTTGATTTGGGGTGGAGAGTTCTGTAGATGTCTATTAGGTCCACTTGGTGCAGAGCTGAGTTCAATTCCTGGATATCCTTGTTAACTTTCTGTCTCGTTGATCTGTCTAATGTTGACAGTGGGGTGTTAAAGTCTCCCATTATTATTGTGTGGGAGTCTAAGTCTCTTTGTAGGTCACTAAGGACTTGCTTTATGAATCTGGGTGCTCCTGTATTGGGTGCATATATATTTAGGAAAGTTAGTTCTTCTTGTTGAATTGATCCCTTTACCATTTGTAATGGCCTTCTTTGTCTCTTTTGATCTTTGTTGGTTTAAAGTCTGTTTTATCCAAGACTAGGATTGCAACCCCTGCCTTTTTTTGTTTTCCATTTGCTTGGTAGATCTTCCTCCATCCCTTTATTTTGAGCCTGTGTGTGTCTCTGCACGTGAGATGGGTTTCCTGAGTACAGCACACTGATGGGTCTTGACTCTTTATCCAATTTGCCAGTCTGTGCCTTTTAATTGGAGCATTTAGTCCATTTACATTTAAAGTTAATATTGTTATGTGTGAATCTGATCCTGTCATTATGATGTTACCTGGTTATTTTGCTCATTAGTTGATGCAGTCTCTTCCTAGTCTCGATGGTCTTTACATTTCGGTATGATTTTGCAGTGGCTGGTACCGGTTGTGCCTTTCCATGTTTAGCGCTTCCTTCAGGAGCTCTTTTAGGGCAGGCCTGGTGGTGACAAAATCTCTCAGCATTTGCTTGTCTGTAAAGTATTTTATTTCTCCTTTACTTATGAAGCTTAGTTTGGCAGGATATGAAATTCTGGGTTGAAAATTCTTTTCTTTAAGAATGTTGAATATTGGCCCCCACTCTCTTCTGGCTTGTAGGGTTTCTGCCAAGATATCCGCTGTTAGTCTGATGGGCTTCCCTTTGATGGTAACCCGACCTTTCTCTCTGGCTGCCCTTAACATTTTTTCCTTCATTTCAACTTTGGTGAATCTGACAATTATGTGTCTTGGAGTTGCTCTTCTCGAGGAGTATCTTTGTGGCGTTCTCTGTATTTTCTGAATGTGAATGTTGGCCTGCCTTGCTAGATTTGGGAAGTTCTCCTGGATAATGTCCTGCAGAGTGTTTTCCAACTTGGTTCCATTCTCCCCATCACTTTGAGGTACACCAATTAGACGTAGATTTGGTCTTTTCACATAGTCCCATATTTCTTGGAGGCTTTGTTTGTTTCTTTTTCTTCTTTTTTCTCTAAACTTCTCTTCACACTTCATTTCATTCATTTTGTCTTCCATCACTGATACACTTTCTTCCAGTTGATCACATTGGTTACCGAGGCTTGTGCATTCGTCACGTAGTTCTCGTGCTGTGGTTTTCAGCTCCATCAGGTCCTTTAAGGACTTCTCTGCATTGGTTATTCTAGTTATCCATTTATCTAATTATTTTTCAAAGTTTTTAGCTTCTTTGCCATTGGTTCGAACTTCCTCCTTTAGCTCGGAGTAGTGTGATCTTCTGAAGCCTTCCTCTCTTAACTCGTCAAAGTAATTCTCCGTCTAGCTCTGTTCCATTGCTGATGAGGAGCTGTGTTCCTTTGGAGGAGGAGAGGCACTCTGATTTTCAGAGTTTCCAGTTTTTCTGCTCTGTTTTTTCCCCATCTTTGTGGTTTTATCTACCTTTGGTCTTTGATGATGGTGACGTACAGATGGGTTTTTGGTGTGGATGTCCTTTCTGTTTGTTAGTTTTCCTTCTAACAGTCAGGACCCTCAGCTGCAGGTCTATTGGAGTTTACTGGAGGTCCACTCCAGACCCTGTTTGCCTGGGTATCAGCAGCAGTGGCTGCAGAACAGCGGATATTGGTGAGCCGCAAATGCTGCTGCCTGATCGTTCCTCTGGAAGTTTTGTCTCAGAGGAGTACCTGGCTGTGTGAGGTTTCAGTCCGCCCCTACTGGGGGATGCCTCCCAGTTAGGCTACTCGGGAGTCAGAGACCCACTTGAGGAGGCAGTCTGCCCGGTCTCAGATCTGAAGCTGCCTGCTGGGAGAACCACTACTCTCTTCAAAGCTGTCAGACAGGGACATTTAAGTCTTCAGAGGTTATTGCTGTCTTTTGTTTGTCTGTGCCCTGCCCCCAGAGGTGGAGCCTACAGAGGCAGGCAGGCCTCCTTGAGCTGTGGTGGGCTCCACCCAGTTCGAGCTTCCCAGCCACTTTGTTTACCTACTCAAGCCTGAGCAATGGCAGGCGCCCCTCCCCCAGCCTTGCTGCCTCCTTGCAGTTTGATCTCAGACTGCTGTGCTAGCAATGAGTGAGGCTCCGTGGGTGTGGGACCCTCCGAGCCAGGTGCAGGATATAATCTCCTGGGGTGCTGTTTGTTAAGCCCGTTGGAAAAGTGCAGTATTAGCGTGGGAGTGACCTGATTTTCCAGGTGCCGTCTGTCACCCCTTTATTTGACTAGGAAAGGGAATTCCCTGACCCCTTGCACTTCCTGGGTGAGGCGATGCCTCTCCCTGCTTCGGCTCACGCACGGTGTGCTGTACCCACTGTCCTGCACCCACTGTCCAGCACTCCCCAGTGAGACGAACCTATTACCTCAGTTGGAAATGCAGAAATCACCCGTCTTCTGCATCGCTCATGCTGGGAGCTGTAGGCTGGAGCTGTTCCTATTCGGCCATCTTGGCTCCACCCCCTTTTTTTTTTTTTTTTTTTTGATACAGAGTCTCACTCTGTCACCCAGGTTGGAGTGCAGTGGCATGATCTCCCTCACTGCAACTTTCACCCCCTGGGTTCAAACAATTCTCGCACCTCAGCCTCCCAGGTAGCTGGGATTACAGGCGTGCACCACTGCACTGGCTAATTTTTTTTTTTTTTTTTTTTTTTTTTTTTCTCATTAAAGTCAGGGTTTTGCCATGTTGGCCAGGCTGATCTTGAACTCCTGACCTCAAGTGATCTGCCTGCCTGGGCCTTCCAAAGTGCTGTGATTACAGGCATGAGCCACTGTACCCAGGCTTCTATTTCTTTTTTAATCATTTTTGGTAGTTTGTACCTTCTAGTAATTTGTCCATTTCATCTAGGTTATCCAATGTGTTGGCATACAGTTGTTTATAGTATTTCCATGTAATTATTTTATTTGATTCCTAAATTTCTTTTATTTTGTAAGGCCAGTTGTAATGCCCCCTGTTTTACTTCTAATTTGTGCAACCTGAGCCTTGTCTTAATCTTATTCAGTCTAGCTAAAGGTTTGTCAATTTTACTGATTTTTTTGAAACATAAACTTCTTTTTTGTTTATTTTCTCTTGTTTTTCTATTTCCTGTTTCTTTAATTTCTGCTCTAATTCTTACTAGTTTCTTCCTCTTGCTTTGAGTTTAGTTCTTTTCTTTTTACAGTGTACTTAATATGGAAGATTAGGTTATTGATTTGAGATATTTCTTCTTTTTTAATATAGGAAGTTACATCTATAAATTTCCTTCTAAGTACTGCTTTAGCCATGTCCAACAAATTTGGGTATGTTGTATTTTCATTTTCATTCATCTAAAAGTATGAATTTACTTGTGCTTTCTTCTTTGACCCATTGGTTATTTAGCAGTATGTTGTTTTATTTCTACATATTTGTGAATTTCCCACATTTCTTTCTGATATTAATTTCTATTTTTATTCCTGTGGTTGGAGAGCATACTTTGTATTATGTATTTCCTTTTAAGTTTATTGAGACCTGTTTTATGACCTGACATATGATCTATTCCTGAGATGGTTTCATGTGCACTTAAGTATGTGTATTTTGTTGTTGTTGGGTGAAGTGTTCTACCAATGTGTGTTAGGTCAAATTTGTGTGTAGTGCTCTTTAAGTCTTTGGTTTTCTTGTTGATCTTCTGCATAGTTGTTCTATCTATGATTGAAAGTGGAGTATTGAAGTGTCTCACTATTATTGTTAAATTGTGTATTTCTTCTTTCAATTCTCTCATTTTTTACTTCACATGTTGTAGGGTTCTGTTGTTAGGTGTATATATATTTCTAATTGTTATAGCTTCCTGATGGGTTGACACTTTTATCATTATAAAATGTCCCTATTTATTTCTAGTGCTTTTTTGTTTTAAAGTCTATTTTGTCTGATATTAGTATGGCCACTGTAGTTTTTTTATGTTTGCTGTTTGCATGACATATATTTTCCCATACTTTTACTTTCAACATTTTTCTGTCTTTGAATCTAAAGTGTGTATTCTGTAGACAACATATACAGATGGTCCTGACTTATAATGGTTCAATTTATGACTTTTTAACTTTATGATGGTGTGAAAGTGATATGAATTCAGTAGAAATCATACTTTGAACTTTGAAGTTTGATCTTTTCTTGGGCAGCAATACTCTCTTGTGATGCCAGGCAGTGGCAGTAAGCTACAGCTCCCTGTCAGCCATGCTAACATAAGTGGTCTGAGCATGTTCAAGGTGGGCTAAGCTAAGCTATGATATAGTAGGCTGGATGTATTAAATGCATTTTTGACTTATAATATTTTCAGCTTATGATGAGTTTATCAGGACATAACCCTATCGTAAATTGAGAATATCTGTGGTTGGATCTCGCTTTTTATCCAATCTGACAATCCCTGTCTTTCAATTGGATCTTTTGATCATTTGCACTTAATATTATTCATAAAGTTAGATTATGTTTGCCATTTGATTTTTTGTTTTCCATGGGTCTCATGTCTTTTTTGTTCCTCTATTTTTCCTTTACTAATTTCTTTTGCATTAAATGAATATTGTCTAGAGTAACATTTTCAAACTCATTTAATGATTTTTTTCACTGTAGGCTTTTGAGTTTTTCTTACTGTTTGCTCTAGAGCTTTCCTATACATATTAACCTATCAGAATCAGCTTCAGATTTATGTTACAGTTGACCCTTGAGCAATGTGGATTTGAACTGTGTGGATCTACTTGTACATGGATTTTTTTCAACCAAACTTGGCTTGAAGATTTCTCAATTGAATGTGAAACCTGTGTATATGAAGGGCTGACTTTTTGTATATGCAGGTTCTGCAAGGCTGACAGAATTTTAAAGATTCATATTTTTAAAAATATGAATTTATGTTGCTATTATTTTTACCCATAATCCTCACTGTGTGAGTTGTATGGGATACATGGGTGTGGGGAGCAGTGTGGAACCAATCCCCTGTGTATACCAAGGGACAACAGTAACTTAATTCCACTGAGATGTAGAAATATTACTCCACTTCCTCTTTCCCTTTTTTTGTGCTATTGTTATACATACCAAATATTTATATTCTACAAACCCAAGAATACATTGTTACAATTATTACTTTATGTAATTTTGAGTCTATTAAAGATGGAAAAAGAAAGAGGAGAAAGTATGTATTTATAGTGTTTGCTATATTTAACTTCTTCTTTACGTTGATACTTTTTATTTGTTCTTGTGTGTTTGAGTTACCATCTGGTGTTATTTTCCTGGTCCAATATTTTGCCCCAAGCTAGTGCCTTTATTCTGTTTTTGCAAAGTATTCATTTCTATACGTTTTAGGCCCAAGAATACATACATATGTACATGCAAACATACATACATACATACATGTAGTTTTATATACTTGCTTTGTAAATCAGCCAAGAGAAATGTGTTAGCTCATTTTTGCATTGCTATAAAGAAATACCTGAGGCTGGTTAATTTTAAAGACAAGAGGTTTAATGGCTCACAGTTCTGCAGGCTGTACAGGTAGCATGGTGCCAGCATCTGTTTCTGGCGAGGCCTTAGGAAGCTTCTAATCATGGCAGAAGGGAAACAGGGAGCTAATGCATCACATGGCAAGAGAGGCAGCAAGAGAGAGGGTGAGGAGGTGCATACACTTTTAAGCAACCAGATCTCACATGAACTAGCTGAGCAAGAACTCATCACCATGGGGATGGTGCTAAGTCATGCATGAGGGATCCACCCTCATGGTCTAGTCAGCTCTCACCGGGCCCCACCTCCAAAATTGAGAATCACATTTCAACACGAGATTTGTAGGGGACACACATTCAAACCATAACAAGAAGAAAAAAGAAGAAATATGCATTTATACCGGTATATATTTTTACCTTTACCCATACTTTTTGTTTTTTCTTGTGGATTTACACTTTCATTTGAGTTTACTTGCTTTCAGCCTGAAGAACTTCCTTTGGTCTTTCTTGTAAAATATCTCTGCGAGCAATGATTTTTTTTCAGTTTTGTTTATTTGAGAATGTCTTTATTTCATCTTCATTTTTAAAAGATGTTTTTGCTAGATATAAGATTCAATGTTGACTATTTTTCCTTTCAGCATTTTGCATATGTTATTCTATTGCCTCTGGCCTTCATTGTTTCTGCTAAGAAATCAAATACTAACCTTATTTGGGATCTCTTATATGTGATAAGATGTTTTTCTTTCCTGCTTTCAAGATTTACTTTTCTTTTGTTCTTTTTATTTTTATTATTATTATTTTTAATACAGATCTCACTCTGTCACTCAGGCTGAAGTGCAGTGGCACAATCATGGTTCACTGCAGCCTTGAAGAGATCCTCCCACCTTAGCCTCTCAAGTAGCTGGGACTACAGGTATATGCCACCATGCCCACCTAGCTTAAAATATTTTTTTGTAGAGACAGGATCTACAAAAAAATCACACCACCCTATGTTGCCAAGGCTACTGTCAAACTCCTGGGTTCAAGCTATCCTCCCTCCTTTGCCTCCCAAAGTGCTGGGATTACAGGCATGAACCACTGTGCCTGGCCTAAGACTTCCTTTTTATCTTTGTTTTCAGCATTTTTACTCTCATGTGTCTGAATTTGTATCTCTTTGCATCTATTTTCCTTGGAGTTCATTGAACTCAGATATGTAGATTAATGTTTTCTCAACATATTTAAACATTTTATGCTATCATTTCTTCAAATAGTTTTTTTTTTCTGTTTTCTTCTTTTTCCTTCTTCTGATATTCTCCTTATGTGTATGTTGGTGCACTTAAAAGTGTCCCATATTTCTCTGAGACTCTTTTAATTTTTCTTCATTCTATTTTTCTCTCTGTTCTTCTGATTGTCTAATCTCTATCAATCTATCTTAAGTTTGTTGATTCTTCTGACACTTTAAATCTAGTTTAGTTGAGCCCCTCTATTAAATTTTCATTTCAGTTATTCTACTTTTCAATTCCAGTATTTCCATTAGTTTTTTTTTAATAATTCATATCTCTTAATTGATACTCTGTACTTGATGGGACATGGTCATCATAACTTCCTTTACTAATTTTTTTTTTGAGACAGAATCTTGCTCTGTTGCCCAGGCTGGAGTGCAGTGGTGTGATCTCGGTTCACTACAACCTCTGCTTCCCGGGTTCAAGCGATTCTCCTGCCTCAGCCTTCTGAGAAGTTGGGATTACAGGCACGTGCCACCACGCCCAGGTAATTTTTGTGTTTTTAGTAGAGATGGGGTTTCGCCATGTTGGCCAGGCTGGTCTCAAACTCCCAACCTCAGGTGATCCCCCTGCCTTGGCCTCCCAAAGTGCTGGGATTACAGGTGTGAGCCACGGCGCCTGGCCTCAACTTGCTTTACTTTTTAATGCATCATTTACTTGAGTTCTTTGTACATATATAATGGCTACTTTGAAGCCTTGTCTATTAAATCTGAAATCTAGCCCCTCTCACATGCAATTTTTTTGTTCCCATGTATGCCTCACACTTTTCTGTTTCTTTGCATGTCTCATAATTTTTTATGAAAATTGGACATTTTAGGTAATACATTGTTGGGACTATGGATACGGATTTTTCTCTCCCTCTCTGGGGCTTGTTTTTGTTATTTGCTTGAGTGTATTTTTGTGACTTGGCTAGACTATTTTAATGAAATCTATTGTCTCCTTGTCACACGCATCCATGTGAAGAGACCACCAAACAAGTTTTGTTTGAGCAATAAAGCTTTTTAATCACCTGGGTGTAGGTGGGCTGAGTCTGAAAAGAGAGTCAGCAAAGGGAGTTAGGGGTGGGGCAGTTTTATAGGATTTGGGTAGGTAGTGGAAAATTACAGTCAAAGGGGGTTGTTCTCTTATGGGCAGGGGCGGGGGTCACAAGGTGCTTAGTGGGGAGCTCCGGAGACTTATTGTCCAGGAGAAGGAATGTCACAAGGTAATGTCATCAGTTAAGGCAGGAATCGGCCATTTTCACTTCTTTTGTGATTCTTCGGTTGCTTCAGGTCATCTGGATGTACACGTGCAGGCTTGGGCTCAGAGGCCTGACATTCCTGTCTTCTTATATTAATAAGAAAAATAAAACAAAATAGTGTTGAAGTGTTGGGGTGGTGAAAATTTTTGGGGGTGGTATGGAGAGATAATGGGCCATGTTTCCCAGGGCTGCTTCTAGTGGGATTAGGGGCAGCGTGGAAACCTAGAATGGGAGAGATTAAGCTGAAGGAAGATTTTGTGGTAAGGGATGATATTGTGGGGTTGTTACAAGGAGCATTTGTCATACAGAATGATTGATGATGGCCTGGATATCGTTTTGTATGAATTGAGAAGCTAAATGGAAGACCCAAGGTCCGAATAAGAAAAGGAGAAAATCAGGTATTAAAGGACTAAGATTGGGAGGACCCACGACATCCAATCAGAGTGCTTAAGGGGGTTCAGTGTGATTATTTGCTTGGATGGTGAGTTTTGGGGCTCTATCCTTGAGTTTTTTTATATTGTCATATACCAGGCCAGATTGATTTTAGGTAAAAACAACACTCTTCATTTAAAAATATACAGAGTCCTCTTTTTTTAGCAGTAAGTTGAGGCCTCAGCAATTTTGGAGGAAAGAGAAATGCAAAGCCAGCAATTGTTTGTTAAAGAAGGATTAGAAATGGCTAGGAGTGAGATTGATAGTGTGGTGGAGATAGCTGGGGAGAGGTAGAGGGTGGCATAAGAATGGGAACGAGAATAAGAGTGACTATAAAAGTAAAGAATAAGACTTTATCAGGGTGAAAGTATTGGATTGAACCTTGCCACTGAAGATCTCTTATCCACTTTAAGAGAGACTTAAGGGTGGCGGTTTGAGGTAAAACCAGGATCCACTGAATACCAAGAGCCTGAAAACTGCTTGGGTGATTTGACTAATAAAGGCCAATCCGTTATCAGACAGTATTATAGAGGTGGGAAGGCCAAACCGAAGAATTATGTCTGACAGAAGGGAAGAAATGACCACAGTGGCCTTTTCAGACCCTGTGGGAAAGGCCTCTACCCATCCAGTGAAAGTGTCTACCCAGACCAAGAGGTATTTTAGTTTCCTGACTTGAGGCATGTGAGTAAAGTCAATTTGCCAGTCCTGGACAGGGGCAAATCCCCGAGCTTGATATGTAGGGAAGAGAGGGGGCCTGAACAATCCCTGCGGAGTCATAGAATAGCAGATGGAACACTGAGAAGTTATTTCCTTTAGGATAGATTTCCACGATGGAAAGGAAATGAGAGATTCTAAGAGGTGGGCTAGCAGCATGTAACCTGCATGGAAGAGGTTATGAACTGACAACAGAATAGAATGGGCCTGTGAGGCTAGAAGGAGACATTTTCCTTGGTTCAAGAACCATTTGCCTTGTGTGGGAAGAGATTGACAGGTGGAAGTTTCAGTGGGGGAGTAGGTGGGAGTGACCAATGAGAAGGAGAAAAACTGCCATCAGGGACAGAAGTTGGAACGCTAGCTGCTTTTTTAGCTACCTTAGCAGCATGAGCATTACCCTGAGCGATGGGATCTGACACCTTTTGATGGCCCTAGCAGTGAATGACTCCAGCTTCCTTGGGAAGTAAAGCAACCTTGAGAAGAGTTTTTATTAAATAGGCATTAATGATGGAGGACCCTTGTGCAATGACGAAACCTCTTTCAGCCTACATAACAGCATGGTGGTGCAGGATATGGAAGGCATATTTACAGTCAGTATAAATATTGACACATAGTCCTTTTGCAAGAGTGAGGGCTCCAGTTAAGGCAATGAGTTCGGCTTGCTGAGAGGTAGTGGAGGGGGCAGAGTGTGGCCTCAACTTGCTGGATATCCTTCTCCTCAAGGATAGATGTGGAAGATACTATAGCATAGCCTGCCTTTGCTGGTGAGTGGCGATTAGGCCTGGTGGAACTGCCATCAATAAACCAAGTGTGATTAGGGTGAGGAACAGGAAAGAAGGAAATATGGGGAAATGGAGTGAATATCAGGTGGATCAGAAAGATACAATCATGTGGGTCAGGTGTGGTATCAGGAGTAATGTGGGGGCCAGCCTAAAACAGTAAGGTCAAGTTGTTTGGACAGAAAGGCTACAGGATGAGGTCCTGGCTCTTGTGTAAGAATTTTGACTGCACAGGCCTGTACTTTGCCTGTGTGTAATGAAAAAGGTTGGGATGAGTTAGGGAGAGCTAGTGTGGGAGCAGCTTTTAGGGCTGTTTTTTAAGGAATGGAAAGGGGAGTGTGGAGAGGATTTAGGATTTATGGGGTCAGCTAGGTTTATCTAGAACAGAATAATGGGTTGTGGAGGGAGGTATTGAGGATAGGAGAGTATATGGGTTTGGCACCATGGGGTGGATAGGCAAGACAATTTGGTTGATAAGGCACAGTTCCTGAACTAACCTGTAAGACTTGTCCAGTTTTTGGACAGGTAAAATGGGGGAATTGTAAGGAGAGTTTATAGGCTTTAAAAGGCCATGCTGTAACAGGCGAGCAATAACAGGCTTTAATCCTTTTAAAGCGTGCTGCGGGATGGGATATTGGCGTTGAGCGGGGTAAGGGTGATTAGGTTTTAATGGGATGGTAAGGGGTGCACGATTGTAACCAGGGAAGGAGTAAAGGTGTCCCATACTTGTGGATTAAGGTGGGGAGATACAAGGGGAGGATGTGAAGGAGGCTTTGAATTGGGGAAAAGGGCAGCAATGAGGTATGGCTGTAGCCTAGGAATAGTCAGGGAAGCAGATAATTTAGTTAAAATGTCTCGACCTAATAAGGGAGCTGGGCAGGTGGGGATAACTAAAAAGAAGTGCATAAAAGAATGTTGTCCAAGTTGGCACCGGAGTTGGGGAGTTTTAAGAGGTGTAGAAGCCTGGCCGTCAATACCCACAAAAGTTATGGAGGCAAGGGAAACAGGCCTTTGAAAAGAATGTAATGCAGAGTAGGTAGCCTCCGTATTAAGAAGGGGATGGACTTACCCTCCACTGTAAGACCTACCCAAAGCATCTGTGATGGTCCAGGAGGCTTCCGAGGCAATCAGGCAGTGTCAGTCTTAAGCCGCTAAGCTGAGAAGATCTGGGAAGGAGTCAGTCAGAGAGCCTTGGGCCAGAGTTCCAGGGATTCTGGGAGTGGCTGCTAGGCGAGGTGGACAGTCTGATTTCCAGTGGGGTCCCGCACAGATGGGACATGGCTTAGGAGGAATCCTGGGCTGCAGGCATTCCTTGGCCCAGTGGCCAGATTTCCAGCACTTGAAGCAAGATCCTGGGGGAGGAGGTCCCGAAGGAATACCTGAATGCTATGGCTTAGGCGTTTTGAAGTTCTTTTGTGCTGGAGATGTGGCTGGGGTTTCTCTCACAGCAGAGGCAAGTAATTGCAACTCTTCTCTATTATTGTACACCTTGAAGGCGAGGTTAATTAAGTCCTATTGTGGGGTTTGAGGGCTGGAATCTAATTTTTGGAGCTTTTTGCAATGCTGGGAGTGGATTGGGTAATAAAATGTATATTGAGAATAAGACGGCCTTCTGGCCCCTCTGGGTAGTAAAGTGTCTAAGGGTTGTTGCCAAATGGGCCATGAACTGGGCTGAGTTTTTATATTTGATGAAAAAGAACCTAAATGCTAACAGATTTGGGAGAGGTCGGATAAAGAAAAAGGAGCATTAGCCTTGGCTGTGCCTTCAGCTCCAGCCACCTCTTTAAGAGGAAATTTTTGGGCAGGTGGGGGAGGGCTAGTCACAGAACGAAACTGGACCAGGTATGAGGAGGGGAGGTGATAGAAGGATTATAGAGTAGGGGAGCGGAGGCTGAGGAAGAATTGGGACCTGGCTTGGCCTCGTAAGGAGCAGCCTGGGGAGGAGGGGAGAAGTCAGATGGGTCTGTAAAAAAGGAGGATTCAAAGGACTCAGAGCTGAGGTGGAAACTGAGGGAACAGGAGAGAAAGAAAAAAGATTTGGGATGAGTTGCATTTGGAGCAGAGACTAGGGAGGGACCAATGTGTAAAAGAATGCCTGGACGTCAGGCACCCCAGACCGTTTGCCCATTTTTTGACAAAAATCATCCAGGTCTTATAAGATGGAGAAATCAAAAATGCCATTTTCTGGCTATTTAGAACCATTATCAAGTTTGTATGGGGGCCAAGTGGTGTTGCAGAAAAAAAAAATGCTTAGCTTTTAGGTCAGGCGAGAGTTGAAGAGGTTTTAAGCTTTTGAGAACAAGGCTAAGGGAGAAGAAGGGGGAATAGAGGGTGGAAGGTTGCCCATAGTGAAGGAGGCAAGCCCAGAGAAAAGAGAGGGTAGAGACACGGAGAAGGGGGGTGCTGAGAAGCCCTGGGCTGCAATGTGGGTGAGCAGCCAAAGTGGGCATCCCCGCAATTGACTTGCCACCAAGGGAATGTGGGTGAATGACCAAGGCAGGTGTCCCCGCGGTGATCAGACACCAATGGAGTGTGGGTGAATAATCAGGCAGGTGTCCCCACAGTGATTAAACACCAAGGGAAGACTGTCTTCCCGAGTCTGTGACCGGCTATGGAGTTTTGGGTCCACAGATAAAATGTGTCTCCTTTGTTTCTACTAGAGAGAAAAAAGAACTGGAATTGGAAGGACAGGGAGATTGAAGGGTAGTGAGAGAGGCTGGAGAAGAGAGTGAAAAGACTGCTTACCCAATTTGAAATTAGTGAGATGTTCCTTGGGCTGGTTGTTCTGAGGACCTGAGGTCATAGGTGGATCTCCTCATGGAGTGAGGGCGAGGACAGGGGACTGATCTCCCAAAGAAGTTCTCCTGTCCCAGGTCTTTGGCACCAAATGTCGCACGTGTCTCTGTGAAGACACCACCAAACAGGCTTTGTGTGAGCAATAAAGCTGTTTATTTCACCTAGGTGTAGGTGGGCTGAGTCTGAAAAGAGAGTCAGCAAAGGGAGTTAGGGGTGGGGCAGTTTTATAGGGTTTGGGTAAGTAGTGGAAAATTACAGTCAAAGGGGGTTGTTTTCTTGCGGGCAGGGGCAGGGATCACAAGGGAGCTCCAGAGACTTATTGTCCAGGAGAAGGAATGTCACAAGGTAATGTCATCAGTTAAGGCAGGAACCGGCCATTTTCACTTCTTTTGTGATTCTTCAGTTGCTTCAGGCCATCTGGATGTATACGTGCAGGCTTGGGCTCAGAGGCCTGACACTCCTACTGTGTGGGGTATGACTCCTAGGAGGGCATTGCCTTGGGTGTGCACACAGTGAAGTTGGATGACAGTGATTTTGGCAGGACATTCTTTGACTATTTTTCCCCTAGTTTCTCTGTTAAGCTCTCTGCCTCATTTGGTATCACACCCAACTGTAGACTCCATGAATTAACAGCTGATTCCTCTATTGTTTTCAACAATGCCCTGGGGCATATATTGCTCTGCAGTCTGATCCAATTAAACTCAGGCAGGGGTAGTTTTTGAGACTAGTCTTTGAGGTTTAGTTTAACCCCAGGAGAGTACTTCTTTTTTTTTTTTCCAAGATGGAGTTTCGCTCTTGTTGCCCTGGCTGGAGTGCAGTGGTGCTATCTCAGCTCACTGCAACCTCTGCCTCCTAGGTTCAAGTGATTCTCCTGCCTCAGCCTCCCAAGTAGCTGGGATTACAAGTGCCCGCCACCACACCCAGCTAATTTTTGTATTTTTAGTAGAGAGAGGTTTCATCCAGGCTGGCCTCGAACTCCTGACCTCAGGTGATCCACCTGCCTTGGCTTCCCAAAGTGCTGGGATTACAGGCGTGAGCCACCGTGCCCAGCAGAGAGTACTTCTTAGCTGTCACTTTCCTTGGTTCTCTTTGGTGAAATAGCAGGTACATGCTTTAGCTGGTGCTCTTAATTAAGAAAAGCTGTTGTTTTCTAGAACACCCTTAGGCTTGAACTTCCCCACATTCTCTTTCAAATGGTCAGTTACTTTGGGGAAAGATTGGAACTCTCTTTTCTGATGAACTAACTCTCCCCATAGGAAAAATCTCTGAAACACTATTCCGGGTGGGGCAGTAGCCTCTGATCTTCTTGGCTTCCCTTTCTTTGCTAACTTGAGCAAGCTGAAGCAAAGGTCACTGGGGTTATCCCAGCTTGGCCTGCTGCACTTGGGGTAGACCCTCCATTTTATGTGTGAGTGTTGGGTGGAGGAAGGGAGCTCCCAATCTCCTGGCTATACTCTCCTGGAATTTTTCCTTTTGAAGTTGGAGTTGGAGGCCTTGAGAAATGTTGGCATTCTACCCTCCTGTTAAGATATGGTACCCCTTGATTAGGAGCTGAGGAGAGAGGGAACTCCATCTTCCTGGTTGTATTCACCTGGAGTGGAGTTTCTGTGAAGCTGAGCTGGGTGAATAAAGTTGGGAGAGGGTCATGACTCAAATTCCACATACTCTTATTGGTTCTTTCTGAGTTTTAGTGGATCTTCTTTAATAAATGTTTCTTCATTTGCTGTATGCTTTGGAGAATTTCCAGAGGCTTTAAATAGTTGTTTTAAAATAGTTATCAGCTATGCTTGTATGCCAGAAAGTGGGTCCTTGGAGTTTCTCATGCTGCCATACCAGAAGTGGAAATGACTTAAGTTTAGAAGACAAATGACCATAAACATTGGTTTTAAAAACATTTTGTGGTCTTCTATGTAGCCAATGAATATACTTTTATGGCAAAATCACTAGCCAAGCTTCAAACACATTTGTCTCTTCTTATTTCACTGATTATTCTTTTTGAAAAGAGGATAAAGATGTTCTGCTAAGTTGGGGCTACATGGTCAGAAACTTTTAGTTAGAATTCACTTCAAAAATGTAGTACTGGGATTAGAAACATTTCAGAGAAGTCAAACCTTTTTATTTGTATTATTATTATTATTTTTTGATATGGAGTCTTGCTGTGTTGCCAGGCTGGAATGCAGTGGTACGATCTCAGCTCACTGCAACCCCCACCTCCCAGATTCAAGCGATTCTCTTGCCTCAGCCTCCTGAGTAGCTGGGACTACAGGTGTGCGCCACCACGCCCAGCTAATTTTTGTATTTTTAGTAGAGACAGGGTTTCACCATGTTGGCCAGATGGTCTCCATCTCTTGACCTCGTGATCTGCCCACCTCGGGCTCCCAAAGTGCTGGGATTACAGGCGTGAGCCACTGAGCCTGGCCTTTTGAACTTTAATGTAGGTATGAGAACAATAAATGATTTGTCTCTAGGGACTATTTTAGGAGTAAATTATCTTGCTGCCAAAGACATTGCTAAAGTTTTCTTCTAAAACAGTGAGACTGATTATCAAAGGATTGCTTGGTATACAAACAAAACAAAAATCTAGTACTAGGTCAATTGCTTGTGATTAACAATAAACAAATGAGCCAAAACAAAACCAGCCTACACAACGTTGTTCTCATTTACAAGGCCCCCATTTCCTTGATAGCAGCCACCAAATTGATGGCCATTGCACAGGTCCAATTTCAGTATTTGTCCCCAGATGCTATCATACAATGGTAAAAACTCCTATATTTCTTCCTTTCTGTTCCTGAAATGAAAAGCCATGTAAATGAGAACTTTACATAGTTATTACTTTAGTCTTGCCGTGAAATGTTATCAGCTGTAGGCTTCATTTAGACTAAAACCCAAAGTTCTCAAAATGCACAAGTCCGAAAAGATAAGCCCTAATTGTTGTATAATACAGCTTAATATAATAAAATATAAATATTATGAATAATGAGAATGACATAGTTTCTGTGGATTTCTGCATGGTTTTTTTTTTGAGTGAACATATTTCAGAAAGAATAAGCATACTCTTAAAATACTTTCTTACAGTAACTCACTAGAAGTTAACTAAAATTAGTTGCCCCCCCAAAAAAACCAGGAAAATATAATGATATATTTTATGCCAAAAGTAATTGGATTGCTAAAATAGATCTGCTTATGATTTAAAATATGAAAATTTGCCCATTTTAGAAACATTTTACACATCATATTTTAGCATTTCTAACCTTGCAGTTATACGTGTGCATCTTGGGAAACAGTTTTTATTGTAGTGGTCCTACCCTCGTTTTTCATGTTAAAAAAGAAATGGCTTCTTTATGCTAAGAAAGATAATATTATGTGTTAAATAGGCATGTATTAGTCTGTTTTGCATTGCTGAGACTGAATAATATTAAAGAAAAAGGTTTATTTGGCTTCCAATTTTACAGGCTGTACAAGCATGGCATCCACATTTGCTTGGCTTCTGGTGAGGCCTCAGGAAATTTACAATTATGGTGAAAGGTGAAGGGGGATCAGGCATGTCACATGGCATGAGAAGGAGCAAAAGCAATGCCAGGCTCTTTTTAACCAACTAGCTCTCTTGTGAACAAACAGAATGAGAACTCACTCATTACGATGGGAAGGGCATCAAGCCATTCATGAGAGATCTGCCCCTATGACCTGCATACCTCCCACTATGCCCCACCTCCAACATTGAGGATCACATTTCAACCTGAGATTTGGAGAGGAGAAAGATCTGAAACACATCAGACAGTACTTGGCATCCCTTGCTGGTGCTTATTAATAGCCTTACATATTTGTCACTGAGTTGCATTTCATATGTGCATATTTTCTGGTCTGGATTTTTTCCCCTTTATTTCAAACAGTCATGTCCGTTTGTAATTCATTCAATTCATACACGTGTACTAAAGGCCTACTCTGTGTGAAGCCCTCTGCTGGGTACTGAGAATGCAAAGATGTGAGGGTCATGATTATTTGTGCTAGGTGTCCTAAGAGAACTAGCATAATGGGAGTGGGATGGGGAATGACTAATTTTGTCTGAAAGAAGGATTTGGTGAGGACTTTTTTGTAGGTACTTAACTTTTATGTTAACTTTTGTAGGTAACTTAACTTTTATGTAGGTACTTAACAGTACCTACCTAAAAGAACAGGAGTTTGCCAGGTGAGTAAGGGAGAGAAGGGTCCAGGGGAAAGGAGTGTCAGGCAGAGGGAACTACAGGAGGAAAGATCTAGAAGAATAAAAGACCTTGATGTGTTCAGGGCATTGTAGGTGTGCAAACTTAGGGAGTCAGCAAGGCCATCTTCAGGATTAATAATCCACTAGAAGGATTCACAGAACTCACTAGAAGCAGTCATGCTCATGGTTATGGTTTATTATAGCAAAGGGATATCAATTAAAGTCAGCCTGTAGAAGACATGCATGGAGTGGTGTGTTAGGCCATTCTTGCATTGCTGTAAAGAAATACTTGAGACTGGGTAATTAACAAGAAAACAAGTTTAATTGGCTTATGGTTCTGCAGGCTGTACAGAAAACACAGTGCCAGCACCTGCTTATGGGAAGGCCTCAGGAAGCTTCCAGTCATGGTGGAGGGCAAAGGGGCAGCAGATGCCTCACATGGCAGGAGCAGGAACAAGAGGTGGTGGGGAGGTGCTGCACACTTTTAAACAACCAGATCTTCCAACAACTCACGTGCTCTCATGAGGAGAGCACCAAGCCATGAGGGATCCATCCCTGTGATCCAATCACTTTCCCCCAGGCCCCACCTCCAACACTGGGAATTACATTTCGACATGAGATTTGGTAAGGACACAGATTCAACCCATATCAGGCAGAGCCCAGGAGAAGTCCATGTGTGGTTTCCAGTTGTCCTCTCCCAGCATGGTCATGTACCGTGTTAACTTCTCCCAGCAATAATGGGAGACAATCCACCTAGAGTATTATCAACCAGGAAAGCTCATCTGAGCCTTAGTGCACAGAGTTTTTACTGGGGCTCAGTCACATCAATACAGTTGACTGCCTGCATAACTGACTTTTAGGCTGTAGCCCCTCTGGAGGTCAAGCTGATACTGCATAGTACCAAACCCCCACAATAAATCACAGTGTTAGACTACCCAGTGTGGCCCAAGGCCCCCAGGTAAACAAAGTCATTCTTATCAGGCAAGACATTTCAAGGGCTTAGAGATGACCTTTTAGGAGCTGAGAGTAAAGGCCAGACCTCTCTTTGGGCACACTTAATTCTTTACTACACAAGGTATAAGGAGTCCAGTCTGACTGGAGTGCAGATTTTATTAGAGGCTGGAAAGGTGTTCAGGGCCAGATGGAGAATCATTGATGGGGTGACAAATGGAGGGGGAGTAAATGCAAGTAACAGAAGATGTAGATCAAAGATGCATGGAATTAACAGCTATATTTGGAGAATATGGTTTTCAACATTACCTCTCCACATAATGCCTGGAATACCAGAATAGAGGCATAATAAAACCAAAATCACAAGCAAAAGAAATGCCAAATCATGTCTGTGTGCTGGAACATTACAGCATGTGTTTCACAACAGTGCCATACAAGAAAATGTAACCAAAGCAAGCTACTCAAATTGAGTATATAGTGGAAGTCAGACCAAAAAGGAATCTATGGGTATCAGGGCTCTTGTTATCTCCTAAAATAGAAGAGCACCAACATCTTCCAAAAGACCTTTGTCAAATGACCTTTTTACCACTCCATTGTATGGAACTATGCCTTGTGCATTTCCCTATTTTTCATCACTTAAGCTCTTCTTATGTTTTAGTCTACTAAAACAAAATTATAAACTCAGAAAATTTGGAGGCAAGAGAGGTCTTAATGCTCCTTTAAGTCCACCTTTTGATTGAGGGCAGCCCTCAGACTGCCTGCATGAGAACCTTCTGGGAAGATTTCTCATTCCTAATAACAGATTATGGTTCAGCAAATGGGAGAGTGGGGGTGGTAGTGGGAAAGAAGCATATAAATCTGCATATTTATTTATTTATTTTTGAGACAGGCTCTTGCTCTGTCGCTCAGGTTGGAGAACAGTGGTGTGATCTCAGCTCACTGTAACTTCCACCTCCCGGGTCCAAGCGATTCTCCTGCCTCAGCCTCCTGAGTAGCCGGGACTATGAGCATGTGCCACCAAGCCCGGCTAACTTTTGTATTTTTTTAGTAGAGACGGGGTTTTACCATGTTGGCCAGGCTGGTCTCAAACTCCTGACATCAAGTGATCCACCCGCCTCGGCCTCCCAAAGTGCTGGGATTACAGGGGTGGGCCCCCACACCCAGCTGAAATCTGCATTTTAACAAGCATGTCAGTTTGCATCTACCTATGAATCCTTCAAAATATTTTTCACACTTCCTTATGATGATTTGTTTAGGTAAGCACCAGGAAAATATTTGGCTCATTGAAGTGTCTAATACCTAAAAGGCTCTCAATAAATGGTGTTTGAATAGTTGTTCACTCTCCTAACAGATCTCCTAGATTCCAGGGACCAGAAGAAGGGGCTGAGGGATTCTGTGATGAGGTTGCCTGGACAAGCTAAGGTAACGTGCCAGCCAGCCTCAGCCAGTTTTTGGCTAGACCCCACCAGGTGCCAGTACTTTCTTGCTTCATTGTTACCTTTGTTTCATAATAAAGGTTTATTTTTAAAAATCCAGGCATCTTAGCTGAACTAAGTAAAGAGAAAGGGAAAGTTTGCACACCTCTCCTAGATACCGTTATTCTTTTGTGAAGGCCTGAACCAGCCTGGGCCAGGTGATTGACTTGTACACTAGAAGTAAGAACCATTGCTTTTTTTTTTTTCTTTTTGAGATAGAGTCTCACTCTGTCACCCAGGCTGGAGTGCAGTGGCGCGATCTCGGCTTACTGCAACCTCTGCCTCCCAAGCTCAAGTGATTCTCCTGCCTCAGCCTCCCGAGTAGCTGGGATTACAGGTGCCTGCCCCCATGCCCAGCTAATTTTTTGTATTCCCACCTTCCAACCCCAACTTCTGCAAATGAGTGCTTCCAATCTTGGGCTTTTAATTCATTTTCAATTTTTAATAGATGTGTAATTGTGCCCTAGATTGTACATGTATTAAAGAAACCCAGCCAGGTGTGTGTTTTTCATTTTGGTAATTTGATGTCTTTAAGTCTGCATGCGTAAGTGGTTTGTCCACCTTGGCTGTAAGTCAGGCAGAATCAGGTACTAACCTTACATATTTAAAATTGTCTTTTATTAGTACTATATTCCATATTTATCTTTCTTTTGTTACTTTTAATATTTTATACTAGTATATTTTATGTATATCTGAAAATGGCCTCCATTTTGTCATGTATCATTCTTTCTTTTTTTTTGAGACTGAGTCTCACTCTGTCACCCAGGTTGGATTGCAGTGGCATGATCTTGGCTCACTGCAACCTCAGCCTCCTAGGTTCAGGTGATTCTCGTGCCTCAGCCTCCCAAGTAGCTGGGATTACACACACACACTACCATGCTCGGCTGATTTTTGTATTTTTAGTAGACACGGGGTTTCACCATGTTGGCCAGGCTGGTCTCGAATTCCTGAGCTCAGGTGATCCGCCTGCCTTGGCCTCCCAAAGTGCTGAGATTACAGGTGTGAGCCATGTATCATTCTTTCATAGCTGAGATAAATACATGAGTCCATTTTTTTCTAGCTTTTAGAATAGTTTTTAATGTTTAATGCCACCTCTTTAGAATAACTTTCATATTTAATGTATCAGTCAGTGGAGATGGAAATATTAATTGATCTGAGTTAGCAAGTATCAATGCTGTTCTGGAAAAAAAATTGCCGCAGATGATGATATTATTATAACTACTACTAATCATCATCATTATCATTATCACTATCATGATCATCAATAATGGCACTGTATGATAGTCTTACTAATCTTTCCAGATGAATTACACTATAAACTTGTCAAGAGAGTGGGCTGGAGACTGTAACTGGTACTTAATGTAATCTAACTTAATGAACATATTAATATTTTACTTAGTCTTCTCACACAAGAATAAGGCACATGTCTTCATAAACTTATTTTTCCTCTATTAGAGTTTTGTATCCTCCTGTAAATAGATTGCAAAATTATAAATTGTGTTAAAGAAATCCTCCATAACTTAATATATTTCATTTTTATCAAACAACTTATGTAGACATAAAACATTTTATATTCTATGTGAAAACCAGAATGCATGATGCTATGTATAAATATAACTGCATTTCAGGAAAAATTGAAAAGAATTATATAAAAATAAAAACTTACAGGATGATAATAGCACTTTTTTCCTTCTTAGCAAATTTTCTTTAATTATATTATTAAATCCTTATGAGAAGAAATTAAGTAAAGATGGTGATATGGTTTGTATATTTGTCCCCTTCAAATCGGTGGCTCATGCCTGTAATCTCAACACTTTGGGAGGCTGAGGCGGGCAGATCACTTGAGGTCAAGAGTTCAAGACCAGCCTGGCCAACAAGGCGAAACACTGTCTCTACTAAAAAAAAAATACAAAATTTAGCCGGGTATCCTGGTGCATGCCTGTAAATCCCAGCTACTCACTACTTGGGAGGCTGAGACAGGAGAATCACTTGAACCTGGGAGGTGGAGGTTGCAGTGAGCCGAGATCACCACTGCACTCCAGCCTGGGCAACACAGCAACACTCTGTTTCAACAAAAAGAAAAAAAGAAAAAAGAAATGTAATCCCCAGTGTTGGAGGTGGGCCTGGTGGGTGGTGTTTGGATCATGGGGGTGGATCTCTCATGAATGGATTAGTGCCAACCCTTTGGTGGTAAATGAGTTCACAAAAGATCTGGTTTTTTAAAACTGTGTGGCCCCTCCCTCCTTCTCTCTCTTGTTCCCTTTCTTGCTGTGTGATACTCTACTCCCTTTCTCCTTCTACCATGATTGTAACCTCCCTGAGGCCCTCACCAGGAGTCTTGTGGATGCCAGCACCATGCTTCCTGTATAGCCTGCAGAACCATGAGCCAATTAAACCTCTTTTCTTTTTTTTTTTTTTTTTTTTTTTTGAGACAAAGTCTCCCTCTGTCACCTCAGCCTCCTGAGTAGCTGGGACTACAGGTGCATACCACCACACCTGTCTAATTTTTGGATTTTTAGTAGAGACAGGGTTTCACCATGTTGGCCAGGCTGGTCTCGAACTCCTGGTCTCAAGTGATCTGCCCACCTCGACCTCCCAAAGTGCTGTCATGAGCCACCATGCCTGGCCCTAAACCTCTTTTCTTTATAACTTACCCAGACTCAGTTATTTCTTTATAGTAATGCAAGAATGGTCTAACACAGATGATGACTTTTATAAAATATTTTCTTTTAAAATGTGACTTATACCTTTATTCTGTTGAAAGCATGATGAATTATGTTTTACTTCACTTTGCTTTCCAGGAATAAGTGCTATGGGTTCCCAAAGAAATATATATATATATATAAAATTAATTTTTTTTTTTTTTTTTTGGACAGAGTCTTGCTCTTTTGCCCAGGCTGGAGTGCAGTGGCATGATCTCAGCTCACTACAAGCTCCGCCTCCCGGATTCATGCCATTCTCCTGCCTCAGCCTCCCAAGTAGCTGAGACTACAGGCATCTGCCACCACGCCTGGCTAAGTTTTTGTACTTTTAGTAGAGATGGGGTTTCACCAAGTTAGCCAAGATGGTCTCGATCTCCTGACCTCATGATCTGCCCGCCTTGGCCTTCCAAAGTGCTGGGATTACAGGCATGAGCCACCATGCCCGGCCCTAAAAACATATTTTTTTAAGGTTTCAATTACTACGTTTCTTAGGATTTGATAATTTCTACATTTTTGATATTATTGGTCTTACTATGTTATACATTTTCTTGATTTTGTTTTATCAGCTTGAATATTATAGTATGTTTATAGCTATCTACTTCTAGGTAAAAATAAAATTTGTTAGGGAATATAAGAAAATTATAATCCCTTCATTTTTCCGTCAACATTTCATAATAAAAATTGTGAAATGTTACAGAAATGTTTATTCCTAGTGCTTATTCCTTTATCCAGTGGTTGTCCACCCCTCTCTGGCCAGGTTATGATATTAAAAAATGTCTCCACATGTTGACAAATTTCCTTTAAGAGGGAAACATCATGAACCACTACTCATGAGGGATATTAGTATGTCATTTTGAAAAAGAATTTGAGATTAGAGTTATTGTCTCATAACATGAGTAGGCAGTGTTTCCTCCTGCTTTATTTTCTGAAAAATTTTACATGAGATCAGTATTATTTCTTCCTTGATTGATAAAATTTACCAGTGAAACTAAGTGTCCTAGAATTTACTTTGTGGGTAGGTTGCTGGTAACAAATTAAATTCTTTTAACAGAGATAGAGCTATTCAGATTTTCTGTTTCTTCTTGTGTCAATTTTGATAAGTTTTATTTTTCTAGGAGTTTGTTCATTTATGTAAGTTGTCAAATTTGTTGGCATAAGGTTTTTCATAATATTCTCTCGTAATCCCTTTAATATTGGTTTAATCTATAGTTATAATTGTTTTTAAATTCTTGGTTATTTGGATTCTCTTTTTTCTTCATTACAAGGAGTTTGTCAATTTTAGATTGTTTCCAGTTTAGGGCTATTACAAATAAAGCTGTTATGAACATTTGTGTACAAGTTTGTATGCTTGCATGTTTTCATTTTGCTTGAATATATGCCTATGAGTGAAATTACTGGATTATATGGAAACTATGTTCAACCTTTTGAGAAACCACTGAACTGTTTTCCACAGTGGCTGCTTTATTTTATACTCTCCCACTCCAGGAGTGTATGAGGGATGCAATTCCTTCACCTCCTTTCTAAAATTTATCAACACTGTCATTTTTATTCTAGCTATTCTAGTGTGTGTGAGGTGGTATCTTACTGTGGTTTTGATTTGCCTTTTCCTAATGACTAATGATATTGAATACCTTTTTGTGTGCTTACTGGTCATTTGTATATCTTCCTTGGCTGCTGCAGTTTAATTTATCATTTATTCCATTTATGGTCTATGCTTTAGTGTTCCTATCTAAGAAACTATGTTTATCTCAAGGTTTCTAAAATTTTATCCTAGTTGTCTTCTGGAAGTTTTATAGTTTTAGATTTTATATTAGTCTATTATACAGTTTGCCTTAATTTTTGTACATGATTTGAAGAAAGGGTCAGTGTTCATTTTTTCCCCATATAGATATGCAATAGTTCCAGCACCATTTGTTGAAAATATTTTTTTCCATTGAATTTCCTTGACACTTTAAAAAAATAACCATATATATGGCATATTTCTGGACTCTCTATCCAGTTCTCCTGGTCTATATATCTACCATTTGCTAAGGCCAAACTGGTTTGTTACTGTAGCTCAGGGCTTCTCAATTTCAGATTATTTAAATTTTGGTTCCAATAATTCTTTGTTGGTAATATTTTCAAAGAACTAGCTTTTGGTTTTGTTAATTTTCTCTATTGTGTGTTTTCTATTTTTCTGACTTTTGTTGTAATTAATTTTGTTTACTTTCTGATACTTACCTTGGGTTTATTTTTTTTAGCTT
Source organism: Pongo abelii (assembly GCF_028885655.2). NCBI lineage: Eukaryota > Metazoa > Chordata > Mammalia > Primates > Hominidae > Pongo > Pongo abelii. The sequence goes on from NC_071991.2 coordinate 62,288,007, forward strand.
CTTAAAATAATCATTAATTTAAAACTATCAAATTGTTTTCTAATACAAGCATTTAAAACTATACATTTCTCCTTAAGCATTGCTTTACCCACATCCCATATATTTTTATGTGTTCTATTTTTGTCATTGTGTTTAACATAATTTCTAAATTCCCTTCTGATTTCTCCTTTGACTTATAACATTTGAAAGCTTGCATTTAGTTTCCAAATATTTGAGGTTTCCTAGATATGTTACTTTTATTGATACGGTTTGTAATTTAATTCTATTGTGGTTGGAGAATATGCTCTACATGCTATCAATTCCTTAGAAGTTATTGAGATTTGTTTTATGGCTCAGCATATGGTCTGTCTTGGTGAATGTACCATGTGTACTTGAAGAGGATATGTATTCTGCAGTTGTTGGACGTAATATTGTACAAATGCTGATTATATCAAGATATTTTATAGTATTATTCAAATCTACTATGTCCTGAATTTTGTCTAGTTGTTCTATCAATTGATAAAAGAAGTATATTAAAATATTTTACTATGATTGCAGAATTATCTCTTTCTCCCTTTAATTTGGTTAATTTTTTTCTTCATGTATTTTGAGGTTCTGTTATTAGGCACATGTTTATAATTTATATGTCTTTCTGATGGATTGCTCCTTTTATATTTCCGATATATTCTCTTTTATCTCTGGTAATATTCTTGTCTTATTGTTTATTTAATCTGATATCAATATATCCTCTTCAGCCTTCTTAGGCTTACTTATTTTTCCAAATACCATCTCAGTTGGGTCTAGAGCTTCAACAAATGAATTTTGTGGAAACACAAACATTTAGTCCCTAAAACTGTTCTTAGGATTCGTATTTGAAATGAGTTTCTTATAGACAGCATATAGTTAGGCTATGTTCTTTATCCACTCTGCCAATCTTCGTCTTCTAATTGGTGTGTTTACACCAGTTATATTTAATGTAATTATTGATATGTCAGGGCTTAAATCTTTCATTCTATTTTTTTCTATTTTTAGTTTTCTGTTAGTTTCTTCTTTTTTGTTTACTTTTTCTGACTTCCTCTGGGTTGCTTAACATTTTTTAAAAAGAATTATTGGTGTATCTTTTTTTTTTTTTTTTTTTTGAGACAGGGTCTCACTCCCATTGTCCGGGCTGTAGTGCAGTGGTGCAATCATGGCTTACCGCCCCCTCAACTTCCTGGGCTCAAGCAATCCTCCCACCTCAGCCTTCCAAATAGCTGGGACTACAGGCACAAACCACCACACCTGGGTAACTTTTTGTATTTTTAGTAGAGATGAGGTTTAGGTATGTCGCCCAGGGTAGTCTCAAACTCCTGGGCTCAAGGAATCTGCCTGCCTCAGCCTCCCAAATTGCTTACAGGCATGAACCACCATGCCAGGCCAGTATGTTTTTTGTTGCATGTACTTTCAAACCTATTTGTGTCTTCTTACTTAGAGAAGACACAAATAAAGATGGTATCATGTACAGAGCATATGGTTGAGTCTTGCTTTTTTTTACTCACTCTGATAATTTTTGCTTTTTAATGTGTTTAGATCATTAACATTTAATGTAATTATTGATATGGCTGAATCTAGGTCTACCATTTCATCATCTCAACATCTGTACCCTTCATTTTTTGTTCTTCTGTTCCCATCTTATTGTTTTTTAAACAATTTTCCTAGTATTCCATTTTAATTTATCTATTTGATTTTTAGCTATATTTCTTTGTATTGCTATTTTAATGATTGCTCTAAGAATTATAATATACATCCCTAAGCAGAACTTGCCTTTTTAATACAGTGCTTCAAAGGTTTTCCTGGAAGCTTACCGAGCAGATATCTGTTTACATCTCATTGGCTAAAATTGGGTTTAATCACTACCTTTAGAACCAGCCATTGTCCATGGATAGTGACTAGGTTAGACAAATTTGATTCACATTCTGGAATTGGAGAATGAATCCATCTACACTGAAATAGGGGATTCTCTTTGTTTGGTATTTGTTAGTAGGAAAGAAGGAGGGCGAATACAAAGTAAACAGCGGTCAGTGCCTGCCATGGTCATTAAGCTTGTTGAATGTACTTAGTGTGCCAACGTTTTAACCTCAGCACATTTTTAACACAGTTCTTTTATTTTTTTGTTATTTCCCTTTAATTATCTTATTAATAAAGGAAAACTATCCCCTTCAAAAAATTACATTAAGTGTAGCTTCTAGTATTTGTTGCCCATGCCTCCTATTCCTATTTTGTTGTTTATTTAGGCTAGGAGTGCCCTTTGGAATAAATTTTGAAAGTTTGTGCAAAACTGGCCTATGGTAGACAATGCTTATTATCTACAAGTGAGTGATTTAATAATGAATGCATAAAAGTGGCTATTTTCTGACTACAAAAATGAAATTTCGTAAAGAATCAGTTCAATTTTATTCTAGCAGATCAGAATTTCTCTTGAGATTATTTTGCTGTAAAAGAGACAACCATAACTTTTCTTTAAAAAAAAAGAGCAAAAGAGAGAAAAAAGAGATTAATTTGGGCCATTGACTATTTCCTTTCCCATTTTTAAAAGAAGGTAGGTGTCATAAACAATGTTACATGTAATTTTGTTTTTAAAAGCCTAAGTAGTATTTTAAGTATCTTTGACTTAATACATTTTGATACAATATGGATATACTTGTGGAAATATTCATAACTAGAGAAAAAAAGAATTGGCATTTACAAAGTTTAATTAAAAATAAGATGTTTGGTTTGGAAAAACCAGGCCCATAATTTTGAAAACACATTGCCCACTTTCTTCTCTAATAGGAGGGTACAGCTACTCATTACTGATGATTGAATTATAAATTCTCTAAGGCAGAGACTATTTTCTGCCTGATTAGCAACTTGTGTGTGCAGAGGGACAGGTTGGTCAGCCTTATGATGACTTACAACTTAATTAATACATACATACATTAACTTATTGGATATCCTTAACCTTCCAAGAAGGTAGTGGAGGAAATTTCTTCCATTTTTTTGATATTTCCTCTATGCCAGCATCCCCAAGCCCCCCATGCTGTACAACTTCCTTGGAGTTGGGCCATGTACAACCTGCAAGGAGACTTTCCTGCCTCCTGAGTGTTTTCCAGAGGGACAGCATGGGGAGTCTGCGTGGAAAATCATTGATTGTGCAGGACTGTTTCATTTAATATCCCCAGACCTCACTCAAAGTGCCAGCACTGCCCTCCTGCCATCGTGCCATTCAGAAATGCCCCTCTCCACCAACCACCAGATGCCCCTGGGAAGCAGTGCCATGTCAGGACTCACTACCACGCTGCCTCTCTAAGGTCGTAAGTGGCAGGATGTATAACCACAGTGAATAAAAATGGCCTTGACAAAGAATTTTGAACATTTTGGACCAAATGCATAAACCTTCCTGTACGCAAGCTTGCTTGGACACACAAGGGAGTGCTTGGAAGAGATTAAGAAATATTTGGACCAGCCGGGCAGGGTGGCTCATGCCCATAATCCCAGCACTTTGGGAGGCCGAGGCAGGCAGATCACAAGGTCAGGAGTTTGAGACCGTTCTGGCCAATATGGTGAAACCTCATCTCTACTAAAAATACAAAAATTATCCGGATGTGGTGGCAGGTGCCTGTAGTCCCAGCTACTTGGGAGGCTGAGGCAGGAGAATCGCCTGAACCCGGGAGGTGGAGGTTGCAGTGAGCCAAGATCATGCCACTGTACTCCAGCCTGGGCGACAGAACGAGGCTCCATCTCAAAAAAAAAAAAAGAAAAGAAAAGAAAAGAAATATTTGGATCAGCCTGGGCAACATGGGGAAACCCTGTCTCCATAAAAAATGCAAAAATTGGCCAGGCACAGTGGCTCACACCTGTAATCCCAGCACTTTGGGAGGCCAAGGCAGGCAGATCATGAGATCAGGAGTTCAAGACCAGCCTGACCAACATGGTGAAACCCCGTCTCTACTAAAAATACAAAAATTAGCTGGGTGTGGTGGTGCGTGCCTGTAATCCTAGCTACTCAGGAGGCTGAGGGAGCAGAATCGCTTGAACCCAGGAGGTGGAGGTTCCAGTGAGCTGAGATCGCACCACTGCACTCCAGCCTGGGTGACAGAGTGAGACTCTGTCTCAAAAAAAATAAATAAATAAAAGCAAAAATTAGCTGGGCATGGTGGTGTGTGCCAGCTACTTGGGAGGCTGAGGTGGGAGGATGGCTTGAGCCTGGGAGGCAGAGGTTGCAGTGAGCCATGATCATGCACTGCACTCCAGCCTGGGCAACAAAGCAAGACCCTATCTTTAAAAAAGACAAAGAAAGAAAGAAACATTTGGAATCCCTCAAGCAATATGAGTGCCAAAGCTTAGAAAAGGAGTTAGCATAGAAGAATCACCTCAAAATAATAATCATCATGATAGCAATAAGAATGCTCAAGCCAGGTGTGGTGGCTCAGACCTGTGATCCCAGCACTTTGGGAGGCCAAGCTGGGTGAATCACTTGAGCCTAGGAGTTCGAGACCAGCCTGGAAACATGACAAAACCCCATCTCTACAAAAAATAAATAAGTAAATAAATAAATAAATAAATAAATTTTAAAAACACACAAAAATTAGCTGGTGTGGTAGCGAGCACCTGTAGCCTCAGCTACTTGGGAGGCTGAGGTGTGAGGGTCGCTTGAGCCCAGGAGGAGCTCACCCCACTGCACTCCAGCCTGGGCAACAGAGCGAGACCATGCCTCAAAACAAACAAACAAACAAACGAAAGAATGCTAACACTGTTATTACTATGTGCTAGGCACAATGTCAAGCTACCTGCACGTACTATCTTATTTAATTCTCACAACAGTGCCATGCAATTGTTGCTACTGTTACCCTCATAGGTTAGTGAACTACCATCATCCCTGCCACAGTCGTCATTAAAACCTCCTTTCTGGTCTTATTGCTTCCATGGAGTAAGCAATACTTTTACCCTTCTGGAGTCCACTCTTGACAAAATCAATCAGAGCCAGTTTTATAAAACAAAATCAGATCACGTAACTCCTCTGCTAAAACTCTCCAGTTGTTTCCTGTCACTGAATAAAATCAGAAGTCCCACAATGGCCACAGGGTGCATATGTCCTAGTTCCACGTACCTCCCTCATCTCCTTCTACTCTGTCCCACACAGACCTCACTCCAGCCACACCAGCTTGTCATTCGTGGAACAGGCCAACCTTAGTCTCACCTTGCTGTCTGCAATCGCTGTCTCTCCCCAAGATGTGACTCACTCTCTTACCTTATTTGATCTCTGCTCAGACCTCATGACCTGAAGAGCTTTTCCTGGTGGCCCCATCCAAAGTAACCTCCCTCCTTCACTCTCTGCCCTTCCCCCACCCCAACCGCTGACCTTTGCCTCCCTCTGACACTCTATTAAGTGCCTCTTTGTTCTCCCGTTGATTGTTTCTCCCATCATAAGTATGTGAACTTATAAAGTGGGGGCTTTATCTTGTTCTCCCCTGAATCCCCATCTCTTAGAAAACATACTAACTCAGTAAATGTTTCTTGAGTATCTGTGGCTGACAGAAGTAAAGTGACTTGTCCAATGTTCAGAGCTAATAAGGGGTGATTTACACTCTGAATTCCCAGACTGTCAGAGAAGGCCCTCCTTTGGGAAGAGGAAAAAAAATACAGATGGAAGAGAAGTTTAGTATGGAAGATGGGAATGAGAGAAAGGCCTTTCTCCTCTCTGTCAGGGAATGCTCAATGGAACTTTTTTTTTTTTTTGAATGCATGCAATAACCAAAAGATAATTGTATAAAAGGCAAAAACTAAGGGGCAGACACTGAGACTTCAGCAAGTTAGGAGTTTGTCAGTAAATTGGAACCAGAGTTGTTTTTTTCTGGGCTATGCAGTTGCTAGATAGCTCTCTGCTTTAGCCTTGCTGTCTAATTGTCATATGTAGGAATCATGCAACTGCAGAACTGTGTACCCTGTCTCTTAAAGCAGCTCTGTAGTGGTCATTCTGAGCAAATTAATTTAGGATCAGCTCACAAATAACTAATGCCTCCAGGGTAGCCAGAATTGCAGTCTGCCTGTTAACATTTGCTTTGTTCCATTGCTTTAGAGTCATATTCAATTTATCAATTTCCTTCTTCCAGTTTTTGGCATGGTATCCTTTTGTCCCTTTCTCCTGTATCATAACTCTCAGGGAGCCTAGCTTGCTGTGTGTTGAATACTTTAAACATTTTTTTAAGTAATTATACAATTTTAAAAATGGCTTATCTTTTTGGCTAGGGGGAAGCAAGGGAAGTCGACAGACTAGCACCTCAAATGATGTGGACTCAGTTTCTTGCTGGAATTTGCAAAGCCGATTTAAATACGATCTTAATCGTCAGAAGATTGTTTTTAAAATATAGAAATTCAAGAAGACAGACTTTGAGAATGCAAATTTGAAGAACTTGGAATCTTTTTCATTTCAAATATAATATTAACCACAGAGCTTGTCTAGCTGGATGCCACAGTCTGTGCAACATAAGGAAATCATCATAATAAAAACAGCTTCACGGCCTTGCTGGTGTTTGGTGCCGTCTTTGCCCTTACACCATTTTTTGCATGTTGTTGGTTAGAAAAATAGCAGTGTATGTAGGAGATCTAAAGGGCAGATCATTAAATTATGGCCACTAGCTATGAACCAATGAATGAATGTCAACAGAGGAAGTGTGATGACTTATAATACAGAAATGATGCTTCCAAAACTTTCCAAGTTTGTTTCCATCACTGTTGGGGGCAAAATAAGGTTTATGTGGAGAAAAAAATTCAAGAATGCTTGAAAGTCACATAGCAATTATGACAAAAATTCAAAGCAGTTCACAGGCAGGAATAAAGGTGTAAAGAAGGCAGGGTCTAAACTGGTGCAATTTGTGTGGGGAGGGAGGGGATGATGGTGGGAGACAGGGGGAGGGGAAGAATCGTTTAGCCCTCCATGGATTTATGTTTAGCAGTCTATTAAAGAACACTAGGATTTAATCCAATGCTGGCTTTACTCTAAATCTGTTTGATTATGCAGGCGGGGAGCCGAAGGGCTGGAGGCTAAGGATTGACTTGCTTAGTTAACTAGAGAAGCAGATGGGGTTGGGAGGTTCTGTGCTATGTCTCTCCCTCCAGAGACAAGGCTGAACCTGGGAGCAAAATAAGGAGTTGGGGTTGGGTGTGGTTGCTCACTCCCAGTGCTTCAGGAGGCTGAGGCAGGAGGATTGCTTGAGGCCAAGAGTTCAAGACCATCCTAGGCAACCTGGGAGATTCTGTCTCCACAAAAAAAAATTTTTAATTAAAAAAAAAAGAAATTTGGGGGCCCTTCAATCTTGGAGCTCTAAGACCACATCTAAGGGAGTGGGAATGTGGTTGGGGTTGTGAACAAGTCCAATAGAATGTGGGATGTGGGGCAAAAGGCTGGGCTCAACCCTAGGGTACGTACTGGCAGGTTATGCAACGAACTCTCTAGGTCTTTACATGCTACTGCCACTCAGAGGAAAAGGGAAGAAGGTAGGAGAACGTTTGCTGGATCCCCTCTCCCCCTCGTTCAACACTGCAGCCCTCACGTTCCACCTCCATACTCCCCACCCTCGATTACGTCACTGCTCATCCACACCACAGTAGGTCCCAGTTTGCCATTTCCTGGTGAAACAACATTTCCTTTTTGGTATCAGTAATGATAATTTTTTTATGTTCCAGCAACAATGATAAGAGTTATAAAATAATCTTTGCCAACCACCCTCCTCCTGCACTGATTAAACATTAATAGTGGGGTTGAAGGAAACCTCATTAAAAACAAACCCACGCTGACAAGCGGCTCTTCAAGGCTTCATCTGATCTCTCTGACAGCAAAGTACAATGGTGATGGATTGGGGAGCGAAAGAACTGCCCCATAACACAAACAGCCTGTGGGTAGAAAACAAGCAATGGCTGAGATTTTGGAAGCACCAAGGCTAATGGTCTTTGTTCTTCATTTTAATATCCTGGCCACTGGACATAGTAGGCGCTCAATAAGTGTTGAGGAAATAAATGATTGAACACAACTTTTTTAGGGTACTCAAATCCCTCCCTTTTAGCACTGACTTCCCCAAACCTGTCTTCTGACATCCTAATTTTATCCCCAATAAATGGTCCAGCTGTAATTATTTTCAATGAAATTCCTTCAGAGGAATTTGTGTATCTGTGACTACGCAAAAATATTTTGACTCCGGTGATGTCAAATAAAGCTCACATACTATTAAATACTAGGCATGCATTAAAAGAACAAGGTAAGCCAGAGTATAGGTGAGGAATAGACCTGACTTTGTGGGAAGCATTGGTAGGAATAACCTCCTCAGAGATCATCAGCTTTTCCCACTCACGTGACTTTTTTCACTCTGACATTTGAAAGAGACCATTTTTCTCTGTCTCAATACCAAAACACTGATTATCATAGCTGTTTGGAAACTTAGAAACCATATAGTCCAAATCTCTCACTTCATAGATAAGGGTACTGAATTTCAGAGTGGGCTAACAATTAACACAAGGTCTCACTTCTAGTTAGAATTGCTAGAGCCAAAGAACAAATGTCCAGTGTCTCAGGCTAGTCAGCCGTTTCCCCCACAAAGCAATGACTTCTGGAACAGACAGAAGCAGGCAAGGGATGGACATTCATCGGGCCTATTGAAGCCATCCATTGTGGTTATTGGGAATAGGCACCATTTTTTTAAAAAAAATGAATAGTAACATGGAAATAGCTCCAGACATTATTGAATGAAAAAAGCAGTTGCAAAATAACTCATAGGGTTTAAGTCCATTTATGTGAACCGAAATGAGCAGTGTGAATTTTTCCATGGACAAGGTGTGGAAGGATGGATTCTACTCTGACAACAGTGCTTCCCTCTGAAGAGGACTCTAGGATCAGGGATGGTGGTCAAAGGCCAATTTGTCCTTACCTGCAATTGTTTGAATTTTTATAAGGAGGATCTATCTATGCATGAATTGTTTAAGAACTAATTTGAAAGGGTAAAACTGGCAGAGCATGGTGGGTCATTCCTGTAATCTCTGCAGTTTGGGAGGCTGAGGTAGAAGGATCACTTGAGGCCAGGAGTTTGAGACCAGTTTGGGCAACATAGTGGGATCCCATCTGTTAAAAAAAAAAAAAAAAAAAAAAAGTTTAATTGAGTGTGTTGGCACATGCCTGTAGTCCCAGCTAGTAAGGAGGCTGAGAGGCAGGAGGACTGCTTGAGTCCAGGAATTTGGGGTTGTACTGCTTACTAGCTATGATAGCTATGATCATGCCACTACACTCCAGTCTGGAAGACAGAGCCAGGTCTTGTCTCTAAAATAAAATTAAACAAAAATGAAAGAGTAAAAGTGTATTTCTTGTTGCGTTCTATGTCACTCTGATAGCTTTATTCCTAACACTATGAATCATGCTCTGGGGGACTCAGCCTTTGACCTTAATCCCAATGGAAAGCCTAGATTCATCCCAAAACATTAGGGTTCATGGTCTACCACAGGGAAAGAAGAGAGTGTGTTTGTGAGGTTATCTTCCCAAAACGTGTTTATTGCTCACTTCTTCACATTGATTGCCATTTCACACCTTGAATATAATAATAATGACAATAATAATTGAATGTGTAAATGCTACTAATAATAAATGGCAATAGCTATGCTCTTTTGAGCTCTAACTCTACCCCAGGCACTCCCCTAAGCACCTTCATGCATTCTCATTTAGTCTTCACAACCAATCTGAGAGGTAAGTACTATTATTATTCCCATTATTATTCCTATTTTAGAGATGAAAATCTGAGGCTTAAATAAATCAATTAACCTGACCTTGGCCACAGGGCTGGTGGGATCTGAACCAGGCAGTTTCACTCCAGACTCTGTGATGGGACACAGGCATTGGCACTTCTCGCGCCTGGAGAAACGCGACCAGTGTCTGTAGGAGGAGTGCATTGGGCTGGAAAACATGATTTCATCCACAGCAGAAAATGCTGCTTCCAGAAAGACCTTCTGTCTAATCTGCTTCCCCATTGCTTTCTCTTCGAGTTCCTTTGAGCCTTCTTACCTATGGATTCAAATGCCCCTGGGTCACTAAGTCAAGTGCATAATTCTATCATGCAGTGTGCACTGAGGGAAAAATATTCTTATTTGGAGAGTAAAAACCCATCTACTATCGTGTACAAGCTCAGCAACAACTTCTCAATTACCTGTTCATTTTATTTAAAACAACAGTCAATAAAAACAGCAAGAAATTTTCTTTGAAGGAGATAAGGGCTGATCTGCCTGGAGCCAGGGAATAATCCTTTTTTTCTTGGGTTCCTATTTACTTTGGATATGTCAGTTTTGGACCTTAAAGGTGTGGACGGCATAAAGTGGTAAGTTTTGAAATGATTTTTGAAGTTTATATTAGAGAAAGGTACTTTTCAGGAAGCTGGTCATCTTATGCTAAATGGCATTTTGCTCCCTGCCCCCACCTCTGTCCAAACTTCATGAATTATTTCATTATTTCTTTTCTTTTTTTTTTTTTTTTGAGACGGAGTCTCACTCTGTCACCCAGGCTGGAGTGAAGTGGGGTGATCTCAGCTCACTGCAACCTCTGCCTCCCAGGTTCAAGCAATTCTCCTGTCTCAGCCTCCCGAGTAGCTGGGATTACAGGCACTTGCCACCCTGCTCAGCTAATTTTTTTGTATTTTTAGTAGAGACAGGGTTTCATCATGTTGGCCAAGCTGGTCTTGAACTCGTGACCTCAGGCAATCCGCCTGCCTCAGCCTCCCAAAGTGCTGAAATTACAGGCGTGAGCCACCGCACCCGGCCTCATTATTTCTTTATTAATGACCAAGGCCTCTCTGATTCAACACTGAAAGTTTGAGTTAGATCATAGAAATCTTTGTTTAAATATGTATATACATACTTATGTATATGTTATATATGTAGACCTATGTATATATACATATTCTATAACCTATTCTATATCTATTATGTACAGATATGTAAAAAATATAGCTTTAATTGGGAAAATTTGCACTGGATGAAGCACTTTAAAATTCTTCTCCCATGCCCCAGTACTGTCAAGTTTTTGCCTAGAGCAATGTCCTGACTTTTTGAGTTCTGCTGAATCCTGCTTAGAGAAACCGCTTGTCGTTTGAAAGTCACATTAATATTTCCATACACTTTTTGAATATTTCCTTTTGGAAAGAGTAACTCCACCTGCTTCTTTTTTCCACATGTGTGCATCAAAGGTGAAGCTGGGATGTGTCCTCTTTCCTCTTAACCCCCTAGCTCAGGACCTGGTAAATACAGCAAATGGGGAGTGAGTTTCTCAAATGCCTGGCTGTGTCCGCCCTGTGCCTGCCCCGAGATGGGGTGGTGGAATAGCAGGAGGAGCCTTGCCAGCCTGCAGGACTCAGGTACTGCTGAGCCCTCCAGTTACCATGACTACAGCACTTTCCAACGGGTGAGGAGTTTTGATAAATGTGTGGTATGCATTTCTGCAAACAAAGCCATTTATTTTAGGCCAAAGCATTTGTAGCAAAATGTAGATAATATATCTAGAATGTGTCAAATGGAATGCTTTCATTACATATTTTTGGATTGATTTCTTAGGCTGCACATTTATAAAGTAAAAGCCTTGTTATCTTAGATTTCTCAGCTAACTCTTTGCCATTAACTGCAAACAAGATGTATGGACTAAGTGCGTGGAGGCTGTCTCAGGAACCTGAGCCCATCTGGGAGAAATATTTAGGTCATTACTGAAGGGAATCAGTGCCTTGAGGGTCCTTTCTCAAAGCTCTAAGGTCTTGGGACAGAAAAAATGTTTTTGTTGGGCCACAGTTGCCACTAAGTGGTATCTATTACATGATGAGCCAAAGACCTGGAAAACCGTCCCCAATCCCCAATCCCTCTCCCCTTCACCCAAAAGAAAATACTGGTTCCTGAAATTCTCATTAAAAATGGAATCCTTTTGGTTGGGTTGCCATGGCTCTTGGAGGAAAAGCCAATCAGGACAGGAGTGGTGGCTCCCACCTGTAATATCAGCACTTTGGGAGGCCGAGGTGGGCGGATCACCTGAGGTCAGAAATTTGAGACCAGCCTGGCCAACCATGGCCAACATGGTGAAACTCCATCTCTACTAAAACTACAAAAATTAGCCAGAAGCAGTGGCGGGCACCTGTAATCCCAGCTACTCGGGAGGCTGAGGCAGGAGAATTGCTTGAACCTGGGAGGCAGAGGTTGCAGTGAGCCAAGATTGTCAAGATTGTGCCACTGCCCTCCAGCCTGGGCAACAGAAGGAGACTCCATCTCAAAAGAGGAGAGAGAGAGAGAGAGAGAAAGCCAATCAACCCAGAAGGACCAGCCCAAAGCTTGTGCTTGGGATTAACCTTTAGTAGGATTTATCTGTTCAGGGATTGGCCGGCACAGGTGGCCTAGGGATCGGGCACCACACATGAGAGTCAAACTTTCAAAGGAAGACGGGGGGAGGAGAGAGAGAGATGCTGGACAGTGTTGCCCTGGAAAAGCCTGGAGAACCATGGGTACCAAAGGGGCAGCCTCTAAGCATGGAGATCTAGGGCATGTTAGCCACTTACCTCTGCAGAGGGCCAGATCTTATTTGCCTTCAAGTGATTTCTGACATGTTTCCAAGTGCAAAATAAAACTTTCTTCTTTGAGAATATTAATGAATGTTCCTGTATGTGTCCTAGGTTTCTATAAGACAAGGATGTTTTGGACATGTTCAAGCCCCCAGAACTGGCTGCACCCCATGTGCCTTTCTCTCAGTGCAGCAACTTACGTGCTAAGAATGGCCCCTGCCAGAGCATATTGTGCTGGGCGGTCATGGGTGGCGGAAACTACTGGCCTGTCTTTTGACAACCCACAGGAAACATTTGCACCTCCAGCACTTTCCGCTCAAAGTGCTCCATGGTAGCAACACCTGTGTGTGGTGCAGAAGCTGTGGCTACACTGCTTTATAACTCATCTTTCTATCTGACCTCTGGAGTACAGTGAAAGACCAAAACTTTACTGCTGTCTATGTTCGGTAAGCAAACTTAAAGGTGTAGAATTCCCTATTTGAACTCTATTTAGAATTCAAATAGTCATTAGCAGGAGCAAGCATTTTCTTCTTAAGGATCTATGTTAGTGAAATTGCAATGAAGCTTTTATTTATAACTTGCCAAATATAATCAATTTACCCTGTTGAGAAATAACATGTTGAAAGAATAACATGTTAAAGAAGGACAAATTGGGCCGGGCGATATGGCTTACATCTGTAATTCCAGTACTTTGGGAGACTGAGGAGGGAGGATTGCTTGAGGCCAGGAGTTGGATCCTCCCTGGCCCCGGAAACATAGCGAGACCCTGTCTCTATAAAAAAGAAAAAAAAAGAAAAAAAGAAAATAAAGGACAAGTTACTTACGTCATTGTTCCTGGTAGAATGGCGACACAGATAATTTAGTTAAAATGTATCTTTAACCTTTTTTTTTGCATGTGTGATTAATCTGTGAGTCTCTGATTATAGCTGGTTGAATATTTCCCCCTAAATAATTGGTTTTGAGCATTAATAATAGGCCTCTATGTCGATGACGATTGTTATGATTTATTCATGTGCAATAAAGCCCTTATAATAGATTATACAATTAACTTTCTACAGTTGAAATAAGTGAAGTATAAATGGTTTTAGAGGGATCCAATAGGAATTAAGTTAAAGCACATTGACTTCTTCCAGTTTAGGACCATATAACAGTTTTGAATATATTTTTCATTATTTGAAACCTTTTTCTTCTAGCATGTAGTAATGGTGGGAGAACTAAATGACACTGAAAATTGTGGAAATCAGGAGAAACAGACTAAAGCCACAAGCACCAGATGAATGAAGAGAGAGAAGAGTGCTTTAGGTAAGCCTCTGGTTAGACCTAACTTTAATAAGCTCTACTTGAGAAAAGGGGCACATGGCCTTTCCTGGGGTACTATGGCTTCATTCATGTCACCCTGAAATTGCACGGTTCCTCTGAGCATAGTGGTCTTAATTAGGGTGGGAGGGAAAACAAAATAAGCAAAATTAACAAAGCATTTGTCCTATGTAGCAATGTTCTAGAAAAATCTTAATGGATTTCACTAGTTTAAATGTCACAACACAATTAACTTTGTTTTTCCATCTCTTCTAGATTGTGGGTGCATCCTAATTTTTCTTATAGTTATAAGTTATAAAAAGTGTTGACTATTTCATATACACAATTAGTATTGTAATTACCACAACTGTGGATAAAAATGTCATCTCTTGTTTATCTTCTCACACTGTTACTGGTGAATTGTGGAGTGTGATGTGTAGAGTTGTTTTGGGAGGTGGGATACAGGTAGGACCCCTAACCAAGAAGCCTGCCTCACAGAGAGGGTGCCTCACTCCCCATTAAATGTTCACAGTCCTTTGCCTCACTGTCTAATTGAGAAGAATATTAGTACATCACGAGCTCAATCCCAAGTAAATTTCCAAATGGGAAGTCGTCTTACAACACTTTTGGAAGATACGTGGATGAGGCTTTTAGGTGACTTGTAAGTCTTTTTTTTTTTTTTTTTTTTTTTTTCTTGAGACAAGAGTCTCATTCTGTCACTCAGGCTGGAGTGCGGTGATGTGATCTCGGCTCACTGCAACCTCTGCCTCCCAGGTTCAAGTGATTCTCCTGCCCCAGCCTCCTAAGTATGGGACTACAGGTGCACGCCACCACGCCCGGCTAATTTGTATTTTCAGTAGAGATGGGGTTTCACTATGTTGGCCAGGCTGGCCTCAAATTCCTGACCTCAAGTGATCTACCCGCCTGGGCCTTCCAAAGTGAATCAGCTTTATGCATTTAAAGTTAATCGGCGATTAACTTTAAATGGCGCCTGGCTGGATTTGTTAGTCTTAACTCCAAAGCTTTATTCCAATCTTCCCAGGGGCACTATGGGCCCAGAGCCAGCATGGTCTAGAAAATGAAACTTTGTAGCCACAGGCGGAGAAAGTGGAGAATGTTTCTTTTTTATTAAAAGGAGAAGGCCAGTAGTGGTGGCTCACCCCTGTAATCCCAGCACTTTGGGAGGCCGAGGTAGGTGGATCACTTGAGCTCAGGAGTTCGAGACTAGCCTGGCCAACATGGTGAAACCCTGTCTCTACTAAAAATACAAAATTAGCTGGGCATGGTGGCGGGCACCTGTAATGCCAGCTACTCGGGAGGCTGAGGCAGGAGAATCGCTTGAACTTGCGAGGCGGAATTTGCAGTGAGCCAAGATCGTGCTATTGTACTCCAGCTTGGGTGACACAGTGAGACTCCGTCTCAAAAAATAAATAAATAAAAATAAATTAAGGCCGGGCGCGGTGGCTCACGCCTGTAATTCCAGCACTTTGGGAGGCTGAGGCAGGTGGATCACAACATCAAGAGATTGAGACCATCCTGGCCAATATAGTGAAACCCCATCTTTACTAAAAAAACAAAAATTAGCTGGGCGTGGTGGCAGGCGCCTGTAGTTCCAGCTGCTTGGGAGGCTGAGGCAGGGGAATCACTTGAACCCGGGAGGCGGAGGTTGCAGTGAGCCAAGATTGCACCACTGCACTCCAGCCTGGTGACAGAGCGAGACTCCGTCTCAAAAAATAAAAAATAAAAAAATTAATTAAATTTCTTTTTTTAAAAAAGGAAAAGGGAAAACAAAATCCCAAGTCCCATTTGTATGAACATTTATATGAAAATTTTATCCAACTACAAAAACACATTTTTGTGTTAAATGTGTTTTGTGATAAAGGAAACCATATATGGACTAGTGGTCAGATGATATCAGAGAATCATTAATATTTTTAGGAGGGATAATAGCCTTGTGGTTATGAAGGAAAATGTTCTTCTTTTTAGGAGATATGTGTTGAAGGGCTAAGCATTATGTCTGCAATTTATCTTCCACATATATTGAAAACTTACACAGAGAAAAAAGCAAATGTGGTAAATATTAGAAGTAGTTAAATTTAGATACTGGGTGTATGGGCAGTCATTGAACTAGTAATTAAAGGTCTGTGAATCAGTTGGAATTGCTTCTGGCTGCAAATAAAACTCAACTGACAAGAATTTCAATTTTAAGAACCTTCAACCTTGGCTAAACAAGAATTGCAGCAGTTGTCCATTTAGTGTTGGTGCAGCCACTCAGTGATGCCATTGAGACCCCATATTGATCTATCCATCTGCCTTGTCATTTTCAGCAGATTGGCTTCTGACACTGTCAATTCATGATTGCAAGACAGCTGCTGCAGCTGTAGGCACTGTCACACTCACAGACAGGATGTGGGTGGGGAAGAGCAAAAGCAAACTCTCCTCTTGCACTTGCATCATTTATCAGAAAGCGGAGTCTTTCCCTGAAGCCCCCGGGAGACTTCTACTTATACCTCAGTGGCCAGAATGGTCCTACGCCAATCCTAGCTACAGGAGAGTCTAGGGAAGGAAATCACCATGTGGAATTTATATCTACTGTGATTCATCCCCTTGGGCTACAGGTGTACTGTCACCCTAAACAAAAGTGGTGTTAACAAAAAAAAAAAAAAAAGAAGAAAGTTAAAAAAAAAAGGAGAAAATGGCAGCTGTTTGTCATTGGCTAAATAGATAGCCTTTTTCTCTGGAAGGGAAATTGTTCTGTTTCTCAAGATATCAGATATGATTTTTAAATGAAACTAAAACTCCTGCCACATGACATCAGATTGATGTTTAACAGAAAGATAAATGGTGCCGAAAGGAGCTTTTAGTTTCTTGTTTTTCTTAGCTCAATAAAAACAGAAAGTTTTTAGCTATCCATGGAAACTGTTTTTTGCTTAACTTTCGATTTTGGTAATACATTTCAATATACAGTTTACTTCCAACAATTGTTTTCATTGTGATAGACATTGTGAGGCAGAACAGAATATATATTTCTACTTATCATATTATTAGCCACCGTTTGTTGAGTGTCCCTTATATGCAAGGCATTATAATAGGTGGTTACATCTTCTCTCATTTATGTAAGAGGATGTGCCCGGCTGTTACAAAAAGCCCTAGATCAAGTCTGAGTCATCAGACTTAATAAAGAAGAAGAAAACGGAAAGTTTTCAACAACCATTCTAATTTCTACTTCATTCCCAGCCTGTGTGAGGCCACTATAATAAGATACTCTTGACATCTGGGCTCTTAAAATGGAAACCCATTTATCGGTTAAAACAAAGAAGAGCCATAACTAGAATTCCCTTCTGTTCCCTTCCCTATCCCTTGGCCCAAGGGTACGGTTTCTTTTAGAAAGGAAGCAAGACACTCATTGTAGAGTCTTAGCTCAGTAATAGCCACCTAACCATCACTGGGGGCCACAGTCATGTGTCCTGGAAAGGCATAGAAGGCGTGACCTATGCCCAGAAGGTCTCTGAGTGTACAGAAGTCCTTCATCATCAGGCCATTTGGTGATGATTTAGCATGTGGTGTGGATGACTGAGGTCCACCTTCTAACTCTGGTTGACTGCCGAGAGATGTCGTGAAGTGCTGTGTTGTTTTCTGGAGTGTTAGCAAAGAAGAGAAGCATAGGCTGACAGCACTCTTGGGCTACCCCATGGCTCTTGGCCATTTGTTGTCTCAGATAAGCCTAGTTGAAGAGAAGCTCAACAGAGCCAAGGCTGGCAGAGAGGACCAAGAGGCTATAGACTGGTGGGTTGAAGTGAAGGTAGTGGGTACACAATTGGGAAACTAGATACTGGTTTCTGAAGGAAGAAACCGTTCAGAAGGAGAAGGACCAGAGGAACATATGAACATCCAGGTCAGGAGATGAAAGTTAGATCAATGTATGGCAAATTAGCAGAGAGTAGACATAGACAGAGAGCAGAGCAATGCCTGGGTGGAGCTTGTAGAGTCTCCTACTGCATGTTCCTTCACTTAACAAAGATTTTGTTAGTATGTACTATGTGCCAGAAACTGTTCTAGGTACCAGGAATATAGTAGTGAACAAAACAGACAAAGATTCCTGCCCCTCATTCTCCATGTAGTCGTAATTTGTTTTTTCCACTTATATTCTAGTGAGGAAAACAAATTATAAACAAGATCTATGAATAAATTATAAGTAAATTATGTAGTATGTTAGTGGCAAATAGTAAGCAAAAAAAGAAAGCAGCAAAAAGAGATAAAGGAGTGTAAAGATGCTGTGCTTACAACACAGTGGCCACTAGCCTTGTGTGGCTGATGATATTTAAATTAGTTAAAGTTAAAAATTCCATTTCCATGTCATACAAGCTGCATTTCCAGTACTCAAAAGCCTCATAGTGGCCATCCTATTGGACAGTGAAGATAAAGTTTCATCAAGCAGAAAGTTCTGTTGGTCAGTGCTTTTATAAAGGGTGCAATATTTAGGTGGGGTGGGTAGGGAAGGTCCTACTGCAAAGATAACTTTTAAATAAAGACCCAGTGGAGTTGATGGGGTTGATGGGCTGATGGGCCAACTCATGAGCCTGCCTAGAGGAAGCGTATTCCAGACAGAGGGAATGGCAAGTGCAAAGGTTTGGGAGATGGGAGTGAAATCCATGTGGCTGGAGCATAGTCGATGGGGTAGAGTAGTAAAAGAGGAGGTCAGAGAAGTGAATGGAGGGAACAGACTCTGAGGCCCTTGTGGACATTTGTAAGGACTTTGTATTTTACCCTAAGTGAGATGAGAACCATTAGAAGTTTTGAGCAGAGGAGTTTCATGATCTGACTTAGATTTTTAATAGAACCCCTCTGGCTACTATGATGAGGATAGATTGAAAGTGGGCCAAGGCACAGGTAGGGGATAAGTGAGGGGATATTGCAATAACCCTGGAAAGAGGTGGGGGTGTCTAGGCTGCTAGCAGTGGTAGTGGTGAAAAGTAATCAGATTCAGGATATTCTTTTGAAGGCTCAGGCAACATGATGCCTGACTGGGGTGTAGGGTTTAAAAGAGAGAACAGATGAAGGTTTTCTGGTCTGAGCAACAGGAAGAATGGAGTTTTCACTCACTAAGATGGGGAAGCCGGGGGTGGAACGAGTTTGAATGGAATAAGATCAGGAGTTCCATTTTGGACATGTTAAATGTGATACGCCTACTCAGCATCCCATGGATGTTGAGCAAGTGGTGGTTGCTGGACTTAGAAATTTGGGAATTGTTGGCCTTGTGGTATTTTAAATCATGAGGCTGGTGATATCCTTAAAGGAGTGGGTTTAAATAGAAAATAGAAGAGGTGGCCGGGCTCACGCCTGTAATCCCAGCAATTCGGGAGGCCAAGGCAGGTGGATTGCTTGAGTCCAGGAGCTTGAGACCAACCTGGGCAACATCGTGAAACCCTGTCTCTACTAAAAATAAAAATTAAGAAATAGCGAGACATGATAGTGCATGCCTGTAATCCCAGCTACTCAGGAGGTTGAGGTGGGAGAATCACCTGAGCCCGGGAGCTCAAGGCTGCAGTGAGCCAAGATCGCACCACTGTACTTCAGTCTCAGCAACCAGAGTGAGACCCTGTCAAGAAAGGAAATAGAAGGGAAGGGGAGAGTAGAGGAGGGGAGGGTAGGGGAGGAGAGTGGAGGGGAGATGGTCCAAGACCAGATGCCTGAGGACGCTAAAGATAGGAGGTTGCTAAAGGAGGCAATAGAAGGAGCAGCCAGTGTTGGAAGAGAAAAGCCAGGAGAAGGGGTTGCATGAAGCTTAGCGAGGCAGGGTTCACAAAGGAGGAAGGGAGCAAGGTGTCACATGCAGAGATGAGCACTCAGAACTGACAGCAGGATTGCACCCTGTGGGGGGTAATTGATGACCTTGTGAGGAGTAGGTATGTTGAGAGATGGGGATGAAAGTTGTTCACAGTGGGTTGAGGGAGAATTGAAGCAAGAACAAACGATCCTTTCAAGATATAAAGGTGAGTAGAGAGCTGGGGTAGTAGCCAAGAGAAGAACAGCGAGGCCAAGAGAAAGTTATTGTTGCTGTTTTTGTTTTTTTGTGTTTTTTGTTTGTTTGTTTTTCAAATGATCCTTTATTGAAATATTTTCCTTTGTGCTTCTTAAATAGCTGGGCATTCCACAGCACCACCATTGATGTCATCTATGATATCATGAGGGTGGCAGCCATCAACATTGCAGCCCACAGACTGGGGAGTCCCCAGGATCTCTTTAAGGATTCCAGAGAGTTCTCTGGCTAAAGATCGGTGCCACATGTGTCGAGCAATGTTGACAATCTCATCAAAGTGATATTTCCACTGTGTTTAATGTTTTTCTGTTTCTTTCTGTCTCTCGGCGGTTCCTTGAGGGCTTTCATGATCAGGGCAGAGGCAGAAGGCACCACCTCAATCTGGGCCTCTCTGTTCTGAATGATCAGTTTCACTGTAATCCTCAGATCCTTTCAGTCACCGGTTGCTTTAGCAATGTCATCACCAAACTTTTTTGAAGACAGACCCAGGGGGCCGATCTTGGGGGCCAACACAGACGTGGCACCCACTTCATCCCCAGTACACCTCAGGTATATGACTTTGATCTCGTTGGGGTAAAACTTCGGCAGCATGGCAGAGGTGGCTAGATTCAGGATGACCGAAGAAAGTTGCACCTTGGCCTCCTCCCAGCTGAAAGCCGAAAGCCTTGTTGCTGTTTTTTGAAGAGATGCTTGGAATAACAGCTTGTTTGTAAGATCTAGTAAAGAGAAGGTTTGAGGACACATGAGCAGAGGGGAAGAAAGACTGGAGGGAAGAGAGATGTGGGGAGGAATTGGCCTGTGCCAGGAGCCTGGAGACAGGAGGGCTGGCAGAGCCCAGGGCCTGGGTGCAGGCAAGGGGGCAGGTGTGGGGATGAGAACTCAAGGAAGTCCTCTCCCATACTTTTTAGATCTTTAGTGACACAGGAAACACAGTCATCAGTGCAGAGTGAATGTGGGAAAATTTTCAGGAGACAAGAGAGGTCATTTAGGGAAGTGGGAATGTCAATGGACACGAGAAATGCAGTCCAATGGCAGCCCAGCCCAAGGACCAACCTGGTGCTGAGACTTTGAAGGGAGACTAGTCAGTGAGGGCTGATCTTCCCCTGGCCAGACCCTCTCCCCAGACAGGGCCAGATGGAAGATCCTGACACATTCCAGAGAATTCCTGCTGTGGCAGGCTAGCTCCCAAGAAGCTCTTTCCACCAGCCGATGGGCCAGTGAGGTTGGCTTGAGCAGACTGTGGTTCCAGCACTTTAATGTAGTTTCTGTCACTGGAGGATTTGTCCAGTGCTGGAGTGTGGAGTGACAGCAAAACCCTGATGCCTCAGGCATAGCTGAAGTGCTGAAGCACAGAGGGTGCACCTGGGGAGAGGCCACAGGGTTGGTGACCTCTGCGGGTGTGAATGACCCCAGGCACTGTTTCAGTGTTGGGGTGGGTGGCTGGGTAGTGCTCCTGTGTCAGGGGTTGACATGTCCAGCGTCAATGTCCTTCCTCAGTGCCATATGCCAACCTTTAGGTTCCAGAGGGCCTTTTGAGTGACCTGCCATGGTTCCTCCATGACTAGCTTCTGGGGTGACGGGGTGGCACCTCACCCTATCTAAGCTGAAACTCATCACACTGGGTTGTAATTCATGGTCTATTGTCTGTTATCCCTGGGCTGTAAGTGTAAGAACCTCTCCAACTTTCTTACCACTTTATCCCCAATGCCTGGCAAAATACCTGAATACATGAATACATACAAGAGGGAAGGTGAGAAGGAAGGGTGGGAGGAAGGAAGAGGGAAGGAAAGAAAAAAGAAGGGAAAGAAAAGAAAGAAAGGAAGGGAGGAGGGGAGGAAGGAAGGAAAGGGCAGATACGGAATCCCTGCCACTATAGCAGGGCTATTCCACTGAGGGTTGCAATGATGGATCTGAATCAGTGGTAGCCTCCATAGGGGATGTAGCGATGAGGTAGGGTAGAAGGTAGTGGGTGCCATAAAGAGGGCTTTCAGCAGGGCTCTCTAAAACCAGGAAGACACAAAAGAGATTGAGGGCATAACCAGGAAGACTGGGATGCCACTGCCTGGCCAGATGGTGGTCTGATCCACTCTCCTCAATGACCTCTCTTCTCTCCTGAAAACTTTCCCACACTCACTCTGCACTGATGACTGTTTCCTGTGGCACTAAAGATCTAAATCAGAACCCCATTTCTGATGGGCATCAGAAAGGTGAAAATAAGGAGTGATGGTCAGGATGGGCAAGAGGAAGCAGGAAAGGAGTCCTGGCAAGTAGTTGAGACAGGCCCTGGCCCCCAGCTCTGTGGGGAAGGTGCAGGGTGAGTGTGTTGAAAGGCTGGAGAGGAGGCCCCCTGCAGCTGGGAATCCACAGAGGGCTGTATTAGTCCATTTTCACACTGCTGATAAAGACATACCTGAGCCTGGGAAG
The DNA here is from genome assembly GCF_028885655.2 of Pongo abelii. Classification (NCBI taxonomy): domain Eukaryota; kingdom Metazoa; phylum Chordata; class Mammalia; order Primates; family Hominidae; genus Pongo; species Pongo abelii. The sequence continues at coordinate 62,310,330 of NC_071991.2, forward strand.
AAAAAGAGGTTTAATTGGACTTACAGTTCCACATGGCTGGGAAGGCCTCAGAATCATGGTGGGAGGTGAAAGGCACGTCTTACATGGTGGCAGCAGGAGAAAAATGAGGAAGAAGCAAAAGCAGAAACCCCTAATAAACCCATGAGATCTTGTGAGACTTATTCACTACCACAAGCATAGCACAGGAAAGACTGGCCCCCGTGATTCAATTACCTCCCCCTGGGTCCTTCCCACAACACGTGGAAATTCTGGGAGATACAATTCGAGATTTGGGTGGGGATACAGCCAAGCCATATCAGGGCACAGCAGCTTTGGTGATCCACCGCTCCTTCCTGCTCCTCCCAGGTAAAGGGGAGTCTCTCTTCAGACTTGCTTCATCCCTTCCCTTTCTTATTCCTCTCTGACTTTTGCACCTTACACCCCAACCTCTGGATTTTGTCTGCAGTTATCCTTTCTCTTTTCAATAGGCCTCTGTACCCACTGTTCTCCCAACCTGGAGAGCTGTCTCTACCCCTAATCCTCACTTGCTAGTTCAGTTCCTTTTTGGCCCTCAGATTTTGCCGTGGGGCAACTTCCTGCCATTTTTACATTCTTCCATTGCATTCTGGGCTACTTCCTTTATGGCACATATGTCAATGGAAATGCCTTGCTTGTTTCTCTATTTCTAGACTTAAGAAAAAGCATACAGGTGGATATTTCCCCAGCGGTCCCTCAGTGACAAATGAATGAAGACAACTTTGTCAAAAGAAAACAAAATCCCTGAGAATCCCCTAACTTGTTGCCTGTATTTTTATCCAGCACTGGTGTACTCTCTAAAAGCAAATTCATGCTAAACAGCATTTTACTCTTTCTGATTAGCTGGCAAAATTTGCTCCAAATAAATATGTATATATATTTATTGTTTAATAATGCTTGTGGTTTAAATACATGTGTTTTAGGAGCAACTTTGATCTACCTCATGAGTCCAAGATTTGTTATTTTTATAAGTTATGTCTTATGAATATGGGTAAGAGAGGAATCAAAATGAAATTAATGTTTTATCTTTGGATGGTTAAGAGAACTGCAATATTAAGGACATTAGGATGTCTCAAAATATTAGATGCAAAAATGTGTATTTTTGTTTAAATATGTTTGAATTATCAAATATAGAACAAATAGAGGAAGGTGGCTGGGTGTGGTGGCTCATTCCTGTAATCCTAGCACTTTGGGAGGCCAAGGTGGGCTGATCACTTGAGGTCAGGAGTTCAAGACCAGCCTGGCCAACACGGTGAAACCCCCCCTCTCTAATTTCTTTCTTTCTTTTTTTTTTTTTGAGATGGAGTGTCACTCTGTCACCCAGGCTGGAGTGCAGTGGCGCTATCTCGGCTCACTGGAACCTCTGCCTCCTGAGTTCAAGTGATTCTCCTGCCTCAGCCTCCAGAGTAGCTGGGACTACAGGTGCATGCCACCACGCCTGGCTAATTTTTTATATTTTTAGTAGAGACGGGGTTTTGCCATATTAGCCAGGATGGCCTCAATCTCCTGACCTCATGATCCACCTGCCTTAGCCTCCCAAAGTGCTGGGACTACAGGCGTGAGCCACCGCGCCTGGCCAACCCCATCTGTATTAAAAATACAAAAATTAGCTGGGTGTGGTGGCGCATGACTGTAATCCCAGCTACTCAGGAAGCTGAGGCAGGAGAATCACTTGAACCCAGGAGGTGGAGGTTGCAGCAAGCTGAGATCATGCCACTGCCCTCCAGCCTGGGCAACAGAGTACTCCATCTAAAAAAAAAAAAAAAAAAAAAGCAGGTGCATAAAAACATATGTGTTGGAATAAAAATAATAAATAATTATAAAGGCTGGGTGTGGTTGCTCACACTTGTAATCTCAACACTTTGGGAGGCTGAGGTGGGAGTATTGCTTGAGCCCAGGAGACCAGCCTGGGCAACATAGTGAGACCCCATCTTTTTTATGCATAAAAAAAAGTAACTGGGCATCATGGTGCATGCCTGTAGTCCTGGCTACTTGGGAGGCTGAGGTGGGAGGATCTCTTGAGCCTGGGAAGTTAAGGCTGCAGTGAGCTATGATTGCATCATTGCACTCAGCCTGGGAGACAGCGTGAGATCCAGTCTCAACATAATAATGATAATAATTTGTATATTATTTTATAAAATTTTTATTTTATTATTATTATTGTAGGAATACTTTGAAGCCTAAGATGGTGGCATCTTCCTTTAGAGATAATTTTAACTAGCTTCTACCAGATGCATAGTGGACACTAATCATTTGGTAACACTTTAATCCATGTTCAAGGTTTGAGATTTCCTGGCCCATTGGGATGAGGCAGAACTGGACTACCAGTCCATGTGAGTAGTAAACTACCAGTTTACTTCAGGTTTACCCTTGCTTACATTTAGGATGTAATTACATGGGAATCTCAACTTAAAATGGGAACTGGTTTATCTTAGTCCCCATCTTTGGTAGCATGGACTTCCATAGTCTGTCTTTCTGAGGACAACAAACCTACTGTTGTATTTCACAGCTGTTGCTTCGGAATCAGCAGATGTCCTCAGGGCATTGTGGGCTTCGTTCTTGGAGGTCTCATGTTCTTCCAAGTGTTTGTCTGATATTTTCTCATTAGCTTGTTGACTCTTTGGAGCTTTTAAGATTTTAAAATACATTCTCTCCAGCTTTTAAAATTTATAACTATATTGCATAAAAATAAAGTTATAGATGTACTGCATAAAAGTATAATTTTGACATTCTGTCTTGTAATCCTGCATATTACATGTCCCTGGGGAGAAATGCATCTTTCTGGATTTTAACTTTGATCCATCTTTTAGGTCAATGATGAAAATATGCTTTGCCTGTACTGCCCTGCAGGGAGATGAAATGTGGCACTTTGCCATGTCTGTCTTCCTGATAGAATTATATGGACATAATCTGCTTTTATCAGCAGTGTTTGGCTTAGTGGTGGCTGGATATGTATTAATATTTGGGGTCTTAATTGGTGATTGGATTGAAAAGAAACCAAGAAATAAAGGTAACATTCTTAACTGTCACACACATATTTATATGGTACATTATGACTTCACTGGCTTTTTTGGTTTATTTAGTGAAATAAAATTCATAAATTGCTATGAACTTAATAGCAAAAGAGCATAAGTTAAAAACTCCAGACGAAGTTATACAGCTTTGTGTCATTCTGATTCTACACGTAAAATATTTTAATGTAGTTTTTAGATTTTTGCTAAGTATAGGTTTTTAATATCAAATTCCTGAAAAGTGCTTTCTTTTTAATATTTTGGCATTACCTATGCATAATATACTTGTGTTGTTTTTACCAGAGGCAATTTCTTTGTGTAAATGAGTTTTTGTACTGGGTAATCTGTCTAAACTAGTCGTTAATATCTGGAGACTTATTTGTTCAAATGTAGATCTACTTTTAGCTTTGGGCTATACTATCTCTTTAAGCGTCGTTGTCCAATAAGAATGTACGCTATCCTAAGTTTTTCCTATTCCTTGATTTCTAGTCAACGTGATTGCCTTTATTCTACCATGGAAGGTAGGACTTTTCTCCTTCTACCATGGAAAGGCATTCTCTGAAGCCACACCATTGAAAAGACTAGCTGATTGAAAATCTGGTGTGCTGGTCTTTAGGCTAAATTGGTAAATTCAGTTACAAATTAAATCCAGACGGGTGTGATGTAGCACTAGAACATTTTAAGTTTCTTGACTTACCTAGAATCCAGCTTTTTGTATGATCCGTCTCTTAAATATGTTTTCATTCACTTGCAAAGTCCAGCTTTTTTCTCTTTTGGTTGCAAAGGCTTTGTCTTTAGTGAGCTCAAGAGTCTGTTCTTTGCCTCTTAAGCCTGTGATCACCAATGGAAATGCTAACCCTGGTTGCACTGGGATTTGGTCTAATGCAACTACTCTGCATTATTTTTTATTCTATTTTTTTTTTTTTTTTTGAGAAAGGGTCTCAATTTGTCACCCAGGCTGGAGTGCAGTGGCACAATCTCGGCTCACTGCAACCTCCATCTCCCAGGTTCAAGTGATTCTCACGCCTCAACCTCACGAGTAGCTGGAATTACAGGTGTGTGCCATCACGCCTGGCTAATTTTTGTATTTTTAGGAGAGACAGGGTTTTGCCATGTTGGCCAGGCTTGTCTGGAGTTCCTGACCTCAAGTGATCTGCCCGCCTTGGCCTCCCAAAGTGTTGGGATTACAGTTGTGAGCCACCGCGCCCGGCCTCCTCTGCATTAAATGTTGATATAGCTGTGAACTGCCTGTTAAAACTGAGAGTAGAGATTGGGCTGGGTGTTTCCATCCACAGTTGCTTATGCCTTGCTCTTCACGCAGAACGCCTCCGTCACTGCCTGTTGCACTGTCCTGATGCTCGTGCTCCCCTACAAGAGGCAGATGGAACAAATCTGGGATGGGTGGCTCTCTGTGTCTCCCACGTCCCTACATCACAGACACCCTGAATGTCCACCAGTTAGTGTTTTCTTTGTGGCCATGCTCAATGGTTTTGGATCAGGCTAATCTTTCCTCAGTGTCCTCCTCTCCCCTAATTTGTGAGTCTGAGCTGAAATCCCACTGACATGAAGGCAATAGAACAGCAGAGTCTGTGTCTGCAAGGTACAAATTAGCATCGGCTCTGTCTCTGATGGGGTAGGAGGAAGAAAATGCTTAGCATTAACACAATAGAATCGGGCTCCAAACCTACATTGAATCTTTTTCTCTCTAAGGTCTTTGTGTTCATTTAGATGTTCCTTGAGCTGTCAGATAAATAACCGTATGCACTGCAGCAGGGCAGGAAAATCTATTCTTGGGTTCCAAACTCCCTTTCCCCTCCTTCGGTAGGTGGCCTGCTGTGCACTGGTGACCACCCTAGTGGCCTTGGCGAACCTGGCCGGCACGGTGCTGACCATCACCATTCAGAGGGACTGGATTGTGAGCTGACGGGTGACAACAGAGGCCAGCTGGTTGGTGAGTGGTACCGCCCTGGGTACTGATCCTCTGATCAGCTGAGAAGTAGAGAGCTGACAAGGCAATCAGGGCTCTGAGAGAGGCTGACAACACCCTTTAAGAATATGTTATTTGGAGTCAGTGAGACCTGGGTTTGAGTCTGAATTCAGCTAAAACCAGCTGTGCCTCTTACTAGATGCATACTCCAGGGCAAGTTACGTGACTTTCCTCATCTGTAGAATGAGGGAAATAAAGACACACACACACACACACACACACACACACACACACACACACACACAGCTCAGCTTTGGGAAGGATTCTTAAAGATATAGGATTTGGAAAGCACTTAACACTATATCTGCATGTAGGAAGTGCCTAAGAAATGATTGGTACTGTATTATCTAAAGAATATATAGGCCGGGCGAGGTGGCTCATGCCTGTAGTAGTCCCAGCTACTCGGGAGGCTGAGGCAAGAGAAGTGCTTGAACCTGGGAGGTGGAGGTTGCAGTGAGCCGAGATCGCACCACTGCACTCCAGCCCGGGCAACAGAGCAAGACTCAGTCTCAAAAAAAAAAAAAAAAAAAAAAAAAAAAAAAAAAAAAAGAATATATAGACTGTACTTTTAGGAGAGAAGCTTCTCAAAATGTATCACAGAGGTACCTTGGCAATTTTAGGCCTAGAAAATAAGTAAATTAAAATATTTATTGGCCAGGCTTGGTGGCTCATGGCTGTAATCCTGGAACTTTGGGAGGCCAAGGTGGGAGGACGGCTTGAGGCCAGGAGGTCAAGGCCAGCCTGGGCAACATAGGGATACACTGTCTCTATAAAAAAAAAAGGCCATGCGGGGTGGCTTACACTGTAATCCAAGCACTTTGGGAGGCTGAGGCAGGCAGATCACCTGAGGTCAGAAGTTTGAGAATGGCCTGACCACATGCAGAAACCCTGTTTCTACTAAAAATACAAAATTAGCTGGGTGTGGTGGCACATGCCTGTTATCCCAGCTACTTGGGAGGCTGAGGCAGGAGAATCGCTTGAACCCAGGAGGTGGAGGTGGTGGTGAGCCGAGATCGCACCGTTGCACTCCAGCCTGGGCAACAAGAGCAAAACTCTATCTCAAAAAAAAAAAAAAAAAGATTTATATTTCTTAATTCCGGGCAGTGTAAAACTTCCACTTTCAAAAAAAAAAAATTCATCTTCAAGTGTGACTGTCAATTATCATTGATAATAAAGGTAAAAAAAAAATTTAATAATGGAGTTAAATGAAAGAATCTGGCATTTTTGCTTTTTCTCCCATTTGCAAAACTTGGATCATTCACATTGAGATATATACACATTGCCAACTTAAAGCTGAAGATCTCATCCTACTCTCTATTTGCGCGGTTGGTACTCTGCTAGAAAATGTTTGTGAGCATGGATGGCCAAGACAAAGGAAGCTATTAAGGAGGCGTCTATAGAAATCATGCCTTGCAAAGACTGGGAACCCCTTATAATCATGTTTTCTTTTAAACTACACTTATTTGGATGTACTCTGGTTTAAATAACAGCACCTAAAATAAGACAGCTATGTGGATAAAAGCCAAGTAACATGGTGTCCTCTGTCTCTGGGTGAAGAAAGTCTTCTTATTCTTTGTTAATTAAATTTTATTTTAAAAAAAGATAAAGCACAGAATTTATTACAATTAAAAAAATCTTGTAAATATATCCTTCGATAATGGTGGAATAGTTAAGATAATAAGCTTCATAGTCACACTGCTTGGGTTTGAATCTCAGCTCAGCCATGTGCCCTCTCTGTGACTCTGAACAAATAAAATCACCTCTCTGTGCCTCAGTTTCCTAACTTGTGAAAAGGAAACACTATTGACCTGTAAGAGTTGTTGTGAGGATTGAGATGAATAGATGTAGAAAGCTTAAAACTATCGCCTGGCACAGAGTAAGTGTTCAACTAATTCTGTCCTCTACCCTCCTCTTGTCACCTTTCTCCCAGACAAACATGTTGGTTATAATAATGGCTGTTAGTACTATTATAGTTGTTAAGATAATGGGTTGTGTTGGGAAAGAGTGCTGAGATGGGAGTTAAAATAACTACCTACAAGTAGCACAGTCTCTCTGTTTCTCAGTTTATTTATCTGTTAATTGTCCAAGTTCCAGTAGAATTGATCTTGAAGGTCTTTTCCTGGTTGCAAATCCTATGGCTAATCTATAGTTAAACCCAAAGGGATCTTTCCTGTTTTCACCATAATTGCATGGCTAGCAAATCTAGCAAATGCGTGATGTTAAATTCACCAGAAGGACTCACCCATTAAGTTGCAATGTTTCCTTCCTCTCACTTGTAGGGATGAATGCCAACAGTCTGACAGAAGGACCAGATCATCAATATATTTGCTCCCCTGTCTGTGGGTCAAGTGATGACATGGGCATCTCACGTGATCAGTTGTTGTTTCATTCTTGGATGGAACTTTGTTTCACTTCTTGTAGTCTCTATTTCTGTCCAGGGTTTATCAGCTAGTTTGCCAATTGGCTATACAACCCCAGCAATACACAGTGGGGCACTTCCTAGAAAGGCAACAGGAGGCTGTGAACATTCAAGGTAATGCAAACTCAGAGGGAGTTCCTGTTCTTTTCTTCTCCTTTATGTCAGTGTTTATTTCCAGAACTCTTCTTTCCAGAACTCTTGAAAGTTCTGATCATAATCTGATCATAATCTCAACATTTTATCTGCAAATATGCCTAGAAACAGTGATAAATGAGAGGGCTCCAGCTGTGCCATTGGTCATGCGGTTCATATGGCTGATCTTATTGGTGGGGGCAGGCAGGGCTGCCTTATACACAGGTTGTGCACTGCATAACTCTGGGGACTCCATTCAGAGAGACTAACACCCCCATGGGACTGTGCAGTATACAACGTGCACAACCTATCCCACAGTCCTGGGGGCAATTACTCCTCCAATCTCACTTACGAACATCCTCCCCAGAGATACTAGAGAGGCAAGTGTGTCACAGTATGAGCTGCTCTTTGGTCAAGACAATATGATGAATTGGTCATTTCTGTTATCAACAGTATTTTTTTTAAATCAGAAATTCCCAAGCAGTATAGTGGGAATAAAGGGAAGGGGGCCTTGCCAGTAGATATGACCTCATTCTCCCAAAGAAAGAGCCAACACTGCATACTGACTATATTGCCCATCTGCCTGGTACAGCACAGTCCAGGAATTGCTTCCGCTCTCAGTTTCTTTTTCTGTACTTCTTATAATTAATTCTCTTTTCTCTCAAGTTATTTTGCAATTAAAGTCCGCCAAATCTCATTGCATAAATAAAATATATGTATTTGGAGAGATAGATAAGTAGAGATACATATTTAGATGAGGGATGAATAGATAGATATGCAAGCAGATAGATAGAAAGTAAGCTATATCCTTCCCCTCTGTGGCTATTACCTGTGTGACCATGCAAGGTTAGTTTATTCACATTCTGTCTCACTATCTGTAAATTAAGGACAACAAAAGTGATATCATAGGGATGTTGTGACAATTAAATAAGATAGTTTATGTAAAGCCCAATTTTACTCCCTGGCATATAGTAAAACTTAAGTCAACATTAGCTATTTTGTTCATTGTTGTTGTCATTGTGACCTTTTTAAAAACTGTTCTGGCAATACATTCATTTCTGCAATTAAGAGCTTAATCCTTCCCACACTTCTTGGTCTAGAATGGATCTGGCCCACCTGCCCCTTTGTCTTCCCTCCACAGTCCTATTTGGTTCCTCTAGTCCTTTGCAGGATTTGTCTTAATTTGCACTAAATACCCCTCACAATGGTGTGTATATATATATATATTTTATTTTATTTTATTTATTTTGAGACAGAGTCTCACTCTGTCACCCAGGCTGGAGTGCAGTGGCATGATCTCGGCTCACTGCAACCTCCGCCTCCTGGGTTCAAGCGATTCTCCTGCCTCAGCCCAGCCTCCCGAGTAGCTGGGATTACAGGCACGTGCCACCACGCCCAGCTAATTTTTGTATTTTTAGTAGAGACAGGGTTTCACCATGTTGGTCAGGCTGGTCTTGAACTCCTGACCTTGTGATCCACCTGCCTTGGCCTCCCAAAGTGTTGGGATTACTGGCGTGAGCCACTGCGCCCGGTGGTTATATATTTTTAATCTGCTTATAATCATTGTCTATTCTATCCTGGAAGACTGAAAGGTGTTTAGCTTTTTTTTGCATAAGTATCTGTTTCTTCAGAATAACCAAAGGAAGTATCTATCACTGTTTCCTGGGGCTCATGACTGAGTTCCAAGCATGTAGCATTTTGTCTTCTACAAAATGTGTCCTCCTCTTCCTCCTCCTTTCAGTGTCATCTTCCTGGCTTGACTATGTTTTAGTTTGGGTTCTCTCAAGAGTAAGCCCGGAGACAAAGATTTGGGGGTGAAAAGTAATCTATTAATATTTGGAAGATGATCCCAGGAAGCATGGTGACAGAATGGGAAGTGAGACAGAGAAGGAGAAAAGCCAATAAAAGGTATGTTAATATACAGGTTACCACTGATGGCCACTGGGCTCAATCCTTCTGGGGACCTTTTGAGAGACTGTGTAGGACATACCCCAGAACTAGCCCACCAAGGCCCAAGGAAACTAGGATGTTTATCCACCAACTCTTGTCTGTCTTTTGTTGAGAGCTGTTCTCAGGGCAACTTACAGCCCACCCCTCATGTTCCTATGGCTGGAGAGGGATCTTCAGGCAAAGAGACACAGGTGCTTGGGGGTAGGAGGCCATCCGTGTACACAGGAATTGTCCAACAAAGAAGCAGATAAGACTGGGGATGGTTGAGGGGAGATGAACAGGCACTGACTTAAAGCTTGTTTGGATTTTATTTTGGGTGAAATGGACTGTTGGGTAATTAATGATGGATTTGTCTACAAGCCTAGGCCTTTGGAAAAGCCAAAGGACCACAAGTTTAACCTTGAAGAACAGACCACAAACACAGGTTTTCCTTTTCAGTATTTTTTTTTTTTTTTTAAATGGAGTCTTGCTCTGTCACCCAGGCTGGAGTGCAGTGGCGCGATCTCGGCTCACTGCAAGCTCCACCTCCCGGGTTCACGCCATTCTCCTGCCTCAGCCTCCCGATTAGCTGGGAATACAGGCGCCTGCCACCATGCCCGGCTAAATTTTTTTTTTGTATTTTTAGTAGAGACGGGGTTTCACCACATTAGCCAGGATGGTCTTGATCTCCTGACCTCGTGATCCGCCTGCCTCGGCCTCCCAAAGTGCTGGGATTATAGGCGTGAGCCACTGCACCCAGCCTCCTTTTCATCTTTAAAACATGGAAAGGCTGCTCTGCATGTGCCATGAGGGATGGGAAGCCTACTGCAGGCAGATGGTCTTTTTAGCTGGCTTGGGCTTGGGCTTGGTCTTCCTCTACATGACAGTTCTGGGGTCTGGCTGCATCGTCACTGGCTATGCCTATACCCAAGGGGTTGGAGACTCCTTGCTTAGCATCCTCACGGCCCTTTCAGCTCTCTCTGGCTGATGGGCACCATTCTCTTCACCCAGCTTAGGGGGCAGTATGGCTTGGTCACAACTGGAGTCATATCTAGCCACCTCCATTTAGGCTGTCTAATGCTCTGCATGTTTTCTGTCTTTGCTCCCGGAAATTCTTTTGATCTGGCTGTTTTCTCACTTCCATTAAGCAAAAATGCTTCAAACTATGAGTTGTTGGTCCAGTGGATAGAAGAACAGTCCAGAGGAATGGCTTGGTTCAGGTTTCTTTCAAAGGGATAAACATGGGTTTGGTTCTCTTTTAGCAACTCATGGTAAGACTTGGGATGCTCAGAGTTTGCAGTTTGAAGGCCAGCAGGACCCTGAGCATCCCAAGTCTTCCATCTCCATTATCTTCCTCTTCTCAGGCGTGATCCTGGCAAGAATCGGTGAACAGCAGGTCATCTGTGGCACGGGATTCTGCAGCTTGTGATGTTGCTAAGTGCAGTCTTAGAAGCATTCAATGGCCTCACCACTGTGCTATTGTGTCTTCATCAGTCCTTCATCTGGAACCTGTTATGTGACCAGAACTGTCTTAGACAGTGGGGATACAGGAGTTATTTGATCACACAAGGTGTTAACTCTGTGGAGCTTACAGTCTGGCCAATAAGTAAGTAGTTAACAATACTCAACAATACAGAGTGACAAGAGCTTTGATAGGGAAGAGCAGAGCAATGGGGACACATGGGAGGCACACCAATGTGGTCTTGTGGATTAGGGAAGCCTTCCTAAAAAAAGGCACAATTAAGAAATCCCTGCAGAGCAAGCTAGGCAGGTGACGGAGAGGGCAGACTGTTCCAGGCAAGGCAGAGACACTGCTGCAAAGGTGAACACTGGGAGATGTGGGGAAGTGAAAATAGTTATTTCCTGAGTGTCAAGCATGTAAATGCTACAGATGATGTCTACATTAAAGAACTATATTGACCTGATTCCCTTTTCTGCAGAACTGGGATAAGGAGAGAGGAAAGACAGCAGCTTGGGAGTGGGGAAGAATGGCAAGTCTTTCCTTAGCTGCCTGGGGGAGAGCAGCGCAATTCCTCCCCAAGAACAGTATGCCTAGCTTTGAGAGTCTACAAGGTACGTGGGTTAGGAGGCCATCAATGTACACAGGAATTGTCCAACAAAGAAGCAGATGAGACTGGGGATGGGTTGAGGGGAGATGGACAGGCACTGACTTAAAGCTTGTCTGGATTTTAAAGCTTGTACCTCCTACCTCTACTTTGCCTTAAAGCTTGTACCTCCTACCCCAAGTACCTGTCTTTACTCCTGGTCTGCTCTAAATAATTGTTGTCTGAACTCTGCTATCAATCGTGTGTCGTTCATACTTGGCAGCAAGGACATATCTGGTTTTGCAAGTGTGTTTATTAAAAACAAGTATGTTTAAAATGTTGGTTGTTTGATGCCTGACAACTCCAAAAGTGACATATTGTGGATCAATGGTGATGGTGACAGAAACCACTTAATAGCACACTGGCCCTACTAATTAGACCTGCAGATTCCCAACCTGTGAAGAGACTGGGCCATGCTCTTTGACATGGAATCCTCACAGTCAGGTTTCTACCAAGAAAACATCATTTCTTTGAGCCTTTTTCCTTCCTCCTCAATTCAAAGTCACCACCTGCAAAGCCCCTCTCTGAGGCCACAGCTCAGAGCCAGGGGATTCCTCACCCCCAGGCTAGAAACAGGATGGGGAGAGTGGAAATTGTGGCAGTGAGTGGTGGAAGTTGTAGATCAAAAACCCCCTCATTCACCAGCCCTTCCCACACACCTCTTCAGTGCACCACATTCTCTACCCCAGGCACTGAGTTGAAGCAAGGTCCCTGCCCTCCTGGGACTCAGAGCTTCACCTTCTCATCTCTGAGGCCACAGTAGGGTGGGACCATGGGGTTGGGGGAGGTGTTTCTGACTTCTGCTATGGTGACCCAGAACCCCTTGGTCTACAGAAGCTTTGAAATACTGGGAGAGAGGAAATAAGAATGTTGTAGGCTCAATTAATGAGGTTAGAAAACCATGAGCTAGCCTGGGAGTCTCCTTCCTTTGATGCAATATGCATGTATGAGAAAAAAACTGTGTTCCTAATTCCAAATGATTTAGAAACCTATTCTTTCATCTAGAGATTACCTAGCCTCTAAAATACTTTAAGTTGGGTACCTGATGGGTAGATTATCTTTTATTGGGGTATTTGACTTGCACTTCTAGTCTTTAATTGCACAAAACTGAAGAACAGATTAGCCATTTAAGAGTTATGCAATTCACATTATATTACACTAAAATATTTAGCTCAAAAAGAAAAAAAAGTCCACTAGCAACTCCTGTTTACTAGGATAATTTGGCTCTTACTGACACAAAGGAAATGATCACATTTGGAAAACACGAAAGCTCACTGCAGTGCCTGCAATCTGGAAAAACATTCAGTATGAGAGACACTTGGTGTTTTCTCTATTGCAATAAGTAATCTTTTTTTTTTTTTTGCTGTATCCTGAATGAGGATTCCAGAGTCATAAAAATCTTTTAATTTTTTTGTTTTATGTTTTTACTCTGCAAGATATTTGGATTAATTTTTTTTTTTTTTTTTTTTTTTTTTTTTTTTTTTAGATGGCTTCTTGCTATGTTGCTCAGGCTCTTCTCAAACTCCTGGGCTCAAGCAATCCTCCCACCTCAGCCTCCCAAGCGGCTGGGACTACAGGCACGTGCCACCGTGCCCAGCAGAAACACAGAACACTCTTGACACTCACGAGGGATAAAGCTCAGGACCCAGGGCCATGCTGTCTGATGATGTTGGCAAGTTACCGAAGATCCATGTCACCATTTCCTTTTCCATAAGATGGGGATAAGAATAACAATGGTAGCTACTTCTCAGCGAAACCCAGAGAATGCACTGAAATAATTTCCATAGGTAACATCTTTCGCACAGAACTTTCTCAGTTATAGGAAAGACTTGTCCTCATTGTCATCATTATATTTTCGTTACAATTTTGGTGGCTCTCATGAGTGTTGCTGTGTGAGGTCTGGGGTGCAGGGTGGGTAGTGACACATAGAGAACCTTAGGCCTGAGTGATGAAATGGATGCTTCTGACTCTCACACACCTAAGGCCAGCAAGTACCATTTACATTTATTCATACCAGGATTACACATGACCTTGGGGTTGGTGGTGAGGGGTTGAAACTGCAGACATGAAAAGCACTAGTGCCACTGGGCGCAGTGGCTCACATCTGTAATCCCAGCACTTTGGGAGGCCGAGGCGGGCGGATCACCTGAGGTCAGGAGTTCGAGACCAGCCTGGCCAACATGGTGAAACCCCATCTCTACTAAAAATACAAAAATTAGCCGGGCGTGGTGGCAGGCGCCTGTAATCCTAGCTACTTGGGAGGCTGAGGCAGAGAATTGCTTGAAACTGGGAGGCAGAGGTTGCAGTGAGCCGAGATTGTGCCACTGCACTCTGACAGAGCGAGACTCCATATCAAAAAAAAAGAGAAAAGATTAGCTGCGCGTGGTGGTGGCACCTGTATTTGTAGCTACTTGGGAGGCTGAGGCAGGAGAATGGCTTGAACCTGGGAGGCAGAGGTTGCAGTGAGCCAAGATCATGCCATTGCACTCCAGCCTGGGGGACAAGAGCAAAACTCCTCACAAAAAAAAAAAAAAAAAAAAGAAAGAAAAAGAAAAAAGAAAAAGAAAAGCACCAGTGCCCTAAATGATATATCATTTCATTTCTTAGCATGGCTCACACTATTGGGCCTGGTGGCTGTGATGATGGATCCTCTCCCTGGGAGGGGTGGCCTGTGGCCTATCTTGGTATTCAATATGTATCACCAAGCACAGGGCTCATCCAGCTGCTTGCTCAGTAACTACTTATTTCCATTCTGATGGAAACTAAGTTACAGTATTCTGGCTACAGTAAGATTTGATGCATTAAAAGTCACTTTGCTTTTTAAAATTGAAGAACTGTAACTCTTTATGCCCTCAATTTAGAAATAATTCTCAGTGCATCATTAGCCCTGACTTGTTTGAGCGCTTCACATTATACCATGGCAGCATTTTACAAATATTTCCTAACTTTGTAAGCACTGCTTGCTAAGAGCCAAGTGTGGGGATTTTACAGGCGAACTCTGGGTCAGAGTCCAGAGTGAATCGAGGTCCTTGACAGGCCAAGCCCTGAGAGACATAGAGGCCAGCCAGAGTGGTCAGGACAGCCCAGGAGGATGGAGGATGGGGGACCTGATCAGGACCTCCGTGTGGAAGCCACAGCAGGGTGGCTGGAGCAGTCTGAGAGGAAAAAACCCCCGGCTGGTGCTCTGCAAAGCCAGAAACTGGAGGACATAGCACATTATCTCCAAATAATTCTTCAGTGCAGAGCTAAGTGCAGGGATCAGGACAGAGGCAACCAGGAGGCCTTTACAGGGCCAGAGGTGGATCTCAGGGAGAATCTAGAAGCTCAGCTGGCTAGGAAACCAATCAGGCAGGCAGAAGCTGGGAGTGGGTCCTATGGGAAGAGGCACTAGAGCCCCCAGGGGAGATGTTGTCATGTGAGGACGTGGTCATTGCTACAGCTCACTTCTGTCCTGTTTGATGCCTGCACAGTAGGTTTGGAGGCTGCTTCTGAAGTGTCATCAAATACAGCCTCTTCATGTGGTTGAAAGGGGAGCATGGGGGTGGGGGAATGGGGAAACAAGGAGGCCAGTTTTTCCTCTGCTAAACCAGGAAAGGAAGAGGAAACATCTAGAAATGAAACTAGATTGGAAGCTCAATCTTTTCTCTGTCTTAAACATTTTTGTAATGAAGTGGGGGCATAAATAAATACCTCCAAATGAAGTTAGAGTGCATCTGATGATGATGGTGGTGATGGTGATTCAAAAAGATAAATATAATGCCACAAATTCTGATGGTTACTACCATGTACAGATGTCCAGGCACAGGGCTACACATTTTATAGTACTATCGTAGAATCTTCTAATGAGATAGCACTTGAAATATTCGTATTTCACAGACGAGCAACAAAAAGGCACTCAAGGCAACAGTGCTAGTCAATGCCAGAGCCAGAATTCTCACCAAGGTCCTCTGAGTTCTATTCACATTCATTCTTAGCCTACACTGTTGCCCTGCTGGCCTCTGGTCCTTTGCCTTCACTGTGACTCAGCTTCTTTAGGAAAATGTTTCAGAAGTGGAGCGAGGGGCTGTGGATGGTGTGCAGTGCTCCCTGAACAACCTATGGACCTTGTTTTAGTCCATTCTCACGCTAAGAAAGACATATCCAAGACTGGGTAATTTATAAAGAAAAGAGGTTTAGTTGACTCCCAGTTCTGCATGGCTGGGGAAGCCTCAGGAAACTTACAATCATGGTGGAAGGCACCTCTTCACAGGATGGCAGGAAAGAGAATGAGTGCCAGCAGGGGAAATGCCGGACACTTATAAACCATCAGATCTCGTGAGAACTCACTATCAAGAGAACAGCATGGGGGAAACTTCCCCCATGATCTAATCACTTCCCACGAGGTCCCGCCTCCAACAGGTGGGGATTATAATTCGGATTATAATTCAAGATGAAATTTGGGTGGGGACACGGAACCAGACCATATCAGACCACATCCACTTCATCCTTATCATGCTGGCCCCACGGCCCCAGCAATCTGGCATGCTGGTCTTCATCTCCAAACTATTTGTAACCATAAGGCATGTGCTGTACTCTCTTTTTTATGCAAGAAAGTATAGGATTAAACATGTCCATGCAAATAAGACAATGAAGGGCATTTGGACGCCTTTAACCTAAGAGGTAGGCAGCACCTCTGGCTTCTCAGAGCTCGGGTAACACTGGCACCATCTCACACTGTTTTCAATGATTTCCCTGTGTTGCTGCTGTGTGTCTACCTTGTGCTTTGCTACATTTCAGAGCAATTGTGTCTTTGCCTTTTGCCAAAAGCATCAACTGCATTAAATGTATCTTGGCAGTGGTGGTGCTATCCAGAGTTTGAAAGGGGTCTGACCCCTGGCATACTCATTAGCCAAAGTCAGAGATTCCACCCCAGACATCTTAAAGGGGCTTGTTTTGCTTTTGCCAATATAATAACTCAATGTTTTCAGGTTCTTATTGTTCTTCAGGTTTTAAAATTTGTCAGTATTGGCTGGGTGCCATGCTCATGCCTGTAATCCTAACACTTTGGTAGACCCAGGTGGGAAATTCGCTTTAGGCCAGGAGTTTGAGACAAGCCTGAACAACATAGCAAGAACCCATCTCTACAAATTTTTAAAAAATCAGCTGGGCATGTTGGCACGTGCCTGTAGTCCCAGCTACTCAGGAGGCTGAAGCAAGAGGATTGCCTGTGCTCAGAAGTTCAAGGCTTCAGTGAGCTATGACGGTGCCACTGCACTCCAGCCTAGGGAACAGAGTGAGATCCTATCTCTAAAAAGATTAAATAAATAAATAAAATTAGAATATTCTGGTCAATGTTAAAATTAGAGAGGTAGAGTGTGGTCAATGATGTTTGGTGTCAATTCATTGGGTGTAGGATTTTGGTTCTTTTCCCAGTTTGTCCACCCTGAGGGGGACACATTTTTCCCCCCGTCCCCAGTCACTATTAAGAACAACTACTTAAGAGAAATGTGAAAACTAAGGGAAGAATTCAATTACTGTTAAACACAAAAAGACAAAATGTCATTATTAGTAGCAAGGAAACTACAAAAGAATTTACACAGACCTGTTTTTTAGAGCACACAGTGAAGACAGGAAAAGGAGAATTTTATGGAACATTTTGCTTAACATAAGGTAATTTTTAAAAAGAGTGCTTTATATCAGGTAATATTTATGGTGCCACTTCCCACATTCTCTCCCCTTCCATTAAAAAAAAAAAAAAAATCAAAAAACCAAAACCCTGAAAGACACTTTAGTATACACAACACACATACAAACTAGATCAGGGATCAAGAAACTAGAACTGGCTGGGCGTGGTGGCTCATGCCTGTAATCCCAGCACTTTGGGATGCCAAGGTGGGCAGATCACGAGGTCAGGAGATCGAGACCATCCTGGCTAACACGGTGAAACCCCGTCTCTACTAAAAATACAAAAAATTAGCTGGGCGTGGAGGCAGGCGCCTGTAGTACCAGCTACTTGGGAGGCTGAGGCAGGAGAATGGCGTGAACCCAGGAGGTGGAGCTTGCAGTGAGCCGAGATCGTGCCCCTGCACTCCAGCCTGGGCAACAGAGCGAGACTCCGTCTGAAAAACAAAAACCAAAAAACAGAAACTAAAACTATCCTTCATATGGTTCTTCATTAAGGAAGTTGCATTTTGATGAGATGTAGCATACCAAGTCCTTTTGCTCTTGATTTTTTTCTTAACTAAAAAAATTTGGGGTCAGGCATGGTGGCTCATACCTGTAATCCCAGCACTTTAGGAGGCTGAGGTTGGTGGATCACTTGAGGTCAGGAGTTTGAGACCAGCCTGGCCAACATGGTGAAACCCTGTCTCTACTAAAAGTACAAAAATTAGCCAGACATGGTGGCACACGTCTGTGATCCCAGCTATTGGGCGGCTGAGGCAGGAAAACTGCTTGGACCCAGGAGATGGAGGTTGCAGTGAGCCGAGACCACCACTGCACTCCAGCCTGGATGACAGAGCAAGACTCCATCTCAAAAAAAAAACTTTTTTTTTAACATTTATTTAGAGATAGGGTCTTGCCCTGTTGCCCAGGCTGGTCTGAAACTCCTGAGTTCAAGCAATCTGCCCGCCTTGGCCTCCCAAAATGCTGGGTGGGAGCCACTGTGTGAACTACTGCACCTGGCCTGCTCTTGATTAATGAACACACAGATGCTTGTAGAGTGGGCATAGCAGTGTTTACTAAATACACTCTGAAGTCTTTCATTTAAAATCTCCAGAAGTACTAGCAGCTTGAGTGTAGAATTTATGTCAAATCTTCTAAGTAGTGCTGACTACCCCTGCACCTTCTGCCCTTCAAAAAATAGCTGCTTATCTGTAAATTTTGCATTTTCATGTGCTAATTTTATTCTTCTTTTCCCTGAAGGTCACATATGGTAAAACAGCAATACCTTTCTCTCTACTGATGGTGAATCAACTGTTTTAGACCAGTACTGTCCAACAGAAATATAATAGACATCATGTATCATTAAAAAATGTATTTCATTTAACTCAATATATTCAAAACATTTAATTTGTAATCAATATAAAATTGAGATAGTTTACATTTTTTTCAAGTTAATTCTTCACTCCTGATGTTTTTCACCCTTCAGCACGTCAGCTTGGTCTAGCCACATTTTAGGTACTCAATAGCACATGTTAATAGTGGCTACCCCACTAGACTGCAGTTTTAGATTCTGATTTCCAAAGTTCCACATATTTCTCACTGTGAGAGGCCTATAAATGATACAATGTGCTCTATTCTGCCTTAAAGAGTGGCAGTAACATGGCAGGGCATTTGTCCAGCTGCAAAATCAATGGTATGAGACTCCATTCCATCAGCTACAACATTTGGCTCTATTCCCAGAAACATACATCAAACTGATTAGACCGGATTTTGTTTTTATCTTTGAAACAGGTTGGTGTGGAGCTGTCCTGGAGATGGAGATGTCAACGGATGATGATTCTGAGACAACTGGCCCCTTGCAATGCAGATAAACTCCATTAGGGGGCCTTCCAGTCATGGTGGCATAATCCTGGATTGTGATTAATGACAATTTTATAATGAAATATTGCCATCAGAACTTTCCAGTTTATGAATACAAGGTAAATTTTGGAAAGACAATCTTTTCTAGTACAAAATAAAAGTAAGCCTTTCAAACACATCTCTGGCTGTTCACAGAATCTGAGCATGGCTTTCGTCTCAAGAGGAAAAGTTACCCCTGGTTTGAGCTTGATAATCAGCTGAGTAGGCCCAGGCCCACACAGTGATCTGGTCCACTCACCTCCTTGCTCCAGAGGCAGTCTCCACTTTCTCTAGATCCCCGTTTAGTTATGCAGACACCTTCTGTTCCATTCCTTCCTTCAAAGTAGAGTACTTGAGATCATGAAGGAAAGCAAGCCTCCTCCCTGGCTTTAAGGAGCTTAGAATGCAGATGACCACTCCCTCCTCCATTAGAAAATTATGGCAATTGCCTGATTACTAACTTGCCAGTTGGCTCTTTGCTCTTAGGAAGCTCATAGCCAACTTGGCTGGAGCCTACAGCATGAGATCTAACAGTTTAGTTTTTTATTCTTGCCCTCTACTTGCTGAGCTGTTATCTGCTTCTAATTATTGTTGCTTGATATTTGTTATAAACCACCCTAAATTATTTTGGGAATGTGGTGGGGGGGGGGGGGGGGTAAAACTAGATTTTTTTTTCAGTTTGCCCTAATAATTTAATCTTTCAGATATTGACCCAGACACGAAATGAAATTATTCCTCACAACAGAAGTCAACCAAAGCACATTCTATTAAAACTGGCTCCGACTTACATACTGAAATGAGTCACACTGTGAAAGCTCCAGAAAGGTAGGAACTGTCTCTATCACAGGACTTGACACAACAAAACAGCAAATATTTGCCAAATTACACAATTAAATATGTAAGGCTTAAGGACCTTCAAAAAGACACATATTTTAGTCTGGAATATTCACTTGAACTACAAAGATTTGGCTACTTTTAGGAAACCGCATCTATTTGTATCCAAGTGCTCAGGAACACTGCAGAGTAAGACAAAAATGGGATATGGCCATTCTCGAAATCAAATTGTGACTCAGTCTACATGAACTGACATGTCAATGCCACAATTGTTACACTGGGTTTTACGTCACTATCTGGGGAGGTTTGGTGACCAGAGTTCTTAAGATTTTCTATTTTCAATGAAATCATAACCACTAGCATAAAAATTCTATTTCCAATCACAATTTCTTTTATAGTCATAATTAAAGATTCACATGCCCAAGTTCCTCATTTGGAAGCCCTCTTTGAAAACTTTCATTCAACTCCAGGTTTGCTTCTCTTCATGGCACTGAGCACAAAAGAATGGTAGTTTAATAGTCCATTCCTGCTTTTAGCTCTGCTAAACACGTAGACAGGCAATGTACTAAGGTAGGCAAGTTGATTCTGCAGAACTGTGGTACTGACTGCAACCACTCACCCCATTTTCCTGGGTGATGCTATGTTTAACAGAGGTTCTATATTGAACAACTCTGCATTGCTAGGGTATAGGGTAAGGGGATTTGGTAGTGGGGGAGTGGCAGGGAAGGTATCAAACCTAGAATCCTAAGGGACATCTGAAGAACTCTGCTCATACAGTCAAGTCATACAGGCAAGATGGCATAACTCTGTTCATGTCAGAAAGTGCTCTTGGTCACCAGGGCAGGGCTCAACAGGCCCTGTGGTTAGACCTATTACATACAGAAAAGAATGACTCACAACCCATACTTAAATCTATCCCTTTTAAGAAGCACCCTTGATTACTCCAAGGAAATGAGGACAGGGAATGCAGACTGGCTTTTTAGCCAGCTTTTCAGAGTCAACCATGTAGTTTATGCAGCATCAACCCGTTTCAACCCAAGACCAATTACTCAACCTCCTTTCATTTTTCAAATTTCTTGGTTAGCCACTATTTACCAAGGACATCCTAAGCTTTCCTGAAATGGAAAACAGCCAATATGGAAAGCAATGCTGCAGGGAAGCCACAGTAGTATTCGGAATGGCACATGGCAACATTTTCCATATCCCATTTTCTGCCATCTCATGCCCACTACAATGGACACATCAGAGGTAAGATTTAAAATGCTGCTGTGGATACAGCATTGTCGTTGCCATCCAGAAGGGGAATTTTTGCAGCACTGATGAGTGTGCCAATACACAACTGCCGTCTGGTCCTGTTTCTTGGGTATTTATTGTGTGCATGAGTCACTTCTGTGACTTATGTCCCAAGAGTGATTTTGATGTATTTTTGCTTTTCCAACTTGGCAGTTCATGTAGATAGTGACCCCAAACCATCTTGCCATAGATTTCACTGGAAACGCCATTGAAATGCCAAGGAGGGTTAAGTTTTTAAAGTCATGTTTATTTAAGTATGATTTTACATTCAGTAAAATTCATCCTGTGAAGGTTTGGCAAATGCATAGTCATACCATAATCAAGATGCAGAACTGTAGAATCACTCTTTCCTTCCTGCCCTTTTGTAATCAACCCCTTTTTGATCAAGGAACTCACAGACCTGTTTTTCTGTCAAAAGTATCAAATTTCATCACTAAAATGATCTACAGTACTATGGAAAAATGTGTAAGCACATAAAATACACAAACCAATTTTTTTAAAAGTGAGATACTTAAAATTTCTTTAGCATACCAACAAAAAATGAAGGTAGCATTGCATTTTACTACAGATGTGCGGACATTCAAAGTCCACCATTGTCATATATATGGCTCAACAGTAATATTTAAGAATATACTGCCAGGTACAGTGACTGATGGCTGTAATCCGAGCACTTTGGGAGGCTGAGGCAGGCTGATCACCTGAGGTCAGGAGTTCTAGACCAGCCTGACCAACATGGAGAAACCCCATCCCTACTAAAAATACAAAATTAGCTGGGTGTGGTGGCATGTGCCTGTAATCTCAGCTACTCAGGAGGCTGAGGCAGGAGAATCGCTTGAATCTGGGAAGCGGAGGGTGCAGTGAGCCAAAATTGCACCACTGCACTCCAGCCTGGGCAACAAGAGTAAAACTGTCTTTAAAAAAAAAAAAAAAAAAAAAAAAAAAAAAAAGACTATACTGTAAAATAACAATCTTAGATTAAGTCATATCTTTGCTGAGCATGTGAACCGTGATTAAGCATGACTAAGGTATTGCTATTTGTTTTATTAACACTGTCAAGTTACAGACCACAGCTGGTTCATAGAAAAACTACTTTAAATAATAGAATTGAATTCCACAGAAATGTTCTACAGGATCAAGTCAGCTATAAGGCAGTTTTGTGTCTCCAAAACTGTCAAATAATATTCCTACAGATGACTGGGGCCATCTCAAAACTCAACCTTGCTACCACTATGAAAGGGACAAAAAAAAAGCAACCTCTATTCTGTAGATACTAAAGGTTACATATTCAAATATACCTCCTCTACTTGAAAAGCTTCACTGATTCTTTCAAGCACCAGACCTGTAAAAGAAGTATCACAGTAGGTATTACTAAATAGCAAAATACAGTACTGTCTAGACTACGTTTACAAAAACTGTGCAAGTAAGTAAATAAAATCCCCCAGTATCTTACACATTGTTGCTTTAGTAATGTTGTGACATCTAAATTTATGTTTTCACTCAAACTCCTGTCTTTCTCTTGGCTTAGTAGTATTATCCATTTTCCAAGAGCTTTTTCCCTTTTACCAAAAGCATCATTTTAAAAGGGGGGGTGGTATGATTCCATTTAATAAATTCCTGCATACCAAGCTGGCCTCAGGTAAATCCTTTAATCCATCACAGCAGAAGCACATGAAATCAGATTAGAGTTCTCATCTTTGGCCAGGATTTCAATTCAACTATTAATAACTTAAACCAAATTCTTTACACTTGGCCCATACCTTAAGTTCATCAGCATCTTGAAACTCCACCAAGCCTGGTTAAAAAAAGTGAAAGACAATGTTAAGAATATCATGCAATTTTGTTTTTTAATGAGTGGTCTTTATGGTGGCTATCCAATAGCTCTCTTTGATGAGTAAATAAATTGCTATCTCTGAATATAATTCCTGCACAAATTCTCCAAATTTCCTGATACTTGGGAGTCTTCTGTAGTTTCCAGCTAGGAGGAAAATGGTCAGGAGTCACTGTCTTCCCATTGATTAGCATTGAATCCTATCCATTTTTGAAAAGAAACAATATCCCAACAATATTTGTCTGGGAAAAACTGAAACAAACCTTCCACAGATTTGAAAATCAAAGGAAGCACTACTAAACTCGCTTACCCTGAGGCTGAGTTCAGGGGGCTGGGAAGTTTCTAGTCCTGGGGACTTGCTCAGTTTTCATAATCCTTAGATGCTAGCTCATGCTGCTTCCTTGACATGGTGTCTCTCACAGTTTAAACTGAATAGTTAAAAAACAATTTGGCAGGCCGGGTGTGCTGACTCACGCCTGTAATCCCAGCACTTTGGGAGGCCGAGGCGGGTGGATCACTAGCTCAAGAGTTCAAGACCAGCTCAGCCAACATGGTGAAACCCTGTCTCTACTAAAAAATACAAAAGTTGGGCATGGTGGCAGGCACCTGTAATCCCAGTTACTCAGGAGGCTGAGGCAGGAGAATTTCTTGAACCGGGGAGGCAGAGGTTGCAGTGAGCTGAGATTACGCCATTGCACTCCAGCCTGGGTGACAGAGCGAGACTCCAACTCAAAAAAATAAATAAAATAAAAATAAAATGGGCTCAATAAGAATCTCCAACACCTAAAGCAATGGTAAAAGAAAGCCTTACCACTGCTATCTTCCTGTGCTATATGTAGGACTATTCGCCAGAGCTGGAGGTATTCCAGGGAGGGAAAATTGTCCATGCTCTGGGCCTATCTATAACGCTGGAAAAAAAGGTGCCTAGCACCTAGGCTGCAAACGTACAAGCTTTCCTCATTAAAGCATGGTAAAATGGGTCCCATTTGGTTTCCTCAAAAAGGCAGCAAATCTTTCACAACTGAGGAAAACACGTGAACCATGAGATTCACATTTCAACAGAACTGTGGTACCTATGCTAGCCACAAAGATTTTTCATTTGTTGACTCAAATGTAAATTTAGATCTTTATCAATTTGACTAAATTCGCAAAGTATCCCTTTATATGGCAATTTGTACCAGTAATGAACAATTAGTATGCTCCCCGATGCTCAAGAGAGACGCTCCAAAAACTTGTATTATTCCCCAGACAAACGTTCTCTAGGGGCAGCCTTGCGTATTTCTACACCTTAGTAGACATAAGTTAGACGTTCAACACCTTGTCCTGGTCCGAGTCAGAACGCAGTAGTTCAGACTTTTCCCAGGACAGAAAACCAAGAAGGGACTCCTCACACCCTGATTAAACGCCGGAAGCGGGCCCTGTTCTGTAATAACGCTCTGGCCACTCCTGAAAAAGCGGATCTTGGGGAGGAAAGCATTAGGACTCACAGCACTCTGCTCAACTCACTGCAGGCGTCGGCTCCAGCAAGACTCGTCCCTCCAAGCCTTTAAATTATCCGACTGCGGGCCAGTAGCAACTGAACGGCACTGCTGGCGGTGGAGGGGGGAGGGGGGTTTGGCTACGCGTGTGTTTGCTAACCCCGCTATTATACTGCCCCGCTTGGACACTTAAAGCGCTTCAGACATCAGATCTCACTCGCTTCCTAAATAGGCTTACGTCCGCGCGGTCACAGCCACTGGGCAGGCGGGAGCCCCGAGTGCGCCAAGAACCCAGAGACCGTCCGGGGCTTGGCGCCTCCGTCTGCGGTTGGAATTTGATCCTCAAAATGCAATCATTTAATTGAAAAAGGACTAAAAGCTGCCTGTAGGCCGGATCCATGGACGGCAGGGACTCAGGCAGGAGAGGTGACGGGCGCCTGCTGAGTGGGGGTGGGATCCTCGAGGAAAGGGGGCGGCCCCTTCAAGCGCACAAGGACACGGGCCGTCCTAACCCGGGACGAAGGGCCCAAGCGCCACGAGGACGCCCCCACCCCCGAGGGGCCCTAAGGGAGGCTTCCCCGCGGCGCCGAGCGGAGGCCGCGGCGGGCACGGAGGCAGCGAGAGGCGCACATAGGAAGGGCACGGGGTAGCCCCGGAGCCACGTGGCCGGCTCCAGCGTCCAGAAGGTCGTAGCCCACTTACCCAGTCACGCGCCGCAGCCGAAAGGGGAGGGTACAGTGGAGACCAAGTTTAAAAGGGGCCTGGGCGGGGCGGTACCAACCAAAAAGTTGCCGGAAGGCCCCTCCCGGCCCAGCACCCGCCCCGCCCGCGGCGCCCGGAGGCCCTCGCGCGCCCCCTGCCGGCGGCCCGGGCCTTCCCCGCCTTGGGTCACCCAATCCCACACGGCCACGGGTCCCACTTTGCCCCGGCCTCCGAGTCTGGGGAGTCTGCCCCAAACTCTCGCCGGCTGTGATGTCTCTTTACCTCGTTGAAGGTCAGAGGAAGCTCCTGCCACTCAAATAATGTTAGGTGTCTCTGGTACCCCCTCCTCTCCCTTGCCTGGTGTTTCTTTAAGTCTTCAGCCACGCCCCTGGGTGCTTATTTCAAGACTCGTCTAATTACGTAACAGAAGACTGGCTCCCGTTAGAGGATTTGGACATTAGCGGAGGTCGGGGGTGCAAACTCATTGAAGACGGTTTGAAGCACGGGGAGGACTCCTGGTGCCTGGAGTGCTGCGTGCTTAGAATGATGGCCACGGCCTGCAAATGTCTTGCCCCCGAAGCACGTCTGTGTCGTTGGACTGTGAGGAGGAAGGGCAGAAGGTATTTTGACTGCAGGAAAATAAACAGGTCTATTGTCTGGATGCCTAAGCAGCACTACATATAGAACATAAGTGTTACGGACTGAATTTGTCTCCACTCCCAAAGACATATTGAAGACCTGACCTCCAGCACCTGTGAATGCGATCTAACTTGGGAACTGCGTCTTTACAGATGTAGTCAAGACGAGGTCACTGGGGTGCACCCTCCTAACTCAACATGACTGATGTCCTTATCACACGATGTCAAAATGCCACTTGAAGACAGAGACACACGAAAATGTGGCGGGACAGGGGCAGATCAGAGTGATGCAGCTGTAAGCCCAGTATTGCGGTGGATTGCCGGCCACCACCAGAGAGAGTCTTGGAAGAGACAAGGAAGGACCCTCCGCTGCAGATTTCAGAGGGAGCTTGGCGTTTGGTTCCGCTGACACTTTCATTTTGGACTTCTAGCCACCAGAAATGTGAGACAAAACATTTCTGTTGTTTTAAGTCACCGAGTGCTTTGTTAAGACATCCCTAGGGAATTAATACAATGACTGGGGACTTTCCCTCTGCCATTCTGTGTAAAATCTGGCCATAAAAACATTATTTGACTTCCCTTGTTTGACTGTAGGTCATAAGACCCCCATTCCAGAGGGAGTCCTGTCCCATACCCAGAAGGAAAGAGTGCATGCTCAGAGAGGCCAAGAAGAATCTAGACAGACAGGCCTTGCTGGGTTTTCTCCCTCTGTCTATTCGTCTTAAATCATACCCTTTTTGTCCAATCAATTTCTTCGTCACTGCCCATACTTTGTTGAACCTAGGCATAAAAATGGATAATTTGTCCTGTATCTTTGGGTCTTCATTTGAAGGCTTCCGGGTATGCACATTAAATACATTTATATGCTTTTTCTCCAATTAATCTGCCTTTTGCAAGTTGATTTTTTAGTGAACCTTAAGAGGGCAAAGGGAAAACTTTCCATGTTGGCCCCTACAGATTGCTCAGTGCAGCAAATACTTATTGAGTGCCTATTCTATGCCAGGTACTGTAATTGGTGTTGGAGGGTGTGAGGTTCAATGAGAAACTGCCCCTGCACTAAAGTGAGGAATATAAAATGAGATTCACCCACCGATAGAAGCCCATGAAGAGTGCCAAGGGCACAGCATAAAGCCACAGAGCCCAGCCTGCTAAGGCTACAGGCAAGGCTTCCAGAAGGAAGAGGTACCTATTAGTACAATCAGTGTAGCATGACCAGCAGGAAACTCATATACTGCATGAAATTTAGGAGAGCAAAGAAGCAAAGAGGCCAAGAGAGTTACAGAAAAATCATAGGATAATAGAGTGCAGGGGACTTTAATAGATCATCTAGGATTTTTCTCTGGTGGGTGGAGCTGGTCTTAGGGTGTTGTCATGCAGAGTTGTCATGATGGTGCAATGTAGGCTCCATGAGAACTCTGTTTCCTTCTCTACTGAATCCCCCGAATTCAGTGTGAATGCCTAGAATATATTTAGATAAGGGGAAAAAACTCCTTATCTAAATATCCTTATCAGAGAAAGAGATTATTCCCCCAAAGCAGTTCAATATTCATACCATAAAACTCTTCAAGGCTGATAATGAGGCAGTAGTGGGGTTTTATCCCAGGCGGTAGCTTCCTTGGGTCACCTTGAGTGTGAATTTATTCCTGTATTCCCAGTACCTGGCCTAGGACTTTGCACATTGTAAATACTTGATAAAACCTATGAATTTCCTTCTCTTGCTGTCCATTTGACTTGCCTTTCACATATGTGGTGAACTACAGACAGTCCCTGATTTACAATGGTTTGATTTTTATATATATATATATTTTTTTTACTTTGTCATGGTGCAAAAGCAATACGTAGCTCAGTAGAAAGTGTGCTTCAAGTATCCGTTCAACCATTCTGTTTTTCACTTTCAGTACAGTGTTCAATAAATTACATGAGATATTCAACACTTTATTCTAAAATAGGCTTTGTGTTCAATTGTTTTGTCTAACTGTAGTGTAATGTAAGTGTCCTAAGTATATGTGAAGTAGCCTAGGCTAATGGGATAATAGTAGACTGGGATGTTCGGTAGGTAGATGCATTAAATGCACTTTCAACTTACCATATTTTGAACTCACAGTGGAGTTATCAGAACATAAGTCCATTATAAGCTGAGGAGCATCTATGCTTGGAGAGTAGGAATCCCAGGGCATTGGGAGGCGTTGTGCACTTCCCTGGCTTGTATTGCTGCTGTTAGTGGGGAGCCTTTTCCCCCAGTCCCATGCTTTTCTGTAGAGGAGCTTCTCCCAGACAATGCCCTGGGCCTTTTACTCATTCTTTCCTCATTCCTTTCCAGAGAAGGAAGGAATTTCAATACAATTTTGTGCTAACATGAATGCTGAGATCATGCAAACTGAGGTGGTCCTGTTGGCTTCCATCCTCTGCCTGTCCCCTGTTTTCGATGTGAACAGGTGCAGACTATTATTTTCTCTGTGGGACTAGGGAAAACGGGTGGGGTGAACTGTGCCCAGCCATTTTTGTGCTTTTTCGATGGCCAAAGTGGAATTAAAAATAGTGTCTCTCTCAGCACTTTGGGAGGCCGAGGCAGGTGGATCACCTGAGGTCGGGAGTTTGAGACCAGCCTGACCAACATGAAGAAACCCCATCTCTACTAAAAATACAAAATTAACTGGGCATGGTGATATATGCCTGTAGTGCCAGTTACTGGGGAGGCTGAGGCAGGAGAATCACTTGAACTGGGAAGCGGAGGTTGTAGTGAGCCGAGATCGCACCATTGCACTCCAGCCTGGGCAACAAGAGTGAAACTCTGTCTCAAAAAAAAAAAAAAAAGTGTCTCTCATTAACCCTGCAATAACATAATCCTGGAAGCCACTGAGGGTTTTCTCAGCCCAGTGTATAGTCAGTCAATTGGGGACATTGTAAGCGTCACTGCCTTAACTTTTCTGCTTTTCTTTTTTTATTTCTTTTTTCTTGACATGGGGTCTTGCTCTGTTGCCCAGGCTGGAGTGCAATGGCAGAATCATAGCTCACTGCAGCCTTGACCTCCTGGGCTCAAGCAATCCTCCTGCCTAAGCCTACTAAGTAGCTGGGACTACAGGTGCATGCCACCGTGCCCGGCTAATTTTGTTTATTTTTTGTTTTTTGTAGAGGCGGGGTCTCACTATGTTGCCCAGGTTAGTCTTGACTCCTGGGTTCAAGCAGTCTTCCTGTCTTGGCCCCCCAAAACACTGAAATTACATGTGCGAACCAGCATGGCCTGCTACTTTTGTGCTTTATGATGGTCAAAACGGTATTAAAAATAGTGTCTCTCGGTTGGGCGCAGTGGCTCACGCCCGTAATCTTAGCACTTTGGGAGGTCGAGGTAGGCGGATCACATGAGGGGAGGAGTTCAAAACCAGCCTGGCCAACATGGTGAAACCCCATCTCTACTAAAAATTAAAAAAAATTAGCCAGGCATGGTGGCGGGTGCCTGTAATTCCAGCTACTCGAGAGGCTGAGGCAGGAGAATCACTTGAACCCGGGAGGTGTATGATGCAGTGAGCTGAGATCACGCCACTGCACAGCCTAGGCAACAGAGTGAGATTCTGTCTCAAAAAAAAGAAAAAACAAAAAAGTCTCTCATTAACCCTGCAATAACATAATCCTGCATTTTACCCAGTTTAAATTTTTGGCCGTCACTTATGTTGGCAGGTGACATCCACTGGCTCATCTTTCTCAAAAAAGAAACACATCTATTTGAAGGCTGCAGCTATGATGATTCACTCCCCTTTTCTTCCCTCACTGTCCAAAACCAGCATAAGGCAATGATGGCCCAAGGCCTAGACTGGGATGGGGAATAGGGTGTCTCAGCTCTGAAGACACAATCTGAACAGTAATAAAGCTAGCACCTTAATCTCCATTCTATGTCTTATGTCTGAGTTGGTTCTGAATGCAGAAGGAAGGGAAAGTGCATTATTTTTCACCCTCCCCATATCCTACAATTGCCTGATCCTTATCCCCAGGAGGATCTAAGACTCACATGTTATCGACAGACTAACCTCAGACATTTGCTTTCATGAATTAATTGGCCCATTCATTTACTCTTGTGTCTGTGTGTAGTGCACATTTTAGTGTGTTGTTGCAGTGTAGAGTCAGAATATAAAGCAACTACAGACACTATTTATGATTTAAATGATCACTCCAGTTGGGTAACATTTTAACTGGGGTCACTGGGCTGTTTGCCATGAGCAGGTCTCTGCCCAACAGCTTGCCTTTTCCAAGCAGCTGTAGGCTTGTTTTCAAGCCAAAAGAAAATGTCTGCCCTTGCTGAAGCATATTGGTTTCACCTGCTTAAATAAACCCATGTGGCTGATTTCAGCAATTAGAAGGTACACATGTGAGTATCCTGGAAGCCCTGGGATATGAGTGCTCTGATCCCCACGTGGGTACAAAATGGCCTTTTGTTTCTGATTCTCATATAGGTACAAAATAGCCTGTTAAAAAAAATCCTGACAGTTTCGTTATTTACAAACATGAGCATTGTTGTTCACGATACTTCTAGAAAATACATGAATAGAGTATAAAGCAATTAAGTTACATATTTAAATATATCAAACATATCACCTTTATTGATAAGAATGATCAGATTTGCTGTAAAACAAATACAATACAAACATTTTTAACTCCATATCCTTCCGCAATGAACTGTCTATTTCTTTGTTTCTCCTTACAGCAAAACTCCTCAAAAGAGTTGTCTATATTTGTCTCTAATGCCTCTCTTCCATTCTCATCTGAATCCAGTTGTGGTGGGCAGCCTCTGAGATGGCTCCTAATAATCCCCATCTCCTGCTATTCAGGCGCTGTAGAATCCCTTCTCCTTGAGTCTGGGCTGCACACCGGAAGTGATGGGGTGGCATCTTAGAAAAGATGCTAAGCATTGTAAGTCATTAGGGAATTGCAAACTGAAACAACACTCAGATACCGCCACATACCTTCTAGAATGGCTGAAATTCAAAACACCGACTGTTCCAAATGTAAGTGAGGGTGTGGAGCAACAGGAACGCTCATTCATTGCTGGGAATGCAAAATGGTACAGGCACTTTGGAAGACAGTATGGTGGTTTCTTACAAAACTAAACAAATTCTTACCATAAGATCCAGCAATTGTGGTCTTTGGTATTTACTCAAAAGAGTTGAAAACTTATGTCCACACAAGGCTTGCATGTGAATGTATTAGCTTTATTCATAATTGCCAAAACTTGGAAGCAACCAAGATGTCCTTAAGTAGGTGAATGGATAAATAAACTCTGGTACATCCAGACAATGAAATATTATTCAGTGCTAAAAACAAATGCTCTATCAAATCACAAAAAGACATGCAGGAGCCTTAAAGGCCTATTACTTACCAGGTATGGTGGCTCACACCTGTAATACTAGCACTCTGGGAGGGCAAGGCAGGAGGATCACTTGAGCCCAGGAGTCCGAGAAGCCTAGGCAATATGGCAAGACTCTATTTCTATAAAAAATTTAAAAATTAGCCCAGCATGGTGGTGGGTGCCCGTGGTCCCACCTACTTAGGAGACTGAGACAGGAGGATCACTTAAGCCCAGGAGGTTGAGGCTGCAGTGAACCAAAATTGCACCACTGCATTCCAGCCTGGGCAAAACCGTGAGATCCTGTCTCCTAAAAAAACCCCAAAAAGGTCTGGTGCGGTGGCTCACACCCGTAATCCCAGCACTTTGGGTGGCCAAGGTGGGTGGATCACTTGAGGTCAGGAATTCGAGACCAGCCTGGCCAACATGATGAAACCCTGCCTCTACTAATAATACAAAAATTAGCCGGGCATGGTGGTGCATGCCTGTAATCCCAGCTAATTAGGGAGGCTGAGGCACGAGAATAACTTGAACCAGGGAGGCGGAGGTTGAAGTGAGCCAAGACTGTGCCACTGAACTCCAGCCTGGGCGACAGAATGAAACTGTGTCTCCAAAGGAAAAAAAAAAAAAGCGCACTACTAAGTGACACAAGCCAATCTGGAAAGGCTACATATTGTATGATTCCAACTAACATCTTGGAAAAGGCAAAACTATGGAGACAGTGAAAAGATCAGTAGTTGCCAGGGGTTGGGGATAGGGAGGGATGAATAAGTGGAATGGGGGATTTTTATTTTTTTTATTTTTAGAGATGAGGTCTTCTCCTGTCACCGAGGCTGTAGTGCAGTGATGAGATCATAGCTCACACAGCCTCAGACTCCCGGGCTCAAGGATCCTCCTAACTCAATCTCTCAAGTAGCTGAGATTACAGGTGCAAACCACCACACCAGCTGAAGAATTTTTAGAGCAGTAAAACTGTTCTGTATGACACTATAAGCGTAGATACATGTCATTATATAGTTGCGAAAACCTGTAGAATGTGTAACACAGAGCGAACCCTGATGTAAACTATGGATTTGGGTTATCAGTGATGTGTCAATGTTTCACCACCTGTAACAAATGCACCACGCTGGTGTGGGATATCATGGTGGGGGGGCTGTGTGGAGGAGGGATGAGGGCATGTGGGAACTCTCCATTTGCTGCTCAATTTTGCTGTGAGCCTAAAACTGCTCTAAAAAGTGTAGTCTTTTAAAAAAAGTGATGTGGGCTGGGTGTGATGTCTCACACCTGTAATCCCAGTACTTTGAGAGGCTGAGGCAGTAGGATTGCTTGAGGCCAGGAGTTCAAGATCAGCCTGGGCAACATAGTGAGACCTTAACTCTACAAAAAAATTAGAAAATTAGCCAGGTGTGGTGGAACACACCTGTAGTCTTAGCTACTCATGAGGCTGAGGCAGGAGGATCACTTGAGCCAGGAGCTGGAGGTTGCAGTGAGCTGTGATTATAGTACCGCACTCCAGCCTGGACAATAGAGCAAGACCCTGTCTCAAAAAAAAAAAAAAAAGTGGTGACGTGATGTCACTTCCAAGATTAGGTTGCAAAAGACTATAGCTTCCACTGTGAGCTGCCCCTCTTTCTCTTGTAGATTATTTGCTCTAGGACAGGGGTCTCCAACCTCCAGGCTGCGGACTGATATCAGTCCGAGGCCTGTTAGGAACTGGGCAGTACAGCAGGAGGCGAATGATGGGTGAGGGAGCATTACCACCTGAGCTCCGCCTCCTGTCAGATCAGCCGTGGCATTTGATTTTCATAGAAGTGCTAACCCTATGATGAACTGCACATGTGAGGGGTCTAGGTTGCACACTCTTTATGATAATCTAATGCCTAATGATCTGAAGTGGGACAGTTTCATCACTACCTCCCCACGCCCCTGAGCCCCCGCCGGTCTGTGGAAAAATTGTCTTCCAAGAAACTGGTCCCTGGTGCAAAAAAAGTTTGAGTACCACTGCTCTAGGGGAAGCAAGCTGCCCTGTTTTGAGCTGCCCTATGGGGAGACCCACTTGGCATGGAATAGGTGTCCCAGGCCAGCAGCCAGCAGGGATCTGAGCCCTGCCAAAAGCCAGATGAGCAAACTTGGAAGCAGATCCTTCCTGTCGGGCTTGAGACCATTCTCACCCCAGCCAACGTGAGGATCCTATCCTTGTGGAAGACCATGAGCCAAGCCATACCCCGCTTCCTGACCAACAGAAGCTGGGAGATAATGAATGTTTATTGCTTTCAGCTGTTAGTTTGGGGTAACTTGTTACACAGCAGTAGCTAAGTGATACACCAGTCCACCACTCCATAAGAACAGCTCTTTTTGAGGGCAGCAGTGATTTTGGTCTTTGCCTTAGTGAACCTTCATCTCAGTTGTGTGATCACCCTCTCCTGGAAACACTCTTCATTTGGCTTCCAGGTCACCACACCTTCTCTGTGTTTATCC
Source organism: Pongo abelii (assembly GCF_028885655.2). Lineage (NCBI taxonomy): Eukaryota > Metazoa > Chordata > Mammalia > Primates > Hominidae > Pongo > Pongo abelii. The sequence goes on from NC_071991.2 coordinate 62,344,056, forward strand.
AGCCTCCTGCCTGCCTCTTTTCTGCCTCTATGACTGGATCCTTTTCATTTTGCCCGCCTTTTACTGCAGAGCTCTCCAGGGCTCAGTCCTCAGATCTCTGCTCTCCTTGATCCACTCCTGTCTAGGTGATGACTTCGTTCAGTCATACGGTGTGAAATGACATTTTTATTTGATGAATCTTACATTTCTGTCACAGGCCTAGACTATTTCCTGACTTGCAGACTCATCTCTCCAACTGCCCACTCAACATTTGCACTTAGGTTTCTAAAAGGCATCTCAGAATTAACTTATCCAAAACTGAATTCTTGATTTTTTGCCCTCAAAAACTGATCTTGCCACCAGTAACCGCACTGAAGTAAATAGCTATTTCATTCTTCAGATGCCTGTGGCAGAAACCTGGGCAGCATCCCAGACTCCTCTCCTGCTCTTACACCTTACATCTGTCCATTGCAGCAATCCCAGCTCTACCTCTAAACCCCAACTCTGACCACTTCTCAACCACCCTAGTCCAAGTTTCCATGGTCACCCTTCCTGATGATTTTAACAGCTCTCTATGGTGCTTTCCTTCCATCTTTGCACCTGCAGGTTATTCTCCACACAACAGACAGAGTGAACTCTTAAAACGTAAGTGTGATCATGTTATTTCTCTGCCTAGAATTCTTGAGTGGCCTCTCATTTCTTTCAGTGTAAAGTCAAAGTCCTTTCAGCGGCTTACATGGCTGTACATGATGTGGCCTCCATCTGCTGTCTGTCCTACTTCCTGACACTCTGTCCTTTTCACATTTGCTCCATCTACACTGGCCCCCTTGCTGTATTTTGAATGTAGCAAACATGCCTGCCTCTGGGCCTTAGCACTTGCTGTTCCTCTGCCCAGAATGCTCTTCCCCCAGGTTTCATTTTGGCCTGCACTGTCTCTTCCTTGAGGTCTCCAGTCATAAGCCACCTACTATGGCTGAATTGTGTTCCCCCAAAATGCATAGGTTGAAGCCCTAACTCTCCATGTGACTGACTAGACGGTATTTAGAGATTCGGCCTTTAGGGAGGTTAGATGACGTTTTGAGAGAGGGGCCCTAATCCAACAGGACTGATGTCCTTATAAGAAGAGGAAGAGATACGAGAGGCCCTTCTCTCTCCCTGGCACACATGAACAGAGGAAAGACCTTGTGAGGTGCTGCGAGAAGGCAGCTGCCCATACTCCAGGAAGAGAGTCCTCCCCAGCAACCATCCCTGCTGGTACCTTGATCTTGGACTTGGAGCTTTCAGAACTGTGAGAGAGTGAGTTTCTGTTATGTAAGCCCCCAGTCTGTGGTCCTCTGTTACAACAGCCCAAGCCGACTAAGACACCACATTAGAACTGCCTCGTATAAAGTGCCAACTCCCCTCATCTCACCCAGCATGCCTGTCCTCCCTAATCTGTTTTTCTCTTCACAGTGCCCTAACTTCCTTTTCTTGTTTGCATGTTTGTTTTTGTTCCTCTTCCCTGAATAGAACATCAGTGCCATGAGGGCAGAGGCTTGTACTCACAGCACCTAGCACTGCGTCTGGTGCATCTTAGGCCCCCACTTAATGGTTAAGTGCCCACGATTGAACTGGAAAAGACTCCACTGTGCTACCATTGCTCCAAATTCTGCAGACAACTACAGGTGCCCAAGAGGAAGAAAGCACTGTCAAAAAGTGAGCACCAGCCACAGTGGCCACCTAATTTATATAGTCTCACTTCTATCATTCCTAGAACCAATTAAGGATTGCATTTGGCTACACATAATAAAAATCTGACCACAGGGGCTTAACCAAATAGAGATCTCATTTTCCTCACACAACAGTTCAGAACTGGTGCAAAGGGACCCAGGATCTTTCTTTCTGTTCAGCCATCCTTAAAATATAGCTTTAGCCGTTCTAATTAACTCCTTGTGGTCACACATCCTGCATTCTCATCTGCATTCTCAAGAAGACCAAGAAGGGCGAAGGGCGAAGGGCAAAGGGCAAAGATGAATGTCAACTGAGGTAGCCCTTTTAAAAACTGTTTTTTCCTAGAAGCCCTATTTGGTGATTCCCTTTACATCTCATTGGCCAGAACTGTGTTATGTGCCCTCCTCTAGCTGAAAGTGATACTGAGAAACACATTAAAAAAAAAAAAAAAAAAAAAAAAACGCCGGGTGCAGTGGCTCACAACTGTAATTTCAGCACTTTGGGAGGCTGAGGCGGGCAGATCACCTGAGGTCAGGAGTTCGAGACCAGCCTGGCCAACATGATGATGAAACCCCGTCTCTACTAAAAATACAAAAATTAGCTGGGCGTGGTGGTGCATACCTGTAATCCTTGCTACTTGGGAGGCTGAGGCAGGAGAATTGCTTGAACCCGGGAAACGGAGGTTGCAGTGAGCATTCCAGCCTGGGCAACAAGAACAAAACTCAGTCTCAAAACAACAACAACAACAAAACGCTAGGCACATTACCACTCTAAATAAAAACAGAGTACTTTTGTAGAAAAGACGCCATGGAGTAATAACAATTGGCTAGGTGTCCAACAGTGTGGGCCTCTCCCTGTTTTACAGGAAAAGCAATTTCCCCACTTTTCAGTTCCTGGAAGAGTATAAGCCAGCACCACGTTCCAAGTGTCTACTATATCTGGGTGGAGTTCCAGGTAGTGAGAACAGCTTGTACAGAATTTCTGAGTGGACATGAGAAAGAGCTTCCCTGTGGCTGGATCTCGGAGTGGGCGTGTGGGAGAGTAACTGTAGGTGAAGCTTTGTTTGGTTCCTTTTTTTTTTACATAATTGTTCAAATCAACATTGCCAAGTTTACATTTCAAGAGGGTAGGAATTGTGACTGCTTAATTTCCGCATATCAAGCCCGGGCTGCCTGGGCCACATGCAGGCAGTTACTAACAACGGATCCTCACAGAAATGGTAAGAAATGACGTAAAGCCGCTTGATTGCTTTGTCCTTTCTGATTAACGCATATTTATGACCCGCATGTGGGAGCCTGGAAATAGCTGCCAGGCCCATCCAGATCTGTGCTGGGTAACTGAATGCGGCAATGCCACAAATGGCTTCTCCTAAATCATGCTTTTTGCTTTAGAGAAATTATAGTGAAAAATGAATAATCCTTTTATTCTTTCCAGAGAAGTACACAATGTGTATTTAGTTCCTAACCCGTGACATTCCTAAGCATCTGTGTGAATATGACTTCCTGCCTTCCGGAAAAGCAACAGGGCCTGTTTAGGTTCCTTTTGCTTCCATCCTGTGTCCTTTCTCCTCTCCTTGCCAAATGTAGTCTTCAAGTTGGGGCAGCAGCGTCACAAATGCTGGCTTGAGAACAGAGTTACTCTGTATTTTTCTGTTGCTGGTCTGCGCTTCCTATTGAGCCTGTGTTCTGCTGGATAGGGCTTGAGGTGCCTTGCAGGTCTCACACTTTAGTCCAGTCAAGTAATTTATTCAGATTCAATAATTTAAACAGGCATTTGAGGTAAATGTTCAGTCTATTTTTGTAACAGGCTTAGTCTTTCGGGTTTCTGCTCCCCTTCCCTTCGCCTCTCCAGATGGCATCTGGTGCATGTGTGTGTGGCGGGGAGGGAGATGCTTATGGCAGGGGAAGGGAAACAGGGTTACGGGGTTGATGCACATCCTCACTGGCCTCTGCTGGGGTCTGAACTGCCCTCAGGACAGTGACCGCTGAGATGCAACTGTTCCCAGTCTTAGGTCTTCTCTGGAGTCTGCTGCTGAAACCTGAGATGTGATCACATGCTCTTGGGTTGGGCAGGCCTTGGGAATCTGCCCTGGACAACTCCAATCAATGTTGCCTGCTGTGGCCACTCTATCTTTTTTTTTTTTGAGACGGAGTCTCGCTCTGTTGCCTAGGCTGGAGTGCAGTGGCGCGATATCGGCTCACTGCAAGCTCCGCCTCCTGGGTTCATGCCATTCTCCTGCCTCAGCCTCCCAAGTAGCTGGGACTACAGGTGCCCGCCACCATGTCCGGCTAATTTTTTGTATTTTTTTTTTTAGTAGAGACGGGGTTTCACCGTGTTAGCCAGGATGGTCTCGATCTCCTGACCTCGTGGTCCACCCATCTTGGCCTCCCAAAGTGCTGGGATGACAGGCGTGAGCCACAGCGCCCAGCCCACTCTATCTTTAAAAAAGCTCCCTCTGGCCGGGCGCAGTGGCTCAGGCCTGTAATCGCAGCACTTTGGGAGGCTGGCAGATTACTTGAGGTCAGGAGTTTAAAACTAGCCTGGCCAACGTGGTGAAACCCAGTCTCTACTAAAGATACAAAAATTAGCCAGGCCTGGTAGCAGGCACCTGTAATCCCAGCTACTGGCAAGGCACAAAAATCGCTTGTACCCAGGAGGCAGAGGTTGCAGTGAGCCGAGACTCTGCCTCAAAAACAAACAAAAACTCCCTCCATTTTTCTTTCTTTTCCTTTTTCTTTCTTTCTTTCTCTCTCTCTCTCTTTCTCTTTCTCTCTCTCTCTCTTTCCCCTTCCCTTTCCCTTTCCCTTTACCTTTCTCTTTCCCTTCCCTTCCCTTCTTCCTCCCTCCCCGCCCCCTCTTTCTTTTAGATGGAGTCACCCAGGCTGGAGTGCAGCGGAGTGATCTTGGCTCACTGCAACCTCCGCCTCCTGGGTTCAAGCGATTCTTTTGCCTCAGCCTCGGAAGTAGCTGGGACTGACTACAGGTGCATGCTACCACGCCCGGCTGATTTTTGTATTTTTAGTAGAGATGGGGTTTCACCATGTTGGCCAGGCTGGTCTTGACCTCCTGACCTCAAGTGATCTGCCCACCTCAGCCTCCCAAAGTGCTGGGATTACAGGCATGAGCCACCGCACTGGCCCCATTACTTTCTATCTCTTTACCCTGCTTTCTTTATTGCAATTATCTCTCTCCATCTATTTGTCTCTCAATTAGCTTCTGCTAATAAAACTTAAGTGTCTTTGAAGATTATCATTTCTGTTTAGAGGTCTTCTATCCTCTAGAATGGTGGGGGAGTTATTTCCTTATCTCTCTCTCTCCCCCTGTCTTTCTCCCCCCCACCCCCCTATCTACACCTATACATATCTATATCTATGTCTATATGTATCTATATTAATCAAATACATGAACTCTAAAATTTAACTTCCTGAATTCAAATCCCCATTCTGTTACTTTTTAGCTCTGTATACTTGAACAAGTTGCTTAGCTTGCCTATGCCTTAATGTCCTTATTTGTAAAATAAGGATAATAGCAGTACCTGCCGTATACGTTGTGATAAAGATAAAATGAAGTAATGTGTAGAAAGAGTTTAGGAAAGGGGCTGGCTCATGGGAAGCACCATGTAAGTATTTGCTGCTGGCATTATGGTTGACTGCTTACTGTTACTATTATCCGCCATTAGAATACAAAGTCCACAGAAGCAGAAACTTTATCTTTTTTATTGTTATATTTTCTAGTCTTAAAGCAATGCCTAACACATAGCAGGCACTTAATAACTACTGTATTGGTTGGGTGAATAAATAAATGAGTTTATTGAGAAACAACAACAAAAAAAGAAAAACACAGTCTGTTTCAAAAAAGATGACAACCCTTTCACACTCCCTCTAGTAAAAGTTTATGTGCCTCTCAAGGTTCTTTACTACTACTTAGGGCTCTCCTATCCCTAAACTAGTGAGAACTAGGTCTTAGGCTTTAACGGACTTTTTTCTACCCCGAAACTACACCACTGTAGGACCACCAAGCCCATTGGGTGACCTGGTCCTGGGGACAGTCTCACCTCCTAACTCTCAGAAGTTCCTTCCTTTTCCTTCTGTTACCTCTCAAGAATTCCTTCTCCTACTCTGACAACCCAGTATGTGGATGGTCGAGGGGTAATTTTTTTTTTTTTTGAGATGGAATTTCGCTCTTGTTGCCCAGGCTGGAGTGCAATGGCGCAATCTTGGTTCACCGCAACGTCCACCTCCCGGGTTCTAGCGATTCTCCTGCCTCAGCCTCCCAAGTAGCTGGGATTCCAGGCATGCACTACCACACTCGGCTGATTTTGTATTTTTAGTAGAGATGGGGTTTCTCCATGTTGGTCAGGCTGCTCTCAAACTCCCGACCTCAGGTGATCCACCTGCCTTGGCCTCCCAAAGTGCTGGGATTACAGTTGTGAGCTACCATGCCTGGCCCGAGGGGTACATCTTCTATTGCTGGAGGGAAGGACTTAAAGAACTCTTGCTGTGCATGTGCGTGTGCATGTGTGTGTGTGTGTGCAGTGAGGGAAGGCAGATGATAATGAGCAGCTCTCACTGCTTAAAAGCAGCCAGTTTCCCACATTCTGTATGGTTTGAGAGAGAGCTGTCCTGTGCTAGCTCTCCCCACCACACTGTGGTGGTCATCACTGTCCCCTCCTGCCATGCTAGCGGCTGCTACTAGCTGGAGGCTTTCATTCTAATTTATCTCCCCAAATATGTCCCAGGTCATCCCACTAGTCGCAGGAGTCACTGTTCATGGAAATGAGCTTCCCCCTTTGATAAGAGGCTCTGAATTCAAAGCAATCGCTTTGACTTTGAATCAGACCCAAAGTGTGATGAATTTTGGTATGGCCTCTCCTCCATCTTTCTTCTACTGACTTTCCTCTCTCTGCCTCAGCACAGCACCCCCCTTGCAGGATTAGATTCAAGACCTGGCCAGGTGCGGTGGCTCACGACTGTAATCCCAGCACTTTGGAAGGCTGAGGCGGGTGCATCACTTGAGGTCAGGAGTTCCAGACCAGCCTGGCCAACATGGTGAAAACCTGTCTCTACTAAAAATACAAAATTAGTCAGGTGTGGTGGCACACACCTGTAATCCCAGTTACTTGGGAGGCTGAGGCAGGAGAATCGCTTGAACCCAGGAGGTGGAGGTTGCAGTGAGCTGAGATTGTGCCAGTGTATTCCCACCTGGGCGACAGAGCCAGACTCTGTCTCAAAAAAAAAAAAAAAAAAGTAAAAAACAAAACAAAACAAACAAAAAACTTGAATTCAAGATTTGGCTACTTAGTTTGAATATAGAGGGTTATAATCAGCCCCCAGGGCAAAGAAGTGAGTCGGGCACGTAGCAGGAGAGGGATTGATTATTGTTTAACCCCACCCAAGTAAAGTGTTAGGGCTCCATCCCTTTGGGCATTAAGGCCCTTAGTGTTCAGGGATGCTGGGGTACCCAAAGATGAGTTCATATATGACAATTTGAAAGGGCTCAGCAGTCTTGGGGCGTGGCTGTGTTTCCTTTGGCTGGACAATTCACAGGCACTATGCAAGCCCCCATTGACAGAAAACCCTTACCCAATAGCAAAGAAATGATTAAATCAATCTTCCACCCAAGTGCTCCCAGTGGCGTACACTGCTCTGCGAATGTTGACTTGGTGTTTAGGTCTATCTGGCCAGAGAGGAAAGTCCCTCTTCTCCTTGCCAGACCTTTTATTATTCATTACCTGATTCTATTTTTTTTTTTTTGAGGCAGAGTCTCTCTCTGTTGTCCAGGCTGGAGTGCAGTGGCATGATCTTGGCTCACTGCAATCTCCACCTCTCGGATTCAAGTGATTCTCCTGCTTCAGCCTCCCAAGTAGCTGGGATTACAGGTGCCTGCCACTATGCCTGGCTAATATACTTGTTTCTTTTTATAAGGTGGCAAGAGAGAAATCCTCTCTGGGAGAAAGATATATAAATATTTCTGAAATTTTAAATTTTAATTTTTTTAGAAACGGGGTCTCACTGTTATGCAGGCTGGAGTGTCATGGTACAATCGATAGCTCACTGCAGCCTCAAAGTCCAAGGCTTAAGTGATCCTCCCATCTCAGCCTCCTGAGTAGCTGGGGCTACAGGTGTGCACCACTGTGCCTGGCTACAATTTTTAAAATATATTTTTCTCTTCTGAGGAATTATGCATGCTTGCTACTATGTGATATTTCTATTAAAAACAGAATGGTGGTTATTTAATAAGATGTTAACTACAGTGGCTTCTAAGCCCTCTGCTTGGCATGTTGCTTTTGTTTTAGAAGTCTGAATGGTGGAGAATCCCTGACCCAATCTGACCTAGTTTTAGCGGGGGCTTCTGTGGGGAAGCTCTGTGTATGTGACCTGGCCATTGCGTCCCAAAGGACAAGGTGACTCGACCTTCTCTTTTAAAATGAAAGTTCCTGTCTGTGATAATACCCAATTTCAACCTTTCTTTCTTCATTTGAGGCCCTGAGAGGGGAACTTCTACCTTCCAGTAGAACTGTTACCCTGTAGCAAGCATGCAAAATTCCTTAGAATAGAGACAAATGTATAAGTGACATTGCAAAATATTTTATGTTTTTGTTAATGCTTATATTTTGTTATGTTTTGTTAGAGATAGGAACTCAGGTGGCAACGTACCCCTTGATGTGTATTGTAGGTGTTGGAAAGGTCAATAAAACCAGGAAAATAAAACTGAGAGCAATGGGGAAAAGAGGTCTTATTTTACACAGGGTGGTTGGGGAGGCCCCTCTGAGAGGCTGATATTTATGAGGAGACCTGAAGGAGATGAGGGGCTGAGCCATGGGAAGAGCAGTCCAGGCAGAGAGATTGAAAATGCAAAAGCCCCAGCTGGGCGTGGTGGCTCATGCCTGTAATCCCAGCACTTTGGGAGGCCGAGGCTGATGGATCATCTGAGGTCAGGAGTTCAACACCAGCCTGGCCAACATGGTGAAACTGCCTGTCTACTAAAAATTAAAAATTAGCCGGGTGTGGTGGTGGGAGACTGTAGTCCCAGCTACTCGGGAGGCTGAGGCAGGAGAATCGCTTGAACCTGGGAGGCGGAGGTTGCAGTGAGCCGAGATCATGCCACCGCACTCCAGCCTGGGTGACAGAGTGAGACTCCGTCTCAAAAAAAAAAAAAAAAAGAAAGAAAGAAAGAAAGAAAATGCAAAAACCCCGAAGTGGGAGCCTGGGTGGTGAGTTTTGGGGTCACCAGGAAGGTGGGAACGTGACTTCTTGGCATGAACCCCACAGGCTGATGCTTCTCAGCAGGCCTTTTGATGTGCATGGCCTGCATTCCTGGCACCATCTCTGACCTCCTTCTGCCCCTCCCTCATCCCTTCCCCAGGTCTCCTAGGAGCAGGGGATGCGGTCACCTCTTTTTCTTCTTTCCTATCCCAGGCTCCAGTCCTTTGGTGTTAGCTCTGTGCCCTGCTCCCGACTTCCTCCCTGGGCCTCATATTTTAATTAATAAACCACTTATTAAAAATTTTTTAAAAGCTGAAATGGACTGTTTCCACTTCTTTTTGTTTCAGTGATAATAATTCTGCTTCTGTTGGAAGCAAAGCAGATGTCTCCACCTGACTGTAGTCACATACAAGGGCAGCTGGGTAGGGGAAGAAATAAAGAAAAGAGCTTACTGCGTTGGTTTTTCACCCTCCACCTACTTAGTCCCTGGAGATCTGGTTTTATATCTTCAGTCCCACAAAATTGTCTTCCAGTATTGTGACTTGTGACGTCCTAATTTCCAAAAGCAGTGGCTTTGTTCTCAGTACTCCTCTTAAATAATTTATCTGCAGAACCTGGCACTGTGGCCACATAGTGCTTCCAGGAACTAACTACTGTTACCAGTGGAGGGTTCCCAGGTTCTTGGTGTTTTGAACGAAGAATTGGACAAAATGCACAAACAAAGCAAGGAAAGAACGAAGCAACAAAAGCAGAGGCTTATTGAAAAACCGAAGTACACTCCACAGGGTTGGTGTGAGACTGAGCATAGGGGCTCAAGGGCCCCTTTACAGAATTTTCTGGGGTTTAAATACCCTCTAGAGGTTTCCCATTGGTTACTTGGTGTATACCCTATGTAAATGAAGTAGTGGCCCGCAATCAGAGCAACCAATCAGAGACTGAAGTGAAGTTACAAAGGTTACACCCTATGCAAGCATCTGATTGTGGAAAGCAACCAATAAGAGGCTGAAGTGAAATTACAAAGTTACTTTTTTTTTTTTTTTTGAGATGGAGTTTCTCTCTTGTTGCCCAGGCTGGAGTACAATGACACAATCTCAGCTTACCACAACCTCTGCCTCCTGGGTTCAAGCGATTCTCCTGCCTCAGCCTCCCGAGTAGCTGGGATTACAGGCATGCAGCACCACATCCACCACATCCACCACATCCAGCTAATTTTTTTTTTTTTTTTTTTTTGAGATGGAGTCTCGCTCTGTCTCCCAGGCTGGAGTGCCGTGGCACCATCTCGGCTCACTGCAAGCTCTGCCTCCAGGGTTCACGCCATTCTCCTGCCTTAGCCTCCTGAGTAGCTAGGAATACAGGCGCCCGCCACCACACCCAGCTAATTTTTTTGTGTTTTTAGTAGAGACGGGGTTTCACTGTGGTCTCGATCTCCTGACCTTGTGATCCACCTGCCTCGGCCTCCCAAAGTCCTGGGATTACAGGCGTGAGCCACTGCGCCCGGCTGTATTTTTAATAGAGACGGGTTTCTCCATGTTGGTCAGGCTGGTCTTGAACTCCCGACCTCAGGTGATCTGCCCACCCTTAGCGCCCAGCCTTTTTTTTTTTTTTGAGATGAAATCTCAGTTTGTCACCCAGGCTGGAGTGCAGTGGCATGATCTCTGCTCACTGCAACCTCTGCCTCCTGGGTTTAAGTGATTCTCCTGCCCCAGCCTCCCGAATAGCTGGGATTACAGGCATGCATTACCATGCCCAGGTCATTTTCGTATTTTTAGTAGAGATAGGGTTTCATCATGTTAGCCTGGTCTCGAACTCCTGACCTCAGGTAATCTGCCCGCCTCAGCTCCTAAAGTGTTGGGATTACAGGCCTAAAATTGCTTCTTGATGTGTCCAGCAAAATGATTTTCCTACCACAAAGGGGTCAACTTGTTGGATGGGTTCGTTATTATTACTATTGTTATTATCCTTTTAAGGCAGAATGGCTACCAAATGCAAGTATTTTATTTATCATTATTACTGTGTGACATACCTTCTGATAGTCATTAGTGACTGGATTAGAAAACAGAAGGGCCGAGAAAGCCATATTATTTGTAAAACAAAAATAATATGGACTAGGGTGCAGCTCTTTTTGATGCTCCTTAAACTGAGATAGAATCTGTCATGAGATAAATCCTATGACTTCTATGATTGTACACACAGGATTATCATACAGCCTCTAGGTGAAAATCATACTTGCCAAATTTTTTATTTCCACAGTGGAGTCAACTCAAATTAACAACTGTTACAGGTATCATCTCATTGAACACTCAACCTAATTGGGAAGTAACCAGGTTCTTAATCCCAGTGTCACAGGTGAGGCAACCAAGACTAGAAGGCTAAGTGATATGCTCAATGTCAAACAAGTAGCAAGCAGCTGGACTAGGAGGAGAACTGGGTGCCCCTGATTCCCTGGCCACTGCCCTCTTGTTAGAATTTTTATTGTGGTTACATAATTGGGTCCACAGACAACTCTTAACTATGGAGTCAGAGATGGGACATACAGTGATGGACACTGTCATCAATTTTCAGTGCTAAGAAAATCTGAAATAGTTTGCCTTCTTAGAGGATAAATTTTAAAAATTATTTATTAAAGGTGCGACAGTACTGTGCATCTATTAAAAAAGGAAGCTATATGTTGATATGGAATAATCACCAAGTAATATTTATAATACTTTTTATTTTGGCATATACTTCAAGACTCACAGGGAGTTCCAAAAATAGTACAGAGAGTTCTTGTGTGTCCTTCACTCTGTTTCCCCAATTGATAACATTATACATAATCATGATACATTGTCAAAGCCAGGAAATTAACATGGTGCAATACTATTAATTCAAATAAAGACTTTATTTGGGTTTCTAAAAATATTTTTAAATAAAAAGGACAGGTGTTACATTGAGTGTATAGTTTGCATCCTATTTGTTTATTTTAAAAGAGAGGGGAAGGATGTGTGAGTATTTATTTCCATATGCCTAGAATATCTCTGGAGGGATATATAAGAAACTAGACACTTTGCCTCCAGGGAGAACAGCGCAGCAAGTTGCAGAAGAGGTAGAGAGAATTTTGCCTGTATATTCTTTTGTACCAATGCATCTATTTAAAAAAGAGTGAATGTTGAATTTTCATAGCATAATTTTAAAAAGTGAATGAGGGCCCTTTTTATGTATTCATGCAAAATAATCTGTAAGTTATATTTTGGAGTGAAAAATGCAAGGTAAATAAGTGTCTATGCATCTCATTTACAAAGGAGGAGGGAAAAATTTATGTGCGTCTTTATTTCCATAGGCATAGTTATCTCTGGAAGAATATATAAGAAGCTGCTAACATTGGTTTGCCTCCAGGGAGAAAAATAGGCAGCAGGGGCCCGAAGTGGGAGGGAGACCTTTCATTATTTATTGTACTTTTTCAATTTAGACTATGTGAACTAATTTCCTTTTCAGCAAAATAAAGAAAACTGAAAAAATCAAATCCAAAAATGCTTTCACTTTGTAGTTTTTTTCCCTTTAAAATATTCAGCAGCTTTCCAGCTACTCTCTGGCTCAGTTCCAAATTTCTTAACTTGACATTTTGGTTCTTTTTATAATTCGATCTCATTATTTCCTGACTGGAGCTTTCTGTTCCACCTAAAGTGTTTGACTCTCTGTCTTTTTTCTCATAATGGTGCACTTTGTGACATTTCTTCTCTTCCTCTTTTCCAGCCATCAGAAATCATCCCTGGCTCACCTCTATGAAGTTTTCCCTGAACCCTTCAGCCTTCTGTGACTTGCCTCTCTCCTAAATTCCTGTAATATGTATTGTCTGCCCGACACTGGGCCCTAATCCTATGCTTTCTAGACTTATCAGGGGAATGTGCACTCTGTCCCCAAAGAAGATTACCATATCCTCACTGGCAGTGGCTGGGTATGACAGTTTTCTGAAATTCCCTTTTCCTCACAGAGCTTTACACTTGGTTGATGTCCCAGTGATGCTTTTTGATGAATCTCTTCTTTGTAGAAATTTTATTTCATACATATGCTTGCCTGGTGTGCTTAAGAGTTCCAGGCTGTATCCTGGCAATAAGAAATTGTTTGTCTGCTCAAAAACACCCTAGCAGAAAAAAGAGGACAAAATTAAGAGTTAAAACTCAATAAAGCACATGGTGTTTTGAATATTGATATATTTTAAAACATAACATTTCAGAAAAACAAGATGCATGACAAAATTTTCCCTCTTTTTTATTTGGCTCCTGTATTTGGCTGCATTTTGGAGACTAGGCTCTGTTTTCCTGGTAACCACGGAAAATTAATTAGCTTTTCTGGTATGTTATCAACTGGTTCTCAAGGTCCTCATATGAAGTAAATGGCAGAATTGAATTAAAATCTTTGCAGGTCTTGTCTTAGATCCATGTGACTTCTGAGTTTTTGTTCTTTTCTTCAAGGCAACAAATATTTCTTGGGTTTCCTCCATTACATAGCACTGTGTTAATATCTAATGGAGACAAAATATAAAACACAATCTTTGAGGACTATATGCCATTATTCTTATATTACATATTCCATTTTCTTTCCTTGCCCCATGTTATGGCTGCATGTAGTACATACATGTGATGATGTATGTAGTAGGTGCAGTCAGTTCCCAGGTAGCCTTAAGATGAGAGAAAAATCTTTTGAAAAAGGCTGATCTTAGAAATTGCAATAGTAAAAAGCAGGAAGCAAACAACAAACAGTAATAGTCACAGCTTACATTTGATTAGGTCTTTACTTAGCTAGATATATTTCAGGCATATTATCTCTTTGTGTATAATAAATGATGGAGGTGGGTGCTGTTATTTCCCTGTTTTGCAGATGAGAAAAGGGAGAGGTTAAGCAATTTGACTGTGATCACATGGCTAAGTTATAGAGCTGGGAGTCAAATGCAAATCTTTTGGACCCTGGGTCCCTGTGCTGAATCTTGACTTTATGTGATTGTTTTTCCAAAGATTAGTCATATGGGCCAGTAACTTATTAATATACTTGTCTTCATCTCTAACTAGATGGTGAAATATTTAAGTGAGGACTGTGACTCATTTTCTTGTTTCTCCACACATAATAATCCATAGCACAGAAAGCTGAACATCCTTAGTACTTACTTTTCCAAAATGAATAAATTCATAAAGACAATTATGGCTTATAAACATGGTGTTAATAAGACTATGATATTCATATCCCAAATTCAACAAGCCGGCCGGGTGTGGTCGCTCACTCCTATAATCCCAGCACTTTGGGAGGCTGAGGTAGGGGGATTGCTTAAGGTCAGGAGTTTGAGACTAGCCTGGGTAACACAGTGAGACCTTGTCTCTACAAAAACATTTAAAAAAATTAGGCAGATGTGGTGGTGCATGCCCATTGTCATAGCCGCTCAAGAGGCTGAGGAAGGAGGATCCGTTGAGCCCAGGAGTTGGAGGTTGCAATGAGTATGATCATGCCAATGCACTTCAGCCTGGGCAACAGAGTGAGATCTTGTCACACACACACACACAAATCAACAAGCCAACTATGTGCCCGGCAGCATGATGTGGTGCAAACAGCATGTATTTTAGAGGACTAGAGATGACGGCGAAGTGCCTGCCACAGGGAGGTGCCCAATACATGGTATGTTTATTGATGCATTTATATTTTCTGATTTAATTCTTCTCATTCACAATCCTATTAGGTAGTGTATTAGTCAGCTTGGGCTGCCATAACAGAATACCACAGACTGGGTGGCTGAAAGCAGAAATTTATTTTCTCACTGTTCTGGAGGTGTGAAGTCCAAGTTCAAGGTGCCAGCAGAGCTGGTTTCTGGTGCGGACTCTCTTCCCGGCTTGTAGACAGCTGCCTTCTCATGGTGTCCTCACGTGGCCTTTTCTCTGTGCACGTGTGGAGACAGAAAGATTTTCCTATTGGATTAGGGCCCTATTCTCATGACCTCGTTTAACTGATATTACCTACTTAAAGCCCTTAGCTCCAAATACTGTCACATTGGGGTGTTAGAGCTTCGATATATAAATTTTGGAGGGATACAATTCAGTCTATAACAGGTAGTTACTCTTCCCATTTTGCAGATGTGGAAATAGATATTCAAAGGAGTGGTTTCTTTTCTTCTGTGAAGCCTATCTGTGCAGTCAGAAATATCCACCAGCCATATTTCCCCAGGTTTCTTTTTTCCTTGCCACCTAAAGAGTTCAACTATTTTATCCTCTCTAGAGGTTGTTGTTGTTGTTTTTTTTTTTTTTTGAGACAGAGTCTCGCCCTGTCACCCAGACTGGAGTGCAATGGTGCAATCTCAGCTCACTGCAACCTCCGCCTCCTGGGTTCAAGCAATTCTCCCTGCCTCAGCCTCCTGAGTAGCTGGGATTACAGGCACCTGCCACCACACCTGGCTAATTTTTGTATTATTATTATTATTTTTTTAGTAGAGACGGGGTTTTGCCGTGTTGGCCAGGTTGGTCTCGAACGCCTGACCTCAGGTGATCCAGCTGTCTCGGCCTCCCAAAGTGCTGGAATTACAGGTGTGAGCCTCCGCACCCAGCCATATTTTTAAAAATAATACAGCAGAGCTGGTAGCATCTTTTCCTTGGATGGTGCTAGTGAAATCCTGACAGTTGATTCCCCACCTGGGTTTCTCACCTTGATGCCTTCACCTCTCTTCTGTTATTTTGTAATTAGCAGAGCCCATGGGGTTATAATGTACTTAATTATACATTCAGTACTTGATGTACCAGTAGAGAAAAATTCTACTTTTCTCTACATCAAAAAAAAAAAAAAAAAAAAACACAGGAATTGGCTGGGTATGATGGCTCACTCCTGTAATCCCAGCACTTTGGGAGGCTGAGGTGGGCAGATCACCTGTGGTCAGGAGTTCAAGACCAGCCTAGCCAACATGGTGAAACCCCATCTCTACTGAAAATACAAAAATTAGCCAGGCATGGTGGTGCGTGCCTTAATCCCAGATACTTGGGAGGCTGAGGCAGGAGAATGGCTTGAACCTGGGAGGTTGAGGTTGCAGTGAGCCAAGATCGCACCACTGAACTCCAGCCTGAGTGATAGAGTGAGACTCTGTCCCCCTACCCCTCCA
Source organism: Pongo abelii (assembly GCF_028885655.2). Classification (NCBI taxonomy): domain Eukaryota; kingdom Metazoa; phylum Chordata; class Mammalia; order Primates; family Hominidae; genus Pongo; species Pongo abelii. The sequence goes on from NC_071991.2 coordinate 62,360,055, forward strand.
AAAAAATACAAAAACAAACAAGAAAACTCCCAGGAATCATGTCACAGCCAGACTTACCAACTTTGGAACATAGCTGGGGAATGAAATGTTGCTCAGCACATAGTAAACTCTAGGGTGGGATTATCTTGCTGCCCAGAAAGCACATTATTCTCCATCCTTGTGCTTTGATATCACTGTAACTCGGTATTCTCTGCCCACTGGTGGATTCTATTGCTTCATATCTTCTAGTGTCTCTGTCTAACTAGCTTCAGTCAAATGTATTTCTTTCTATCTTGAGTACAAATCTCACTTACAGTGGATCTGATTGGTTCAGGTAGTCAGCACCCACCCCTTAAGTCCCCAGCCAGCTTTTGGTCTAATCGTATGTGCCACTATAGTACCATGAAAACAGGTCTCTTATCTATCATAGCTAAAGGAAAATATTCTTTGAGAACATACAAAGGTTTGTCTTCTATTTCTATGCTTATTTCTCACCTACAGGGCAAAATAGTGTTATGGTTAACATTGAGATTCTGCAGTAAGACCGCCGGAGTTTCCATTCTGTCTTTACCACTTACTAGCTGGCTACATGACCTTGGACAAAACAAATTTACTCACCTTCCCATGCCTCAGTTCCTCATCTATAAAATGAGAATGATAATACAGTCCTTGCCTCACAGGGTTGTGAAGATTCCATAAGTTAATGCGTGTGAGGCCTTAGCACAGTGCATCATATACTACTAGTAAACACCCAGGAAGTATTAGTTAACATTATAACTGGTTGCTTGAGTGTTCTTGCCCACCAGAATGGAGAATGCCAGCTTTTATTCTCAGGATATCTCTAAGGGTAAAGTTACAAATAAGCGTTTTAGATACCCACTTTATGGAAGATTAAGTAGCATGGTAAACTAAGGCTGTTTCTGATGAAATTCATTCACCAGTTCCACAAGTGTTATATACACAGTCAATGGGGATATGAAATGAATGAGACAGAGTCTTTATCTGTAGTTTACTTGGGGGAGATAGTCAAGTATCTAAGTTAGCTTGAGATGGTAGCGAGAATAAGATAGAGTAGGAGTCACCATGGAGGAAGTGCTCAATTTGCTCTAGGCTGGTGCAGGGGTAGGGGCAGGTCAGAGACGACATCTTGGAGGAGATACTTGAGTGAATTGTAAAAAGCAAGGGGTATGGGAAGGCATTTCTGGCAGAGGTAACAGCAGAGATGAGACAGCATGGTGCCTTCAGGGATCATGTAGGTTGTAAATGGATTTTAATCTTTTGTCCTAAAGACAATAAAGAGCCCCTGGAAGGTTTTATTTGGTTTAAAGATCTATCTACCTTTATTGTTTTTTTTTTCTGATGACAAATCATATATACTCATTATAAAAAGCAATGAACACATTACAAATATATATATTTATCTAGATACATATGTGTGTGGGTATGTGTGTGTATATATATATATAAGTGTATATATATAAAGTATATATACCTATATAAAGTAAAGATTTCCAGTAATTCCCTTCCTCATCTCCTGAGATAATTACTCCTACTGACAGTTTAGAGTACATTTTTTCTGGATTTCTTTCTATGCACATACTAACAACAAATATATCATAATTTCATTATTATTATTTCTAATATAGGAATTGCTTATATGTATTTTTTGTTTGTTTTTTGAGATAGAGTCTTGCTCTGTCGCCCAGGCTGGAGTCAGTGGTGCGACCTCAGCTCACTGCAGCCTCCGCCTCATGGGTTCCAGCGATTCTCCTGCCTCAGCCTCCTGAGTAGCTGGGATTACAGGCGCATGCCACCACACCCAGCTAATTTTTGTATTTTTAGTAGAGACGGGGTTTTGCCATGTTGGACAGGCTGGTCTCGAACTCCTGACCTCAGGTGATCCACACAACTCGGCCTTCCAAAATGCTGGGATTACAGGCGTGAGCCACTGCACCTGGCCACGCATGTGTTTTTTAAAAATATCTTTTAATGATTTAGTACTGGAGGTTTTCTTTTTCTTTCTTTTTTTCTTTTCTTTTTTTTTTTTTTGTGATGGAGTCTCACTCTATTGTCCAGGCTGGAGTGCAATGGCGCGATCTGGGCTCACTGCAACGCGATTCTCATGCCTCAGCCTCCCGAATAGCCTGGGATTACAGGCATGCACCATCACACCTGGCTAATTTTTGTATTTTTAGTAGAGATGGGTTTCACCATGTTGGCCAAGCCAGTGTTGAACTCCTGATCTCAGGTGATCCACCCGCCTCAGCCTCCCAAAGTGCTGAGATTACGGGCATGAGACACTGCGCTAGGCCATGATTTAGTACTGGAGGTTTTCTTTTCTTTTCCTTCCTTCCTTCCTTCCTCCCTCCCTTCCTTCTTTTCTCTTTCCCTTTCTTTCTTTTTCTTTTTCTTTTTCTTTTTGTGGGATATGAAGTTTAGAGGGAAAATTGGAGACTGGAGGGTCAAGGCTGAAGGAAAGGAGACCATCTTGATGCAGGGCACACAAGCCCCAAGCCCAAGAGGGTTTTTGGCTTCACACAGTAAAGAAGCCAAGGGTGAGCTGGTGGTTTTAGACAGCAACTTTTACTGAAGCAGCAGTGTACAGGAGCAGCAGAGGTATTGCTCCTTCCACAGCAGGCCTAATCCACAGGCAGTGTGCCCAGAGTAGCAGCTCAGGGGCAGTTTCACAGTAATATTTATACCCAGTTTTAATTGTATGCAAATTAAGGGGTGGATATTCAGAATTTTCTAGAAAAGAAGGTGGTACTTCTGGGTCATTGCCACAGAAAGGGGAGGTGACTTCCAGGTGTTGCTATAGCAATGGTAAACTGACATGGTACTTGTGGGCATGTCTTATGGAGAGGTGCTTTTGCCTCTTCCCTGTTTCAAGTTAGTCTTCAATCTGGTCTGGAGTTCAAGCCCCACCTCTGGAGTCAAGTCCTGCCTCCTACCTCAATCTTGTCTCAACCAGATAAAGTTGAGTTTCTGGACCTGTAAACACTCATCAAGACCAACTATGCTCTCTGTGAAGTTTTTCCTGAGTATTTCAGCTCATAAGGCTAGCTCTCTCCTCTTAACACATTTAATTTTTTTTTTGTTGATTCCACTCATTTAGCATTTTCTGGGTACTATCTTTTATCATTGACTATGATGTTACTTACTATGTATCTAATACTCTAAAATTTGCAAAGATCTTTTATATATTAACTTTTTTATTTCCACAATAATATTCTGAGAAGTACACTTATTTTCAGAAGATAAACAGATTTAGGGAGGTAGCCCTTGGTGACTCATTGAAGGTGTTTGAACAGGGGAGTGACATGAGCAGAGCAATGATTTAGAAGCCTGATCTTAATTATAGTGTATAGAGGATATAGCAAAGGTGGAGACTAGAGGCTGGTAGACGAGATAGCTTCCAGCTATTATAGTTTAGGCTATAAGGAGCCGAACTAGGAGGGCACATCAAGAATAGAAGAGAGGTTCTCAACCTTTTTTCCTTCAACAAGAAATGTATCCAAGGAATATAACATACTTTTGGCCATTATAATGTTGTCTCCATTTCCAACTCTATGTGCGGGAATTACTGTAGAGGTGAATCTCTACTGTGAGGTAGGAGGCAAGACTGAGCTCCAGAGGCAGGGCTTGGACACTGGACAAAATTGAGGACTAGCTAAAACAGGGACAGGGTGGAAGCAGTTTTCCATAAGTCACACCTCCCATGTGCCGTGTGCCATGTGTGCCATGTGCCATGTCAGTTTACTATTGCCATGGTAACACCGGGGAGCTACCACCCCTTTCCATGGCAGTGACCTGACAACCCAAAAGTTACTACCCCTTCCCTAGAAATTACTCCATAAACTCTGCCTTAATCTACATATAATTAAAAGTAGGTATAAATACGACTGAAAAACTGCCCTGAGTTTCTATTTCTGCAGGAGCAGTCATGGAGCCGTAACACCTCTTTAATAAAGCTGTTTTCTTTTACCACCAGCTTGGCCTTGAATTCTTCCCTGGGTAAAGCCAAGAACCCACAGGCTAAGACCCACTTCAGGGCTCACCTGTCCTGGATCAAATCTACATAATTTAGACTTTGTGGAGGTCAAGGAGTAAGATTAACCCAGTATGTTACACAAGCTCAAAACTTGACAGTCATCCTTGACTACTTCTTTCAGTGTTGTCCTTCATATTCATTTGGCCAACAAGTCCTGCTGATTTCACCTTCTTAATGGTTTTCAAATTTACTCCTCTCTCTAGTTTAACTGCCTGGGGTTCTTCAAAAGTTCCCTGACTCCTCTAGGCAGTGTTAGTTGTCTTTCTTCTGCCTTGCTGTCAAATTTTGAGCATAACTTTATTGTGGGATTTAATATATATATTCACATTACATTGGAATCATCTGTTTACTCATGTTTCTCCATTCAACCATGATATTCTTAAGGGCATTTTAAAAATAAATCTTATATCTCTAGTGCCTAGCATATAATAAGGCTCAATGAATGTTTGAGGAAGGCAAATGACTTTGGTATTTTTAGCCCATCTGGCAGGATAAGTGCCACGTTCACTGCATTCTTACTATGTATCAGGTATTTGAATAAAAAGATGAGAAAGAAACAGTTTCTGCATTGAATACATGGACACTAAGAAGAGAGCAATATACATGGGGGCCTACTTGAGGGTGGGAAGAGGGTGAGGATCCAAAAACTACCTATGAGGTACTATGCTTATTGCCTGGGTGAGAAAATAATCTATGCACCAAACCCCCACAACATGCAATTTACCCATATACCAAACCTGCACATGCACCCCCTGAAACAAAAGTAAAAGTTGGAAAGAAAAAAAAAAAGAAACAGCTTCTGTTTTGGAGGAGCTTGGATAACAGCAAGGGACAATATAATGACTAAGAGCAACCAACTGTGTGATCTTTTATCAATTATTTAATATCTCTGAATCTCAGTTTCCTTATCTGTAAAATGAAGCCATATATATCCTTACAAGAATTAGTAAAATAAGCTATAATGCAGTGCAACCTTACAAATTCCTGTAAGATTAAAAGAACTATTTTTCAGCTGGGCGCGGTGGCTAACGCCTGTAATCCCAGCACTTTGGGAGGCCGAGGCAAGCAGATCACGAGGTCAGGAGATCGAGACCATCTTGGCTAACATGGTGAAACCCCCATCTCTACTTAAAAAAAAAAAAGTACAAAAAATTAGCTGGGCGTGGTGGCGGGCGCCTGTAGTCTCAGCTACTTGGGAGGCTGAGGCAGGAGAATGGCGTGAACCCGGGAGGCGGAGCTTGCAGTGAACCGAGATCGCGCCACTGCACTCTAGCCTGGGCGACATTGCAAGACTCCATCTCAAAAAAAAAAAAAAAAAAAAAAAAAAAAGAACTATTTTTCAGCACTTAACACAGTGACAGGCATAGTAGACACAGGTTGTTATTATTCATGATGATGAGCCTAGCAGAAGAATACCATAATATGAGGTCAATTTATTTTCTTGTTTTTAAAGATGTGGTCTCACTCTGTTGCCCAGGCTGGATTGTAGTGATGAAACTGCCACTGTAAAATTATAACTGAGATGACGAAAGACATCTGACATCACCAACTCCATCTTGCTTCTAACCTCCAAGCTGTCCTTGTCCACTCCTGGGCATAGGCTGAACTAACTTTGGAAGGAACTTTTAGTTTATAGCTTAAAACAAAGATGATAACAGCCCTTTCCCAAAACAAATCCCCTTCTTGCCTAAAAAATATTCTTTTAATCCTGACAGGAATTTGTAAGATTCCATTGCATTATAGCTTATTTTACTAATTTTTGTAAGGATTTAAATATATATAGTTGGCTTCATTTTACAGATAAGGAAACTGAGATTCAGAGATATTACATAATTGATCAAAGATCACACAGTTGGTTTGTGCTTTTAGTCATTATATTGTCCCTTGCTGTTGTTATCTGAGCTCCACCAAAACAGAAACTATTTTTTTTTTCTCGTTCCAACTTTTACTTTAGTTTCAGAGAGTGCATGTGCAGGTTTGGTATACAGGCTAACAGATTAGCCAAAAGATTAGACATTATGGTTTAGGAGTCATGCAGCTGGAGGCTACAAGATTCCGACCCTCTCCAAATTGTTCCTGGGAATAACAACACTATTGTAAAGCCTAACATCAGTGTTTGAGATATTTTGCAGACCCTGCAAAATGGATCAGCTGGCACCACCCAGATCGCCAAACTGGCTCATCTGATCTTGTGGTCCCAACCCAGGAACTAAGATTCTGACCCTTCCCAAATTGCTCCTGGGAATAACACTATTGTAAAGCCTAACATCAGTACTTGAGATACTTTGCAGAGCCTGCAAAATGGATCAGCTGGCACCATCCAGATCGGCAAACTGGCTCATCTGATCTTGTGGCCCCAACCCAGGAACTGACACAGTACAAAGACAGCTTCCACTCCCTGTGATTTCATCTCTGACCCAACCAACCAGCACTTCCGACTTACTGTCTCCCCACGCACCAAATTGTCCTTAAAAACTCTGATCCCCGAATGCTATGGGATACTGATTTCAGTAATAATAAAACTCTGGTCTCCTGCACAGCCAGCTCTGCATGAATTACTCTTTATTGTAATTCCCCTGTGTTGATCAATCGGCTCTGTTCAGGCAGCGGGCAAAGTGAACCCTTTGGGAGCTTACAGCAAGTGGCCTCATCACAGCGCGCTGCAGCATCAAACTCAAGCGGTCCTTCCGCCTCAGCCTCCCAAATAGCCAGAATTACAGGCGCAAGCCACAGAGGTCAGCAAGGGGAAATTTTTAGGAACACAGCCATTGGGCACAGAAAACGACTACGTACCTTCAGAATGAGGCACGAAAAAGTCAAAGCCTTAGAAATGTCTTACAGCCTTAAAAATCAATTAAGTCTTAGACCTGGGGGGTCAAACCTCAAATACGACAGCAGCCAGACATTTATTACATCAGAGGTTGGGAATCACTTGGGGAACTTCAAAGGCAGATCAATGGCCAGTTCCCAGCCCCCAACTCATCAGAATTTCTAGGAGCAGATCTCCAGCCTGAGTATGGTTTTACCTCTCCTAAAGTGATTCTAATGTGCAGTCAGGGTTGAGAACCACTGACATTCTAAACCAATGAGGGCAAGATGGCCAAACAGAAGTGTCATTTCCTATTTAGTCTCCTTGATTGTTGCAATAGAATTTCTCAGCTTCTAAAGTCCAGAATTTCATGTGAGATTTCCCAAATTCTAAAATGTTGGCAAGTAATTAAAAAACATTTTTTTAAAAGATTGGGATCAAAGAAAACATAGATTCGGGCCCTACTGAGTGTCACTTCGTAACCTTTTTGCAGTTCAACCTCAGGTTTGAACAAACAACCTGATTCTGAGAAGTTAAATAACTTGTCCACGGTTACACATCCAGTAAGAATAAGAGTTGGGACTAAAACCCAGTCCCTCTGAATTTAATTAATGTTCCTTCTATGAGAAGGAAGGAACATCTGAAGATGCGCTTTAAAAATGGGTAACAGAAACGCAAAGTTACAGCCAGTCATGATCGCAACCACGCATGCGCCTACTACTGGCGACGAGGCGGAAGAGCAGGGAAGGTTAAAGGCGATGAATTACGACCTCTGCTGGCGACGCTCACGACTCCTGCCGTAAAGGCCGTGTGTGGCGCCTGCGCACCTCCTTTCCCTTTCGGATTCCGGACGCGGTGGTTGCTGTAACAGGTCCTCCCTGCGCCGCACGGCCGTCGCCATGGTGAAGCTGAGTAAAGAGGCCAAGCAGAGACTACAGCAGCTCTTCAAGGGGGGCCAGTTTGCCATTCGCTGGGGCTTTATCCCTCTTGTGATTTACCTGGGTCAGTGGGAGAAGAACCGGGAAAGTGACTGGAGGGAAGGGGGTGGCGGAGACAGCAGCCCCATTTTTGGCCATCGGGGGAGGGAGAGAAAAACAGGGGACACCGCCGTGCACGGCCCCTGAGGCTGTCTGGTCAAATGGGGCCGATCTAACCTGAGTTCGAGTTCCCGTTCTATCGCTTTGTAGTTGCAAGGTCTTTAAGCAGTCTTGCAATCCCTCCTTTTCTATTTTTGCATCCTTAAAGTGGAGGTCATACTTCTCGGGATTGTTGGGAGGGTTGGATGACCCCAGTGGATGTGAAAGGGAGTAATTCACTCTGTAGCACTAGATGGTTCTCGGGGTGTTTTTCCTCACCGCTCCATGTGGTCCTAAGTGGAAAGAGTCCTGTTCAGGGAATCGAGACACCTCGTGAAAGTACCAGTGCCATGAAAGCATGATTATAATAATAGTCGTTGGATGCCTCTGCTTTCTTACCTGTACAATGAAGGGTTTGGATGATTTCTATTACTGCCCCCATTTTGCAGGTGAGGAAACAGCCGTAGAGAAACTGTTTTGCCAAGGTCGCACAGCTATGCTGACTGAGGGAGTTATGGGCTCAGGCAGTGGGGCATCAGAGCCCATAGTCTTAACCGCTATAGGGTACTTAAAGGATTTGGGGTTTTTTTGGTTTTTGTTTTTGAGACAGAGTCTTGCTGTGTCACCCAGACTGGAGTGCAGTGGCTCTATCCCGGCTCATTGCAACCTCCGCCTCCTGTGCTCTAGCGATCCTTCCACCTCAGTCTTCCAAGTAGCTGGCACTACAGGCTCGTGCCAACAGGCTCGGTAACTTACTGCAAGGATTTGTTAATATTTTTCGGTTAGGGTTGCAGACTGGGACCTATTCTGTAGTTTTTTCTTTTCTGTCTTCTCTTTTTTTTTTTTTTTCCTTTTTTCTTTTTTGAGACATAGTCTCGCTGTTTGCCCAGGCTGGAGTGTAGTGGGGCGATCTCTGCCCACCGCAATCTCTGTCTCTCGGATCAAGGGATCCTTCCCTCTTAGCCTCCCGAGTAGCTGTGATTACAGACTTGCAGCCACCGCTCGCGGCTAATGTTTATATTTTTAGTAGAGACGGGGTTTTGCTATGTTGGCCAGGCTGGCCTCAAACTGGCCTCAAGTTAGCTACCTCCCCTTCTGCCGACCCCCGCCCCGCCTGCGGCCTCCCAAAGTGCTGGGATTACAAGTGTGAATCACTGCGGCCAGCCTGTAGGTTTTTTTTTTTTTTTTTTTTTTTTTTTGAGACGGAGTCTGGCTCTGTCGCCCAGGCTGGAGTGCAGTGGTGCGATCTCAGCTCACTGCAAGCTCTGCCTCCCGGGTTCACGCCATTCTCCTGCCTCAGTCTCCTGAGTAGCTGGGACTACAGCGCCCGCCACCATGCCCAGCTAATTTTTTGTATTTTTACTAGAGACCGGGTTTCACCGTGTTAGCCAGGATGGTCTCGATCTCCTGGCCTCGTGATCCGCCCGCCTAGGCCTCCCAAAGTGCTGGGATTACAGGCGTGAGCCACCGCGCCTGGCCAAGTTTTTTCTTTTTAATTTTACTGCCCCACTTAGGCAGTTCGGTGAAAGGGAAAGAGCAGGTTTTTCATCCCAGCAGTGTCAGTTTGAGCATATAGTTTGACAATTCTAAAACTCAATTTCACATTTTAAAATGCTATGGTTTTAACGAGGTGCTGCTCCTATTTAATTTAGGTGTCATGCATTGTATAAGATAAAGTACACTCTGACTAAGCAGCTGTGGTTTCTATTTCTCCATGAGTTGCAAGCCAACTGATAACCTGGGATTATAGAACTTAAAAAGACGTTTTTCTCCCTTATTCTGGGTGCAATTTTTTTTAAAAAAACATTACTTTTCTAGATTTTAGTGACTTTGTATGGGTACCAAGGATTAGAGGAAATAAGACAGTTGGTGTTGTCCCCACTATTCTTGCAGCACCTCCCCCCCACCCACTTCTTTCACTTACTGATAGAAGGGCCTACTCTGGCTGGTCAAACACTGGGACTAGCTCCCCTTTTAGCTAAGAGAGGTGTGGAAGCTTGATTCTTCCCCTTCTTTGTGCCACCTTCTTTTTTCACTGCGTATGCGAGGTCCTATTTTAGCGTGCTCTTGCTTTTTGTGTCCCTTTGGTTTTTTGCTTCTCTGTAAGTCTTTTCATCTACTGTTCCCTCCTCCTCCCTGTTTTGAGATTCCGTTTCTATTGCTAGAAAGCTGTAGCTGGTTGCTGCAATCTGCATGCCAGGGGCTTTCGTGTAAGAGTGGATAATGCATTCCTTTTCCATACTAGAGTTTATTTTTCTTTTTATGCACACTGGTTATATTCCCTTCCTAGGACTACCGTTATGGTGATTTTCACCCCAACATTCAATTCAAGTTATATGAGATTGGTGTTAAGGTTGTCTTTCCAGTACTTGTCTATCATTGTCTTTTCCTTTATGCTGTATATTTAATTTTATGTCTAAACCAGTTCCCACGTTGAAATAGAGACAGGGTCTTGCTGTGTTACCCTGGCTGGTGGTCTTGAACTTCTGGCTTCAAGTGATCTTCCGATCTTGGCCTCCCAAAGTGCTGGGATTATAGGAATGGGCCACCACACCTGGCTCCAGGTTGTTCTTTTACTTCCTCCACCTCAACTCTCACTAAAACCAGCAACTGCGGATTTAACTTTGTATGTAATTTAGGTTCAATCATAACTTTCAGTGCTTCAGGGAGTATAGTGCTATAAAATATGACAAGCAGTGACACGATAATAGAGAATCTGTCTGGACATTTACTAACAAAAAGGTTTTAATGAGCCACTTGTTGGAAGACAATTCTCCATGGTGTCTTGCATTTCTGCACATCTTATAAGCAGAGGCTCTGATGACCCTTTGTTCCATATTATCTTTTGAGGGTGTTTGTAGAACAAACAGCCTTGGAAAATAGTACCTTCAGCCAGAGCAAAGAGAGACGTGCTTACAGGCCATTATAAAAGACTCTTGTTCCCTAAACTCCAGTTAATCTCCTGCAGTGCAATCCACCACATGTGCGGAGGCTGGGGCAGGCAGATCACCAGGGGTCAGGAGTTCGAGACCAGGCTGACCAACATGGAGAAACTGTCTATACTAAAAATACAAAAATTAGCTGGGTGTAGTGGTGCATGCCTGTAATCCCAGCTACTCAGGAGGCTGAGGCAGGAGAATCGCTTGAACCTGGGAGCAGGCGAAGGTTGCAGTGAGCTGAGATCGTACCACTACACTCCGGCCTGGGGACAGAGTGAGACTCTGTCTCAAAAAAAAAAAGAATAGTGTTTTATACCAACATCTGTGAAACTGGCAGGCCAGTTTGTTATCTTTTATTTATTTTAATGGTCTAAGTCACAGAAGATTTTTTTTAAATATTAACTTTTATTCCCTATTACATATACTATTTTTTATCTTTTAAGTAAGATAAAATTGCAGACCCCTCATAGTTCTTGAAACCTCCCTAACTTAGTCAGTTGCTTCAGCAAGTGAACATATATGTCATCAGGTTAATTTATAAATATATTTTAAATGGTAAAAGATATACTTAACCATACTTGTAACGAGTTGATTTAATCAGGTTGTTAAATAATAAGTATTGGATGATCTATCCCCTGCTGCCCCCCACCCCTGCCCTCCACCCCGTCCTTTTTCTATCATTGGTCTTTGTTTTATAAAAAGAGAGGTTTATGGGGGATAAAATATCTTCAGTTGTGTTTTTTAAAAAGTTCAGTAGTTTTTCCTCCAGGCATGGTGGTTCACGCCTGTAATCCCAGCACTTTGGGAGGCTGAGGAGGCTGATCACTTGAGCCCAGGAGTTCAAGACCAGCCTTGAACTGTATAGTGAAACCTTGTCTCTAAAAAAATTAAAAAGTTTAGTTGTGTGTCTTTCCAAAAATCATTTTGCTCTTCATAGTCTTTCATCCAGTATAATTTGGGAGTTGTGGTATCTTATTTCTGGGTAAATGACTAATAATGAAAGATACAACATGCTAAGGGCAATTGTGCCAATTGTGTATATAATAGGAATAATGGCCGTGTGCAGTGGCTCACTGAAAAAGTTGTTTGTTTTCGTCTGGGCATGGTAGTTCACACCTGTAATCCCAGCACTTTGGAAAGTCGAGGCAGGTGGATCGTTTGAGGTCAGGAGTTTGAGACCAGCCTGGCCAACATGGTGAGACCCTGTCTCTACTAAAAATACAAAAAAATTTAGCTGGGCCTGGCAGCACGTGCCTGTAATCCTAGCTACTCAGGAGGCTGAGACAGGAGAATAGCTTGAGCCTGGGAGGCAGAGGTGACAGAGGTTGCAGTGAGCCGAGATCATGCCACAGCACTCCAGCCTGGGTGACAGAGTGAGACTCTGTCTCAGAAAGAAAGGAATAAGATAGCTTGTTCTTCCTACTGATTAGTCCTGGACATAATTTCATACTCTAATGAAGATTGGAGACTTCTGTAGCGTAGGTAAATTTAGATAGTGCTGGTTGGTCTAGATATCATTCTAACTATCTTAGGTTGGATTACAAAGAAGAAAAAGTCTTGATTGTAAATGTTTTGTCTGCTGGGGTTTTAATTAATATTTTTTCTCTTCTGTCTTCCTTGATTCAGGATTTAAGAGGGGTGCAGATCCTGGAATGCCTGAACCAACTGTTTTGAGGTACTGCTCTTAAAACTAAACATTTCAGGGCAAATGTTCATACAGTAGTACTGAATCATTAAGATATAAAAGAGTAGTAGTGGCAGGCCTTGAAATGGAGCTTTATCAGTCAGTATAGTTTTGGGCTATTGGAAAACTGCAACTACTTTCTCTTGCCCCTCCTAATTTGTATTTACTGTACCATGTTATAACTACAATGAAGCATATTTTAACAGAAAAAGAATTTATTATCCTACCACTTTAAAATACGAACTGTTTTAAATTTCTCATATTCCCGTCTTATCCTTATTTAGATGAATACAATCTTTTATATCACTCTGACAAGGGTATGCAGGATTTTGTTTTCACCTAAAATTTTAGTTGCTATCCCATATATTTTCCAGTTGCGGTTTACGTAGGTTTTTCAATTTTTCGGTATTTTATACAACAATATAATTGACATTTGGGCAGGGTGTGGTGGCTCACACCTGTCATCTCAGCACTTTGGAGAGCCAAGGTGGGAAGATAGTGGGAGGATTGCTTGAGGCTAGGAGTTCAAGACCAGCCTGGGCAGCATAGCGAGACCCATCTCTACCAAAAAAAAAAAAAAAAGTGAATAATTAACATTTGTGTATACATAGCTTTTATAGATTTTGATTTCCTTATAAATTGTCATGGGATTAATAAAGTATGAGCATTTGTGGCTCTTGACTGTCAAATTCCTTTCTCAGAAATGATCTTGCTGGTATGTGTAAACACTTGTGAAAACTTCACACACACAGTATACATATTCATGTACATATGTATGCATATATGTGCATACTTATGAAAATTATATGTATAGGTATAATCTCAAACAGGCAGGTTTGCTCTGGAGGAACGACTGATACTCGTGGCACTATGATGACCATGACTACTGCACACTAGTGAATCGGATTTCTGCTTGATCCTGTCTCAGACATCTCTTGTGGGTTGCCCTCACAGACTTTTCACTAACTATTCTAGGGCTTCATTCATTTTCTTGGAAGTCTTACTCTAAGCCATGTTTTTCTAGAGTGGGCAGAAAATATGTTATTCACTATCACCTACAATGTGTCAGCCACTGCTTTAGGTGCTTTTTACACAATGTGTCTAGTTGTCACTTCAGTCCTTCAGAGCAGGTTATACAGTCAGTAGGTGGTGGAATATGTTCTATTTCCAAAGCTCACATTCTTTCCACTGGGTCATGTGGCCTTCCCCAAGTAATTTTACCTCTTCGTTTACTTAGCACAATGCCATCTGATATGAATTTCCTCCACCACATCTGCCTTGCTGCTCTCTTCTTTTTCAGAGGAAGGTCTTTTTTATTCTCAAAGGGTACTACAATATGTGCCTTCAAGTTGTTCACTTCTGCAGTTATTCTGTTTTCCCTGATAAAGTTTTTCAACAAATGATCTTCACACACTTCCTTCTTCACCTCCCTCTCTTCCTTTAACTGTTTATGCATGACTTTTAAGAAACTGTTTTCAGAGATTCCCCACTAAGTCCTTTTTTCTTAGCCCTTACTCTTTGATCTATCAATTTTCTTTTCTGTAAAATAGGGATTGAGGTAATATATCTGCTGCCTACTAGTTGAGTGGCCTTGGCCTTAGACCAGTTATTTCCTTAGAGAAACATTACCTTGGGAAACATAAGAGAGGACTACTGAGTCAAGCTGTGTGGACATTTTCCAAGTATTGGAAATTATCATCAAATACCTTCCTCCAAGAAGCCATTAACCTTTCTGAGCTGTCGTCTCCCCTTTTTATCAGTTGGGGATAATAACACCTACCTAATAAGGTAGCCATGAGCATTGAATAAGAATATTATATATTAAGTATTAGCAGTATTTGTCAAGTAATACGTGATCAGTAAACTATTAATAGTAATTTTTAATCTTTTCAGTGTCATCTTTTTTATCCCCATTTCCTTATGAAAACAGTGCTCTAGCTATATGATACTGCATGCTAAGTCCTAGAATAAACTATATATATTTTTATGCCTTTGTTCCTATGCTTGTGCTCCCTCAGCCTGGAATGCTTTTTCCCCTTAGTTTCCACTGGATGGAAATCTGCTTCTAGAAAAGCCCAATCTCAAATGTCGCCCCTTCCGTAAATCTCTTCCTTCTTTCCTCCTAGCTAAAACTACTCTGTTTTTTGTGTTTCCATAGTTTCTTTTTTTCTTTTTAATTTTTATAGAGGCAGGATCTTGCCGTATTGCCTAGTCTGGTCTCAAACTCCGGGGATCAAGTGATCCTGCCTCGACCTCCCGAAGTGCTGGGATTATAGTCATGGGCCACTGCACCCAGCCCCATAGTATCCTTTTGTATCTGTCATTCTCTGCCTTGTATTATGCTTGTAGCTATAATATATTTTGTCTCATAAGCACCTAAAGTAGTTGCTCAACAAGCATTGAATTAACTAATGACCCTCATCTCTTGATGGTCTTCTGTGGGTTTTTTATATTTTATTTTAGTTTTTTTGTAGCAACAAGGTCTCACTGTGTTACCCAGTCTGGTCTCGAACTTCTGGGCTCAAGCAATCCTCCCACCTGGGCCTCCCAATGTGCTGGGATTATAAGCATGAGCCACAGCACCTGGCCGTCTTGGTGTTCCTTTGGACAGGAATTGACAAAGCATTGCATCTTGTACAAATTTTAGGCTGGACCTGCATGATAGGAAATAACACTTTTTTGTGCCCTGGGTGATTTAGGATACAGAAGTGGGGAGAGAATGTGTCTTTCTGTTGTCCTTTTTTGGGGCTGCATTTATCCCAACAAGATTTGAACCTTTAACAACTACATGAAGCATCCCTGTCCTACTGCTTTTCATTTCTTCATCTTATTGTCTTCTCAGTGCTTCTCTCCTTCCTGGTGCTAACCCTCTTGATCTTTTCTGTCATTAAGAGCATCTTCTGGTTTCCTTCCAGAGGCATTTGTGTTTTAGGAAAGAATTGAGTGAGTGCCTGCAAAGGGTTACTCAGTTACAGAATTTCATCTACTGTGCTCCCTGCACTGGGAAGAGTGACTAGAGAGATCTGAGCTGCCTGATCTGTACTCTGAAAGGAACAGCATTATACCTGCTATGGTTTTTATTAACATAAAATTTTATAAAGTCTATTGTTTCTACATATATTTATTGTTTATATAATACTTATGTAAATAATACAGTTAATGATCTACTAGTTTGTTTCCCTTGCCAAGTTGTTGGGTTGTTTGAGATTAGGACCACATTCATCTTAGTATCCTCTTTCACCCAGGATGACTCATTGTATGTGGTCAGCAAATGTTGGTTGACATGAATGCCTTATTCAAAAGTACTTTAAATATCTAAGGGGCAGTGTCTTAGTAAAACATTTAGGCAAAATGTGAATATCAAGGTTAAGAGAATCATTTCCATTATTTGCATAAGGCTGAGCAAGATTTCCTTTTTATATTTTTGCTGCCCATTACCATTGAAGAAGAGACCTTCATAGATCTTTTTTTGTGTGTTTTTTTCTGTCACCCAGGCTGGAGTGCAGTGGCGCAGTCATGGCTCACTGCAGCCTTAACCTCCTGAGCTCAGGTGGTCCTCCCACCTCAGCCTCCCGAGTAGCCAGGACCACAGGCATGTGTCACCATGCCTGGCTAATTTTTTTTTTTTTTTGAGTCGGAGTCTTGCTCTGTCGCCCAGGCTGGAGTGCAGTGGTACAATCTCGGCTCACTGCAACCTCCGCCTCCCAGGTTCAAGCAATTCTCCTGCCTCAGCCTCCTGAGTAGCTGGGATTACAGGCATGCACCACCAAGTCCGCCTAATTTTTGTATTTTTTTTTTTTTTTAAGAGACAGGGTTTCACCATGTTTCCCAGGCTGGTTTCGAACTCGTGGGCTCAGGCGATCCACCCACCTCAGCCTCCAAAGTACTGGGATTACAGGCATGAACTATCCTGCCTGGCCAATAATTTATTTTCATATCTTAACTGTGTGCAAAAATACTTAGGGTTTAAGAGGAGATTTTAATACACATTTGAAAATTGGAAATAGATGTGTGTTTTCTTCTTAGGCACAGGGAAAATATTTTTTAAAAATAAACTTTACAAAACTGTCATTGTCATTTAATAATGCAGTTTTATTCAACTGGGCTACATTTTTAAGCAGCAGGGTTTAGAAATGAAACCATCTCTTTTCTCCTTCTTACACTCTATTGGAGTCAGCAAATGATTTGGGAGTTTGGGCTTCTTAGTGGCTGAAATGTTTGGGGTAAGAGTTAGTTGAGGTGGAAGTGGAGGCTAATTGCTCCCTAGGAACTTAATGGTTGTAAGGGCACTTAGGCCACATCCCACTCTACCCACTTAAATGATATATAACTATCTCAGAGCCTCAATTTCCACATTAAAATAGGGATCATAGTTGGGAGTTGTGAACTTTCCTCAGTGTCTGATGCACAGAAACCATTCAAAAAATATTATTTTAGTATTACTGATACTGCATCTAATAGTGAGATAGCTTTGTTTTCTGGGTTTATCAGGCCTACCTGTTAATGGAAAGCAGTAATCGTTTTCCTTTTGATTGACTTCATTTTATGTCTGCTCACATTTTTGTTTTTGTTTATGATAGGTAACTGTGCTCAAAAGAAAAGTGTATTTTAATACAGTTCTGTATGTTTAATTTGTTCAGTGGGATTGATCCTTGTCTTTTCATAACTCTGAATTTGATAGATGAGGAAACAAACATAAATGTATAAAATTTTCTAGGTCTTAGGTTATGTCTAGAAGATTTTTATTTCGGAATTTAATTTCTTTCTCCTCTTCACAAACATTTTAGCCTACTTTGGGGATAAAGGATTATTCGGTCTTCTGGATTTGGAGGCAATCAGCGGACAGCATGGAAGATGTGTGCTCTGGCTCGGATAAGAGATGGGACATCATTCAGTCACTAGTTGGATGGCACAAGGCTCTTCACAGATGCATCTGTAGCAGAGTGGAACTTGTACTAACTTATGATAGAATGTATCAGAATAAATGTTTTTAACAATGTTATGCTTGAGTCTTTTTTGAATTGAACATGCTAGGATTATCAGGTAAAAATTAAGCCTTTTGGTACTTTTTCAAAACAGGGAATTTATGTATGGTACCTAGGTGCTATTTACGCCTGTAAATCCCAGCACTTTGGGAGGCCAAGGTGGGCGGATCACGATATAAAAAAATTTTTCCAAGTTATTCCTGCCCATTGACCTAACATATGGATTACAGTTTCCCTTTGCAGTGAATTAATAACTCCTTCTAGGATATTCCGAAGTAGTAAGAATACAGATAGTTCTCAGTTTGTGACAAGCCAAGCTGTTACTTCCTCCTCTGCATTAAAGTTCTGACTGCAAGAAATAAAGGTCCTGGCGGCTCTGTTGCTAGGGGGTGGGCATGGCACTGGAGAGTTGTGTGATTCATTTGTAGGTTAAATGTGAGGCTAAAGTTTCCCTCAGTTATATTAGGAAACTAGAGCTGGCTGGGCAAGAGCCCGTGGAGAGCTACGTGGAATAGTAGCACTATTTTCTGGTAGAAGGAAAGGCAGCTAATTAATGGAAACTAGTTTTCAGTTCTAGATACTGGTTTCCTGGGACCTTCACCTGTATTTGAATCCTACTTTTATTTTTTAGTTTTTTCCATTCTTCTAACAAAATAGCATTATTTACTACGTTTGGCCATTGTTACTAATACAAGAAAGTAAACCTGAAACGGACAGTTTGGAAAGAGCCTATTGGGTTGAATATTTTAAGCATCCAGTGTTTAGGCATGATCATGACTATAATCCCTCTCAGGTGCTGAGAGCTGCCATCACCAGAAAGTTCTTATTTCTAATGTAAAACCCTCTTAGCTATTTAAGCCTATTTCCTCAAGGCTTGTTACCTTTGCCATGGAGACATAGAAGACTTGTGGTGTCTTGTTGCATAAAAGGATTTTAAAGTGGAATTCTTGAGAGCTAACTGCAGGAAATCAGTTTTGGTAAGTACTTAATGTAATTGCTTCAGCATCTCTGTGAATCTAGGCGTGTGTAATTTTGCTGAAAACTGAGCACAGTATTAAAATTCCATAGAATTGCTTAAGTTTGTAGTTCCCCCCAATCCTTTTTGCCAAGTGCATTGTCAGGGAATTTTTGTTTAGTAAGTATTTTGTTTATACGTTTTTCTTCTGTTTCTCACTTGGGATTTTCAGAAATTGAGAAAGCTGTGTCAGGTATCTGTTTTGATTACATAGTAATGTGAATGGTAAACAACTGGTTGTGGTTTTTTTATTTTTTATTTTTTATTTTTTTGTTTTTTGAGATGGAGTCTCGCTCTGTCACCAGGCTGGAGTGCAGTGGTGCGATTTTGGCTCACTGCAACCTCCACCTCCCGGATTCAAACGATTCCCCTGCCTCAGTCTCCCGAGTAGCTAGGACTACAGGCGCATGCCACTACACTTGACCAATATTTTGTATTTTGGTAGAGACGGGGTTTCACCGTGTTGGCCAGGATGGTCACGATCTCCTGACCTCGTGATGCGCCTGCCTTGGCCTCCCAAAGTGCTGGGATTACAGGTGTGAGGCACTGCGCCCCATCTGGTTGTGTTCTTTTAAGGATGACCTTTGTGAACCCCAAATGTCTGAGACAGGTTTCAGTCAATTTAGAAAGTTTATTTTGCCAAGGTTAAGGATGCGCCTGTGACACAGCCTCAGGAAGTCCTGAGGAGGTGTGCCCAAGGTGGTCAGGGTATGTAGTTTGCTTTTATACATTTTAAGGAGACATGAGACATAGATCAGTATGTCTAAGATGTACATTGGTTTGGTCTGGTAAGGGGGGACAACTCTAAGTGGGGGCTTCCAGGTTATAAGTAGGTAGGAGACAAAAGGTTGCCTTCTTTTGAGTCCTTGATCAGCCTGAATACACAATTTAGTCTGGCTCAGTGAGTCTGCATTTTTACATAAATAGTGCAGAGGAAGCAATCATATGCATTTGTGTCAGGTGAGTCTCAGAGGGATGACTTTGAGTTCTGTCTGTCCTTTGTCCACAAGAAATTTCCTGTGGGCAAATTGTGAGGGAGGTGTGTAGCTTGTTTTCTTTGTGGCTGTCTTATTTAGGAATAAAATGGGAGGCAGTTTGGCCTGACAGTTCCCAGCTTGACTTTTCTCTTGGCTTAGTGATTTGGGGGGTCCTGAGATTTATTTTCCTTTCATACCTTGTAGCTATCTATAAAACCTCAGAAGATTTTAAAATAAGGCATCCAGAATTAAGTAGGAAGGAACCAACTCCCTGATCTCAGGTCTACGGAAGCTAGGAACAGAGTTTAAGCACTTCTTCAGGGCACAGCCTAAGAGCTGAGACTAGTACACAGTTTAATGTGTATGTATATATTATAAAGTTTGTGAAATGTTTAAGCTCCCACATTAATGAGTTTTAGTTTTTAGGACAGTACAATTCAAGCATTTATTGGTTTCTGTTCTGTGCCAGACACTAGAGAGTCCTTATGATTGAGATTATTCCTGACCTTGATTAGCTTATGGAAAAACACTGAGCTGGTAGGACCTGATTTGAGTCCTGGCCCTGTCAGTTCCAGAACCTTTGGTGAAGTCACTTTTGTTGTTGTTGTTGTTGTGGGGAGAACAAGGCCTCCGTGTTGCCCAGGCAGGTCTCAAACTCCTGGGCTCAAGCTATCCTGCCTCTGCCTCCCCAAGTGCTGGGATTATAGGCGTGAGCCACCGCGCCTGGCTGAAGTCACTTAATCTTTAGGTTTCTTCCACAAGATAGGAACAATAATACCTGCCCCAGGATATTATTTTCTAAACTAGTGGTTTTCATAGCTGGTCCTAGACTAGCTTCACCTGGAAACTTGTTAAAATGCACATTTTCAAGTCTTACTCCAGACCTGAATCAGAAACTGGTGATGACGCCCAGCAATGTGGGTATGTCTGTGTGTGTTTCATTTTCTCAAACATTATTTTAAGCATATTTTGAGAAAATTGTAGAGTTGTACACAGTGTAAGAAATGATACAGAAAGATCCCTGTATCCTTTACAGTTTACCCCAATGGTAATATCTTGTGTGAACCCCAATTATCGGAGACAGATCTCAGTTAATTAGGAAGTTTATTTTGCCAAAGTTAAGGACATGCACCTGTGACACAGCCTCAGGGGGTCCTGATGGCATGTGCCCAAGGTGGTTGGGGCACAGCTTGTTTTTATACATTTTAGGGAGACACAAAACTTCGATCAATATATGTAGGATAAATAGTGGTTTGGTCCAGGAAGGTGGGACAACTCGAAGTGAGGTAGGAGGCTTCCAGGTCACAGGTAGATAAGAGACAAATGGCTGCATTGTTTTGAGTTTCTGATTAGCCTTTCCAAATGAGTCAATCAGGTATATGTTTATCTCAGTGGACAGAAGCATGACTTTGAATAGAATGGAAGGCAGGTTTGTCCCAAGCAATTCTCAGCTTGACTTTTCCCTTTAGCTTAGTGATTTTGGTGTCCCAAGATTTATTTTCCTTTCACACTTGCAAAACTGTGGTCAGCATCAGGATATTGACATTGATGAAGTCAAGAAAGAACATCTATCACCACAAGGATCCCTTGTATGGTGGGATATAGTCAACCTTTCTCCTTCTACCCTGCCCCTACCCCTAACCCCTGGCAACCAGGAAATCTGTTGACTACTTTTATAATTTTGTCATGTCAAGCAAGTTCTATAAATGGAATCAGACAGCTTTTGGGTTTGGCTTTTTTCAGTCAGCATAATTCTCTGTAGATTTATCAAAATAGTTTTTTCCTTTTTATTGCTGAGTAGTATTCCACGGAATGGATGTACAAGGATGACATCTGGGCTCCCAATTTTTAGCTGTTACAAGCAAAGCTGCTATGAGCATTTGTGTACAGGTTTTTGTTTGATTAATCTGTGATTTAACAAATCACAGGTGCTTCTGATGCAAGTCAAGTTTGAGAACGTCCCCAGACTTGCAGTAGCCTTCTTGCTCTCACCTGTGCATTACAGTGTGCTCTCAATGGAACATCCAGAGTGATCCTTTTAAAAATAAGATCACATCATATCCTGATCAAAGTTTTCCAGTGATTTCCCATCTCACTGGGAATGAAATCCCAAGTACTTATTTTCTGTAACCTACAACACCCAATGTCATCTGGCCTTCTGCACCTTTGGTCTCTTTGTTGCCTATGATTCATCACCCACATTTGCTTGCACTCTTGCTGTTTCGTTCCTCTCCAGAGAAAGGCCAAGTATAGTCTCACCTTGTAGTCTGTACTACCTGTTCTCTGCTGGAACTCACTCCTCCCAGATATCTATATCGTTGGCTTCCTCTATTCCAGTCTGCCTAAATGTCATCTTGTTAGAGGGCTTCCCTGACCCTTTAAAATAGAAGACCCTAAACCTGTGTTGCGGATGCAGAATTTTTGCTCCTTAGTTAGCTAAATCCAGGTTCTTGTATCATGACCAGGAGAAATTAGGCACGCAGACACATTGAAGGGTGAGGAGGGCTGAATTTATTGGGTGAGAAGGAAAAAAGGAAAAAAAAAAAACCCTCAGCAAAGTGAGAGGGAGTCCTGCTAACAGAGGGAACCCCCCCACCCACCTCCCAGATTGAATAGCAGGCCACCACATACATTGGCTGAAGAGACCAGGCTCCTCCCCACTGCACAGGGTAAGAACTTCCCATGGCTCCACCCCATTCCCCCAGTGTGCATGTGGGCATTATTCAGAAAGAGTCAGTTGGGAAAGGGAGGGCAAAGGGGCAGTTCTCCCTGAGGGTTGAGGGTTTCTTCTGGGACCAGCAGTCCTGTCCCTCAGCCTTCGAGCTGTTTTAGGCTTGAAGGTGAGGTTTGCCAGAGACTGTTGACTGTCTCCTGTCTCTATCATGCTCTTCTCTAAAGAAATACGTCTAATTGCCATTAGATAAGGATAAGGATGAGGACAAAGATCAATATTAACTGCTTCCTTCTGGGAGGGGGTGCTGTTTTGGGAAGACAGCAGTCAGAACTCCCACAGAGGCCTATCTAAGGGTCTCTGGCAAAAGGGGCCGTTGTCTGAGGCTCTGGTTGTATGACTGTTTCGAGTTTGATGTCCTGAAGGCAAGAAGAGACAAACTGGGTTATTAGAAAACTTGTATCAAAACAAAACAAGGGGAGGGTAAGGACAGCTCAAAAATCCTGAGGCCTTTTATCAGTTTGCGTAGGGAGAGGGAAGCCAAAAGCCTGGCTGATAAAAAAAAAAAAACAACAACAACAACAACAGAAGAACTTTACCCTTTTGCTGGCATGTGAGGCTTCTGGGTTCCCTTCCCCAAGCCCAATCCTAAGCCAACCAGTTTAAAGTTTGGGAAATTAACTTTTCCCAGTTTAGAGGATGTATCCAAGGGAAGTGTCCCATAGTGCAGAGATACAATTACGTATCTGTGAAGAAATAACAGAGGAGAAAAAGGAAAAAAAAGGTGTTTTTTCCAAAGGAGTCCTAGGGGTTCAGGATGCATTTGAAAGGGGTACAGACTGAAGATGAATGGCTACTCATTTAGAAAGGAGAGGGCGAGGCATCCCAGGTTCCCTTCTCTTCCTAGCAAATACCCACAGTACGTGAGGGAAAGTGAGGTGTTCCTTTCCTCTTCCTTTCCTCCATCCTTGTCCCTGAGTCCCAGTGACTGTGACAGTGTGTTGCCCATGGATGCTAAAGTGGCTTTCACCCATGTTAACAGGGGGGCCTAGGGGCTGGGAATATTCACTCTTACTCATGTATGCCCTATCTCCTGTGCTGTCAGTAGCCTTTGAATTCCCTAGACATCATTTATGCCATGGATACTGGCATGAACTTTATCCGTGAAATGGGAAGCTTGGCTTAGTTGGCAGGAATCGGTCACACTTACCTGCACTGTGTCTTTTAACTTTTGTTATTGTCTGCCCCTGGATCCCTCAGATCCAGTTTTCTTTCCTAGGACATTGACCCAAAGCTTGGAATTGAGTTTGGGACAAAAATGTGTCTTAGGGGCATTGCATGGACTCCTTATCATAAGCTAAGGAGTGAAGTTGTGGAATTGAGTCCTCCTCTAACAAGGGAGAGAAAAGGATGTATTGTGACACACCCAGATAACTGGTGGCTGTAGTTATGCTTGCTAAGATTTGGGTGCATGTGGCTTGGCTTTGGTTAGCTCCTTTGGCCTTTCCCCAAAAGGAAACCTCCGGGTGATGGGCACTCTATTTATTCCCATCACCCGGCAGGGTCTGCAGGATAATTGCTCAGTGTTAAAATATTGATCCAGATTATCCATCCCATTTTGTTCCTTCTGAGCTGTAGTTGGAGATACTGGATGGTTCACAGGAATTAGCAGGGTCAGTCTAAAATGTAGGCAAAAACTTAAAAACAACTAATGAATCTAGAACTTAATGACAAATGTATGATAAGTTTTGAAACATAGTCTCTCTTTCCCATCCTCATTTCTGTTAAAAACAAACCATGATAGGACTGAGTTATTTGCAGAATAGACTTTAGTCTTATACTTGGCTTGATTGTTTGCATGAAGTACAGCAAGAATAATTATTTTTACATAGGCCTTGTAGATTGGCTTTGATGGAACTCTGATCCACAAGAAATCTCAATCTTTCTAAAACCGAGCCTAGCCATGAGTTTGTACCATCAAATACCTGTGAGTTGGGTGATCCTCTCCTCTTAAGGTCCTGAGATAAAGTTGGAGCTCTTGGGCCTGTCAGAAAGTGACATTCTTTACTTATCACAAGTCAGGAACCCTGTACAGGGACTGTGTAGACAAGGTGTGAGGCCAGTTTTCCCAAGGGGCTTTTATTGGCTCTACAAGTTGAGCTTGACTCCTTAAAGGGAAGCACACCCTTCCAGTCAAAGCCTTGGTAAGACAACCAGTTTCTACAGTTGTGTCATGTTGCAAAAGAAAATGGATTCTTATTGCACTGATGCAAATAACTATATTGCCATAAGTTAGGAATACTCACAACTAGTTTCTAAATTCTGGAGAAGCCAGGCAGAGAGAGAGAGAAAGAGAGAGAGAGATGCTCCAAATTTTGTTCACAGGAGTTTACCTTACTCAATTATTAAAGGCCATAAATAGTTCAAAATAAGCTTCCTTGAGTCTGAAAAACAAAACAAGAATCAGCAGTGTTCCAAGCAAAAGTAAAAAAGATTATTTCAGTTTTCTATTAGTTCAGTCCATTCCATTAACTTGTTTTGCTTGATATTCATGAACATATCAGCTCTTCATGAGTCCTGTATGTTTTCCTTTATTCCAGTGTCACAGTCTTCAAAGGTATCAGAAACCTGCATTTGAGAGCACCTGTTAAAGTTCTATAGCTGATTATACACCATCTTCTGAAGAAGATAAAAACAAGACAACAATCGTCTATAAATAACAAAATGTCCAGGGTAGTTACAGTCAGAAACATGATTGACAAAGAAATTTGGTTTATTTCTGGGGTTTACAATAATTTAACCACCTTGTGATTGATAGCATATACTCAGGCATTAGAATTTTAGAAATCCCATACAATTTTGGAACATATATTAATATTCACTAAACCTATATTAATATAGGTAATATAGGTTAGTGAATATTAATATATTAAGATTAAACAACATTTTGGCAATCCCATGTACCTAGACATGTCCGGTAATTCTGTTTACCTCTCTTCTGGATGTTCCAGGGGCCCTCTATAGCATCCAAAAGCCAGGCGTCAGGAAAGACAATTTTGAAATAGAAGTTTCATTTTGGGAAGCTTGTTAAATGTTAGAAGTTTAAAACACTTGATGTTATGAAATAGAATTCCAGATTACCATAACTTATTTATTTTGCCAAAATGATGACTCAGAAATGTAAAAGCAGGAAGGTCACGGTGGCTCAAGCCTGTAATCTCAGCACTTTGGGAGGCCAAGGCAGGTGGATCCCTTGAGGTCAGGAGTTCAAGACCAGCCTGGCCAACATGATGAGACCATGTCTCTACTAAAAATACAAAAATTAGCCAGGCATGGTGGTGGGTGCCTATAATCCCAGCTACTCAGGAGGCTGAGGCAGGAGAATCGTTTGAACGCAGGAGGCAGAGGTTGCAGTGAGCTGAGATTGTGGCACTGCACTCCAGCCAGGGTGACAGAGTGAGACTTCATCTCAAAAAAAAAAAAAAAAAATTTAAAAGCAGAAACCTTTTATAACTCTTTACAAATTTTACTAAAGAGCTGATAGGTGCTCAGTACCTTGTGCTTTTATTTCAATGTTTAATTTACAGAAAAGCCATATTTGAATTTAGCCAGTGTGTTCACACACAGAATTTCTTTTGCAAGATTAATTTTTACATTCCTTTTACAACTTGTTTGAACTTTTAGCTTTATTTTATCTAATTCAAAACAATCCTTTAACCTTAGGCAAAAATTTTACATTTCCACACCTTCCTGTAATCTTTTATTAAAAACACATTTTACTGTTCTTATACACCTCACATGTATTTCTCACAAATCTATTTCCAGTATTCTTAATTACATGTTACAATGGTAACTTCTAGCATTTTTTAACTTTAATGTAAAACCTGGTAATTTTTTTTTTTTTTTTTTTTTTTTGAGACAGAGTCTCACTCTGTTGCTCAGGCTGGAGTGCAGTGGCACGATCTTGGCTCACTGTAAGCTCTGCCTCCTAGGTTCACACCATTCTCCTCCCTCAGCCTCCCGAGTAGCTGGGACTACAGGCACCCGCCACCACACCTGGCTAATTTTTTGTATTTTTAGTAGAGACGGGGTCTCATCGTGTTAGCCAGGTTGGTCTCGATCTCCTGACCTTGTGATCTGCCCGCCTCAGCCTTCCAAAGTGCTAGGATTACAGGCGTGAGCCACCGTGCCCAGCAAGTTGTTTTAATTATGTACTAGGTACAGCCAAGTTTTGACTTCTAGCATAATTAAGGGTGTGGTTAATTCCATATGTCCTCAGACCTTACTGGTTTTGAAGCAAGCAAGTTGAACAGTTCTCAAAAACCACAAAGCAATTTATAGCCTTAAAGCATTTTGCAAACCTAGTATCTGATCTGCATAATTTAGTCCACCTATTTACATTTTGATGGCATTTTACCAATAATCTTTAAGGCTGTTTTTATTTTTCAAACACTAAAGTCATGTGAACTAAAAGTTACCACAGCTTTTATCTTCCCTTTAAAAAATATTTGATCCAAGCACTTATCCTTCTTTAAGTAAATTAATTAGATCTCTTTTTAATAGACATCACACACAACCTATATATAACTACACAGACAGGCAAAGAAAACCCAGTAACCGTAAGACTTTTCCTTTTGCCAACCTCCTAATTGGATTATTTGCCTCTGGGTGGAGCCCTTCAAGAGCAAGGCTAGGAAAACATGCAGTTTTTAGGGTCTAATAAACAGGTACAGCTGGAAGGCAAAAACAGATTTTGAGAGGGATCCATGAGGGAAACAGATCTCTCTCTTCGTGTGTATTAACAGTGGCAAGGCAAAATGGAAAGAAATAATTCAGTCGACTGAGATAAAACCCTAAAACCCCTTTCCAGCAAAACAAGAACCAAGAAGAGAAAAATATAAAGGCCTTTTAAATATACCTATAACTTGGATATCCACTTTTAATTAAGCTGAGTGCTCTTTAAGAAAATCCTTTTAAATCCCTTGTTACCCAATTTTAGCTGTGCCAAGTGGCCAATATTTCTGGCTTTCAAACTTTACTAAAGGTGACCTCCCAGGTGCTCAGAGAAAGGAAAATCCAAGGTGGTTCATGGAGGGAAAGAGAATCAACAAATGATAAAGACAATGCAGACATCAAACCAGAAAAGACTCATTCCCTCAGCCAGGATTGAACCTGGGCCACCATTGTAAAACGGCAAAAGCTAAAACAAAGCATTGCCATGTGGTTACAGGTCACACTTCCAAGGATGTAAAACAAGATGGAAGCCTGCAGCAAAGTTTGCTACTGACCATACAGAAAGACATGCAAAGCACACCAGATTGGCTACAGCTTAAGACCAACCTCACAAATCCTTTTTCATAATTAAAACTTTACAGCGAATATAAACTGTTAGTTAGGGGCTGGGCCTCGTAAAATGTCTTCTAAAAAGAAAAAAAGCCTCTTGCATTAAAGTTAACTCCTGACCTGGTGGAGAAAAGAAAAAAAAAATAGCTTAAATGCAGGGCTGTGTTAACTGCTGACAGGGTAGAGAAAAGAAAAAAGATGCATGGAGAAGAACCTCTTATTCTTATGCAAATAGGTTCCTCCAACAGGGAGACTAACTTAATTGCTGTCTGACAGAGCTGGACCCCCTGGCCAGGGGAGGGGAAGACACTGTGGATGTGTGGTGGCCAATGCAGGCTAGTCTGCCTCCTGGCACCCTTGGGCCATGCGCCTCAGCCCCAGGGGGTGGAGAAGGAGGCTGGGGAGCTGCTATTTGCCCATCCATCTCATGCATGCCTGCGGCTATTGGAGGGCAGGTGGTGTGCAGTTTCCTCTACCCTCAGAAGTCCAAGGACGAAAAGGCTTAGAAATGAAAGGAAAAATATTTTTTTGTTCACGTCTTACTCACCCTTCCTTGATCCCCAGATGGGCCACCAAACTGATGTAGAAGTTTTGCTCCTTAGTTTAGCTAAATCCAGGTTTTTGTGTCACGACCAGGAGAAATTAGGCACGTGGACACATTGAAGGCTGAGGAGAGCTGGATTCATTGGCGAAAAGGAAAAAAAAAACAAAACAAAACTCAGCAAAGTGACAAGGCATCCTGCTAATGGGTCCCTACCTCCCAGGTTGAATACCAGGCCACCACACACAGAAGCTGAAAAGACCAGCCTCCTCCCTTGGCATAAGGCGTGAACTTCTTATGGCTCCGCCCCATTTTCCCAGTGTGCAAGTAGGCATTATTCAGAAAGAACTGGTCAGGAAAGGGCGGTCAAACAGGGGCAGTTCTCTCTCTGGGTTGTGGGTTTCATCTGGGACCAGCAGTCCGGTCCCTCAGCCTTCAGGCTGTTTTAGGCTTGAAGGTGTGGTTTTGCTGGGGACCCTTGGCTGTCTCCTGTCTCTATCATTGCCTCCCCATCATTCTCTCCTTTAATCTCACTTTTTCTTCAAAGAAGTTTTACCCACCTGATATATACATGTAAAGTTATAATTTAACATATGTATATGTGTGTATGTGTATATATACACATATATATATATTTCTTGTCTCCTGCCTGTAGAATGTAAGCACCATAAATATGGACACTGTCTTCTGTAATTTTAGAGCCTAGCATAGGTCCTGGCACATGGTAGGTGTTCAATGAAAATGAATGAATGGATTATAGAGTTATACATATTAAGTATAAAATGCATTGTGAACTGGATATTGGCATAATATGAATCATAAAGGGCCAATATTTTTCACTATGTTAGTCATAATGGGTAATTGCAGTCCTGGCCAAGGACTTGACATCAAATGATGCTGGGAGAAGGTGACATGGGAGAGAGAATGTTTACTGTGACTTGGCAGTTTATTCATGTAGTCCCCACAACAACCCTGGGCATTATTGTTATTTTGCAAATGAAACAGCCATGGGTAACTTTCCCCCAAAGCACAGGAAAAACGGATTTGGACCCAGGTCCGCTAACCAGATGTTTATGATCCTGTTACTGGTATGTGCTACTTTTCAAAATAATTTATACAATGGATGAAGGCTGGGCACAGTGGCTTGGGCCTGTAATCCCAGCACTTTAGGAGGGCGAGGCGGGTGGATCACTTGAGCCCAGGAGTTTGAGACCAGCCTGGCCAACATGGTGAAACCCTGTCTCTAAAAAAATACAAAAATTAGCCGTGTGTGGTGGCAGGTGCCTTTAATCCCAGCTACTCAGGAGGCTGAGGCAGAAGAATTGCTTGAACCTGGCAGGTGGAGGTTGCAGTGAGCCGAGATTACCCACACTCCAGCCTGGGTGACAGAGCAAGACTCCGGCTAAAAAAAAAAAAAAAAAAAAATTATACAGTGGATGAAATGGTGTACAGACAATTACAAAAACTAAATTTCAAGTTCTATAGAAAGGGCCAATGTACTTTACCCAATATTCAGTGCCTTATATTATACACATAGAATAGTCAAATTCATATCATAAATTTAACTTCTTTCTCTCTCTCTCTCTTTTTTTTGGAGACAGGGACTTACTCTGTCACCCAGGCTGGAGTGCAGTCGCATGAACATGGCTCAGTGCAGCCTCGACCTCCTGGGCTCAGGTGATCTGTCCACCTAAACATCCTGGGTATGCTACCATGCCTAGCTAATTTTTTGTATTTTTTTGTAGAGACTGAGTTTCACCATGTTGCCCAGGCTGGTCTTGAACTCCTGAACTAAGTGATCTACCCGCCTCAGCCTCCCACCGTTTTGGGATTACAGGTGTGAGCCACTGTGCCTGGCCGTAAATTTAACTTCTTTGAAATTAATGTGTTAACAATAGTAAACACTAAACATTTATTTTTCTGGTCTTTCCTTAAATAGCCTACATTTTTATTGTGTCTATTACATGCAAAACAATGAACAGATCTGTTTTTGTTTTTTGAGATGGAGTCTCGCTCTGTCGCCCAGGCAGGAGTGCAATGGAGTGATCTCGGCTCACTGCAACCTCTGCCTCCCAGGTTCAAGTGATTCTCCTGCCTCAGCCTCCTGAATAGCTGGGATTACAGGTGTCCACCACCACACCCAGCTAATTTTTGTATTTTTAGTAGAGACAGCGTTTCACCATGTTGGTCAGGCTGGTCTGAAACTCCTGACCTCAGGTGATCCACCCACCTTAGCCTCCCAAAGTGCTGAGATTACAGACATGAGCCACCGTACACAGCCACAATGAATAGATCTTAAATGCACATGCAATTTGTTGAATGTTGCCAATTGAGTATACCCTGTAACCACCACACCAAGATGGGGAACAGGATCTTCTTGAACCTGGTATCCTTAGTGTACCATACATGGTAGATACTCAA
Source organism: Pongo abelii (assembly GCF_028885655.2). Classification (NCBI taxonomy): domain Eukaryota; kingdom Metazoa; phylum Chordata; class Mammalia; order Primates; family Hominidae; genus Pongo; species Pongo abelii. The sequence continues at coordinate 62,390,546 of NC_071991.2, forward strand.
TACATGTGTGATTTTGGTTTTTCTCTGCTGAACAGTCCAGGGGGATTTTTAAATTAAGTATTAAAAACTTTGATGTTGACATAGATAAACTAATATGGGAAATTTTAGCTGATGCTCTCCTTTCCTGTCAGAAGCAAAGTTATAAGGATATTAAAAGGTGAATAATTATCTTGGAGTTTTACTCAAAACTGAAAAAAACAAAGTGCACAGCAGCACTTTCTCTTCTTTTTCCTTCTGCCTCAAGGATAGCCCAGATGAGAAAATAAAGAAAGGGACATGGAAACAGGATGAGGAAAAACACTTTTTTTCTCAAGAAAACTTAGACTTGCACCATTAATATGGTTTGTCTGTGTCCCCACCCAAATCCCATCTTGAATTGTAACTCCCACAATTCCCATGTGTCATGGGAGGAACTTGGTGGGAGGTGGTTGAATTATGGGGGTGGCTCTTTTATGCACTCTTCTCATGATAGTGAATGAATCTCATGAGATCTGATGGTTTTAAAAATGGGAGTTTCTCTACACAAGTTCTCTCTCTCTCTCTTTTTTTTTTTTTTTTGAGATGGAGTCTCACTCTGTTGCCTAGGCTGGAGTGCAGTGGCACCATCTTGGCTCACTGCAACCTCTACCTCCCAAGTTCACACGATTCTCCTGCCTCAGCCTCCAAGTAGCTGGGATTATGGGCATGCACCACCATGCCCAGCTAATTTTTTTGTATTTTTAGTACAGACAGGGTTTCACCATGTTGGCCAGGGTGATTTCAAACTCCTAACCACTTCGGCCTCCCAAAGTGCTGGGATTACAGGCGTGAGCCACTGCGACGGCCCACAAGCTCTCTTTTTGCCTGCTGCCATCTATGTAAGGTGTGACTTGCTGCTCCTTGCCTTCCACCATGATTGTGAGGCTTCCCCAGCCATGTGGAACTGTAAGTCCAATTAAACTTCTATCTTTTGTAAATTGCCCAGTCTCAGGTATGTCTTCATCAGTAGCATGAAAACAGACATATACAGTAAACTGATACCAGAAGAGTGGGGCACTGCCGAAAAAATACCCAAAAATGTGGAAGCGACTCTGGAACTGGGTAACAGGCAGAGGATGGAACAATTTAGAGTGTTCAGAAGAAGACAGGAAGATGTGGGAAAGTTTGGAAGTTCCTAGAGACTTGTTGAATAGCTTTGACCAAAACGCTGATAATGATATGGACAATAACGTCGAGGCTGAGGTGGTCTTGGAGGGAAATGAGAAACTTGTTGGGAACTGGAGCAAAGGTGACTCTTGTTATGTTTTAGCAAAGAGACTGGTGGTATTTTGCCCCTGCCCTAGAGATCTGTGGAACTTTGAACTTGAGAGAGATGATTTAGGGTATCTGGCAGAAGAAATCTCTAAGCAGCAAAGCATTCAAGAAGTGACTTGGGTGCTGTTAAAGGCATTCAGTTTTAAAAGGGAAACAGCATAAAAGTTCAAAAAATTTGTAGCCTGACAAGGCAATAGAAAAGAAAATCCCATTTTCTGAGAAGAAATTCAACCTGGGTGCAGAAATTTGCATAAGTAACAAGGAACAAAATATTAATCACCAAGACAATGGGGAAAATGTCTCCAGGGCATGTCAGAGAACTTTCTGCAGCCCCTCCCATCACAGGCCTGGAGGCCTAGGAGAAAAAAGTGGTTTTGTGGGCTGGGCCCAGCATCCCATGCTGTGTGGAGCCTAGGGACTTGGTGCCCTGTGTCCCATCTGCTCCAGCCATGGCTGAAAGGGGCCAACATAGAGCTCAGGCCATGGCTTCAGAGGGTGGAAGCCTCAAGCGTTGGCAGCTTTCATGTGGTGTTGAGCCTGTGAGTGCACGTAAGTTAAGAATTGAGGTTTAAGGCTGGGCATGGTGGCTCACGCCTGTAATCCCAGCACTTTGGGAGGCTGAGGCGGGAGGATCACAAGGTCAGGAGATTAAGACCATCCTGGCTAACACGGTGAAACCCCGTCTCTACTAAAAAATACAAAAAAATTAGCCAAGTGTGGTGGCGGGTGCCTGTAGTCCCAGCTACTTGGGAAGCTGAGGCAGGAGAATAGCATGAACCTGGGAGGTGGAGCTTGCAGTGAGCCGAGATCGTGCCACTGCACTCCAGCCTGGGCAACAGAGCAAAGACTCCATCTCAAAAACAAAACAAAACAAAAAAAACACAAACCAAACAAACAAACAAAAAAAGAATTGAGGTTTAAGAACCTCTGCCTAGATTTCAGAAGATCTACAGAAATGCCTGGATGCCCAGGCAGAAGTTTGTTGTAGGGATGGGGTCCTCATGGAGAACCTCTGCTAGGGCAGTGCAGAAGGGAAATGTGGGGTGGGATCCCCCACACAGAGTCCCTACTGGGGCACCACCTAGTGGGGCTGTGAGAAGAAGGCCACCATCCTCCAGACCCCAGAATGATAGATACACTGGCAGCTTGTACCATGTGCCTGGAAAAGCCACAGACACTCAATGCCAGTCCATGAAGGCAGCTGGGAGGGAGGCTGTATCCTGCAAAGCCACAGAGGCAGAGCTACCCAAGACCATGGGAACCTACCTCTTGCATCAGCGTGACCTGGATGTGAGACATGGAGTCAAAGGAGATCATTTTGGACCTTTAAGATTTGACTGCCCTGCTGGATTTCGGACTTGTGTGGGGCCTGTAGCCCCTTTGTTTTGGCCAATGTCTCCCACTTGGAATGGCTACATTTACCCAGTGCCTGTATCCCTATATATCTAGGAAGTAACTAACTTGCTTTTGATTTTATAGGCTCATAGGCAAAAGGGACTTGCCTTGTCTCAGATGAGACTTTGGACTGTGGACTTCTGAGTTAATGCTGAAATGAGTTAAGACTTTGGGGGACTATTGGGAAGGTGTGATTGGTTTTCAAATGTGAGGACATGAGATTTGTGATGGGCCAGGGGTGGAATGACATGGTTTGGCTGTGTCCCCACCCAAATCTCATCTTGAATTGTAACTCCCACAATTCCCATGTGTTGTGGGAGGAACCCAGTGAGAGGTGATTGAATTATGGGGTCAGATCTATCATGCACTGTTCTCATAATAGTGAATGAGTCTCATGAGATCTGATGGTTTTAAAAATGGGAGTTTCCCTATACAAGCTCTCTTTCTGCCTTCTGCCATTCATGTAAGACATGACTTGCTCCTCCTTGCCTTCCACCATGATTATGAGGCCTCCCCAGCCACGTGGCATGGTAAGTCCAATTAAACCTCTTTCTTTTGTAATTTGCCCAGTCTCGGGTATGTCTTTATCAGTGGTGTGAAAACGGACTAATACAACCACTAATAAAGAGTGAGATATGGAAGGTCTGCAGCTCGCTGATGCTCCCGAATGCCTATTTAAGATGAGGCCACAGAAGATAGTGGACAAGAAACAACCTCAGAGAGCAAAACTAGAAGCCTCCAAAGGAGTTTCCCAGAGAGCGCAACTGAAGGTCCCAGGTACTGCCTGGGAAGGAAGTCACTCTTCCTGCCCCATAAGATTTAATATTGCTGTAGATCAGTGACTATAGCAGCCTTTCCTTTCTCCCCTTTCCTAGTGGGCAGTTTCAATGTTTTAATCTTTTTTTTTTTTTTTTTTCCTGAGACGGAGTTTCACTGTTATTGCCCAGGCTGGAGTGCAGTGGCGCGATCTCGGCTCACCGCAGCCTCTGCCTCCCGGGTTCAAGTGATTCTCCTGCCTTAGCCTCCTGAGTAGCTGGGATTACAGGCGTGCGCCACCGCACCTGGCTCATTTTGTATTTTCAGTAGAAACGGGGTTTCTCCATGTTGGTCAGGCTAGTCTCGAACTCCTGATCTCAGGTGATCCGCCTGCCTCAGCCTCCCAAAATGCTGGGATTACAGGCATGAGCCACTGCGCCTGGCCTCAATGTTTTAATCTTGCTCCTACTCCACCTTTGTATGTTGGGTAAGTTGGGGGCAGTTAACTCATTTTTAAGTTTTTTGATTGCTGGACCATGAGGTGCTGTCTGTACCAGATGGAAGGTACATATTTCCCAGAGTTCCTGAACTTTGACCTGGATGCAGTATCTGGATGAAATTTGAGAACTGTATCTCTGGGAGAGATTCATTGTGTTCTGTATATGAGAAAGTGTGTATCAATATTTGGCAATCAAAGAAGTAGACATGGCAGAGAATGTTAATTGCCTAACAAAAATCCATTTCCGTCGCTCTCTTGCAAAGTGTCACTTTTAGCTGGTTATGTGGCAACCAAGCTACAAGGTTCCCAGGCGTGCTGTTAGATATAGCTCTATGACTAATATTTGATAATTGAGATGTAAGTAGAAGTGTTGTGTGGTACTTTGGGTAAGTCTTCCTGAAAGGGAAGTATGTTTCTTGAAATGGATGTGAAATGACTGGGGTGATAGCTATCTTGGATCAGGAGGAGAAAGGCCAGACTCTAGGAATGGCAGAGTGATGTATGTTTGGGAGTGTAGATCTCTGAAAACTCTAGTGAGAGCCCCTTTTGTCCATACCTTTGCTGAGTCATATGTTATCAAACTTAATGGTCTTTCCAAACTGATGAAATATGGTGTTTTATAGATTTAGTTACTATTTTGCTTTGAGTGAGATGGAGAATCTTTTCATATATTTAAGAACCATTGTGTTTCCTTTAGTGCATTTTCTGTTGGCATGTTGGCCTTTTTCATATTGATTTATAGGTTCTTTTATTTATTCACTTTTTAAATGATAGAGAAGGGGTCTCGCCATGTTGCCGAGGCTGATCTTGAACTGCTGGACTCAAGCAATCCTCCCACCTCAGCCTCCCAAAGTTCTGGGATTACAGGTGTGAGCCACCACACCCAGCCTGTAGATCCTTTTATATTTTACAGAAATTATATCTGTGATATGAGTGGTAGGTATTTTTCCAGTTTGTCGTTTGACTTTGATTAGAGCAATTTTTCTTCCAAGCTTCTCTTGGTATATTTTGTTTTAAATTTTTATTTTATTTTATTTTTGAGGCACAGTCTTGCTCTATTGCCCAGGCTAGAATGCCCAGGCTCAAGGGATCCTCTCATTTCAGCCTCTTGAGTAACTGATTACAGGCACATGCCACTTCACACAGCTAAATTTTTGTATTTTTTGTAAATTTTTGTGTTTTTTGTAGGGATGGAGTTTTCCTATGTTGCCCAGGCAGGTCTTGAATTCCTGGGCTCAAGGGATCCTCCCACCTCGGCCTTCCAAAGTGTTAGGATTACAGGCGTGAGCCACTGTGCCCAACCAAGTTTTTTTTGTTTTTTTTTTTTGAGACAGAGTTTCAGTCTTGTTGCCCAGGCTAGGGTGCAATGGCGTGATCTTGGCTCACCACAACCTCTGCTTCCCAAGTTCAGGTGATTCTCCTGCCTCAGCCTCTCAAGTAGCTGGGATTACAGGCATGTGCCACCATGCCCAGCTAATTTTTTTGTATTTTTAGTAGAGACAGGGTTTCTCCATGTTGGTCAGGCTGGTCTCAAACTCCTGACCTCAGGTGATCCGCCTGCCTTGGCCTCCCAAAGTGCTGGGATTACAGGCATGAGCCACTGTGCCCGGCCATAGCCAAGTATTATTTTACATCCCACTCTCACCTACTTTTTCTTATTAGAAAAAATAAGTTGCCTGGGAGAAAGGAGAATAAAAAGAGGAGTGAATGAGGGGAGTATCTCCCAAATAATATATTTAAGGTGACTGTTATTTTTTCTCTCTGTGTTTCAGTTTGGATATATTCCTCTGACCTGTCTTCAAATTAATTAATCTTGTTTTCTTTTGCACTGTGAATCCAGCTGATAAATTCTTAATTTCTGATATTGTATTTTACAAATATTGAATGTCTACTTAATTCTCTTTAAGAAAGTTTCTAATTCTCTGATTTAATACTTCATCTTTGCATTCTCATTGTCAATCTTTACCCCTCTTTTCTTTAACATATTAATTGTAGTTATTTTGAAGTCTTTCTAGCTAACTTCAATATCTGGATCATCTCTACCTGCTTCCATCTCTTGGCTACTAGTCACTTTAAAAAAAAAAATAAAAAAACACTTTTTTTTTATTTTTTTTTTTTAGAGATAGGGTCTTGCTCTGTCATCCAGGCTGGAGTACAGTGGCACAATCATAGCTTACTGCAGCCTTGAACTCCCAGCTCAAGTGATCCTCCTGCCTCAGCCTCCTGGGTAGCTGGGACTACAGCTGTGTGCCACCATGCCTGGCTACTTTTTTTATTTTTGTTTTTTGTAAAGGTAGGGACTTGCTTTGTTGCCCAGGCTGGTCTCAAACTCTTGTCTCCAAGCAATGCTCCCATCTCAGCCTCCCAAAGCACTGGGATTACACGTATGAGCCTCTGTGCCTGGCTGGCTATTAGTAACTTTAACCAGTTTCTTGCCTGGTAAACTTTTCATGCTAGATATTATGAATGATATTTTATAGAAACTCTGGATCATGTTAACTTCCTCCAAAGAATGTTGAATTTTGTTCTGGCTGGCAATTAAATGATTGACAGACAATTTTAATTCTGATGAAAATTGGATTTAGGCTTTGTTATGGTGGTTTTACATCAGTTTTGACCTTACTCCTCAGGTATAATCCTTACTCCTAGAGGGTAATGTACATTCTTAGAACATGACCTTTTTTGCTTTGTGACTCATCTGGAGGTCTGGGAATTCACCAATATTTCTTTACCCTGGCTGGATTAGAACTCCACCACATTCCCAGCACTGTGTGGCCTCTGAGATTTCCGTTTAGCTCTCCAGCCTCCCAGCAGTTATTCTCTGATAGAACCTGGGTGTCTTACCCTACAGTCAGGTCATATGGCCTGGGCTCAAGGACCTGAGAAGAATGTCTATAAACTTTCAGGGTTCGATCTCTGAAGTCCTCTTCTGTGTGATTCCCTGCTCTGCAGCACCTGGCTTCCAAATCCCAGCCACTGTGGCAGGCACAAATTCTAGTTTCTCTTTCCTCTGCCCTATACAAATGCAACTTTCCACTTGGACTCAACTTCTCAAGCGGGGGGGACATGAAGCTCACTTCGTTTGGTTTCTTTCAAACATCATAACTGTTTTAACTGGTGTCCAATCCCTGAAAATTGTTTTATCTATTTTGGCCAGTTTATGGTAGGAAAGCTAAGTCTAAGACTTACTGTCATGGCTGGAATTGGAAGTTAGAGACAACTTTCTTTTTTCTTTCTTTCTTTTCTTTTCTTTTTCTTTTTCTTTTTTTTCTTTTTCTTTTTTTTTTTTTTGAGACAGAGTCTTGCTCTGTTGTCCAGGCTGGAGTGCAGTGGTGCGATCTTGGCTCATTGCAACCTCCGCTTTCTGGGTTCAAGCAATTCTCCTGCCTCAGCCTCCTGAGTAGCCGGGATTACAGGCACGTGCCATCACACCCGGCTAATTTTTGTATTTTTAGTACAGACAGGGTTTCACCGTGTTTGTCGGGCTGTTCTCCAACTCCTGACCTCGTGATCCACCCGCCTCGGCCTCCCAAAGTGTGGGGATTACAGGCGTGAGCCACCGCGCCCGGCCTATTTTTTCAATTGACACAGTTGTCAATGACAGATGGAGTTGACGTATATGTTTGGCTTGATCTTATTTTTCTTTAGATTTCTTTTTTGGTTATACTTCCTTTTAAGTAAACAGAGGCTCTAATTAAAAGTGTTGATGTGGATGAGTAGATTATGAGAATTTTTAAATGCTTTGAAGAGAACTCCTATGAGTTATTTTTCATTGAAAAGATCTCTGTAGAGCTGTTAGTTTAATTTCTATTTTTTAAAGTATAAGATTCCTCTCTGAAAGCCTGTAGCTGTAGGAAACTCAGCCTATGTCAATCCTTTTTCAGTTTTTTTTTTTTAAGCTCAGTTGGACCAAAATATGTGACTGTCATTTTGCTTTCTGATTATATCAGAGAATGCATAGATCTAAAAATGATGGCAAACAAAATAGGACTAATCTCAAATAAAACAACATTTTGAAATACAACATATTAGGACATATGGGGGTGAACCTAAAAGTCTTTTTAATGTTCTGCACGCTACAACTACTTAAGTTTTGGATGGATGCAGTGGCTCACGCTTGTAATCCCAGTGCTTTAGGAGGCCGAGGTGGGCAGATCACTTGAGGTCAGGAGTTCAAGACCAGCCTGGCCAACATGACGAAACTCCATCTCTACTAAAAATACAAAAATTAGCTGGGTGAGGCGGTGAGCACCTGTAGTCTCAGCTACTTGGGAGGCTGAGGCACAAGAATTGTTTGAACCCAGGAGGCAGAGGTTGCAGTGAGCCGAGATCTCACCATTGCACTCCAGCCTGGGCAACAGAGCAAGACTCTGTCTCAAAAAAGAAAAAAGACTACTTAAGTTTTAAATTCTTAAATAACAGAGATAGGAGGCAGAGAAATTCTGGGCAGACAGGGTCGGGTCCCCGGTGAAACCCCACCTTCACCATCAAAAACAAACAAACAAACAAACAAAAAACAGCCTGAAACCGGCAGCCCAAAGTGAGAACGTCTATTGCTGTTTGCCTGTTCTCTCCTGATTGGTTCTTTCTGAATAATGCCTTTTTTTTCTTTACCAACTGAATGTTGCCTTTTTCAAAACCACCTATGGCCCATCCTGCCCCCATCATGTGCCTATAAAGACCCCAGATTTGGTAGAGGGGAAATGGCCTGACTTCAGAGAAAAGACAGCCTGACTTCGGGGAAGACGACCTTCCCTTCCCGTCCCCTCTCCAATTCTCCTCTTCGCTGAGAGCCGTTTTCGTGGCTCAATAAAATTCTCTGCCTTCAGCATCCTGCAATCATCTGTGTGACCTCATTCTTTTTTTTTTTTTTTTTTTTTTTTGAGATGGAGCCTTGCTCTCTGCCCAGGCTGGAGTGCAGTGGCACGATCTTAGCTCACTGCAACCTCTGCCTCCCGGGTTCAAGTGATTCTCCTGCCTCAGCCTCCCGAGTAGCTGAGATTACAGGTGCCCACCACCACACCTGGCTAATTTTTGTATTTTTAGTAGAGACGGGTTTCACCATGTTGGTCAGGCTGGTCTGGAACTCTTGTCCTTGTGATCTGCCTACCTCGGCCTCCCAAAGTGCTGGGATTACAGGCGTGAGCCACCGTACCTGGCCCAAACCAATGTATTTCTTAAATATATTTGATTGCTGTTTTGTGCCTCCCTAAAATATATAAAACCAAGCTGTACCCAGACCACCTTAGGCATATATTCCCAGGACCTCATGAGGGCTGCGTCACAGGCTATGGTCACTCATATTTGGCTCAGAATAAATCTCTTACAATATTTTACAGAGTTTGACTCTTTTTGTCAGCACTGCTATAACAAAATACTACAGAGTGGGTGGCTTAAATGAGAAATGTATTTTCTCACAGTTCTGGAGGCTAGAAGTCTAAGATCAAACCTGTCCAACCAGACCTGTTGACAGTTTTAGTTTCTCTTGAAGTGTCTTTCCTTGGCTTGTAGGTGGCCATCTTCTCACTGTGTCCTTGCCTAGCCTCTCCACTGGCACATGCATCCTTGGTATGCTGTTCTATTTTTTTTTTTTTTTTTTTTTTTGAGACAGGGTCTTGCTCTGTTACCTAGGCTGGAGCGCAGTGGCGTGATCCTGGCTCACTGCAGCCTCAATCTCCCAGGCTCAAGCTATCATCCCACCTCCGCCTCCCAAAGTGGGATTACAGGTATGAGCCACTGCACCCAGCCCCTTCCCCTTCTTATAAGGACACCAGTCATATTGGAGTTAGGCACACCTATATAACTTCATTAGCCGTATTACCCTTTTTAAGACCTTATCTTCAAATACAGTCACATTCTAAGGTACTGGGGGTTAGAACTTAAACATGTAAGTTTTAGGATGATTCTGTTCAGTTTGTAACAATGATCTTGTGTAATCCCCTCCCCTTGAGTGTGGGATGGATCTAGTCACTTGCTTTTAATGAATCAAATATGGCAAAAGTGATGCTATGCCACTTTTGATATTAGGTTACAAAAGACTGTGACTTCTGTCTGATTCAGTCTCTCTCCCTGGCTCTTTTTGCTTGTTCTGATGCCAGCAAGCTGCCATGTTGTGAATTGTCCTAAGGAGAGAACCACATAGCAAGGAACAGAGGGTGTCATTCAGCCAACTGCCAGCAAGGAACTGAGGCCCTCATTCTGACAGCCTACTAGGAATCCTGCCAACAGCCATGTGCATGAGCTTGGCATCAGATTCTTCTGCAGTTCAACCTTAAGATGACTGTAGCCTTGGCTGACACCTTGATTGCAGTCTGGTGAGAGGCTTTGAGCCAGAGGATCCAGCTAAACTGCACTGGCATTTCTGACCCACAGAAACCATGAGATAATAAATGTTGTTGTTTTAAGCCACTGAGTTTTGGGGTTATTTGTTACACAGCAATAGATAGCTATTATTATTGTTTATTGTTATTATTTATATTATTTTATTATTTTATTGTTATTTATTGTTGAGAACAAATAATAGTTACCACTTATGACTAAAGTTGGTCCTTTGTATCCATGGATTCCACATCCATGGATTCAACCAACCATGCATTGAAAACTACAACAAAAACCACCCCCAATAATAAAAAGAATACAACAATGAAAAATAATACAAAATTTTCTAGGCTCTCAGGCCTTCCTGGTAAAATTAAAAAAAAAAACAAACCAACAAATTAAAAAATACAGTATAACAAGTATTACATAGCATTTACATTGTCTTTGGTATTATAAGTAATCTAGAGATGATTTCAAGTACATGGGAGGATAGTACATAGGTTATGTGTAAATATTTTATATAAGGGACTTGAGTGTCCATGGATTTTGGCACCTGAGGGGGTCCTAGGATTAATCGCCCGTGGATACTGAGGAATGACTGTATTTATGTATAGTGCAATGCTATATTTTTCCATATATCATTCCCTTAATCTTCACAACAATCTTTTAAAATCCTGTTTACAGACAAGAAAACAAGTCTAAAAGGTATTAGATGTTATGCCCTAGTTCATACATCTAAAAATGATAGATCAGGGATTTGAACCCATAGGCTGACTCCAGACCTGGCACCAGGAGAGTCTACATAATTTATGGGGCCCTGTGAAACACAAAAATATGGGGCTGCTTCTTTGAACGTTGTTCAAGATGGTGACAGCAGAGCATTAAACTGTGATTAGGGTTATTTTGAGTACAGGGCTCTCTGGGCCTGCACAAGTTGCTTTCCCACTGAACTTGCCCTGCCAGCACTCTTGCTTGCTATGCAATATTGCTTCCCATCTATAAATAGGAAAATATTTCAGATGAGGATCCTAAAGCCAGTTGGAAAAAATGACAGGATCAGGTGTCCTCATTCTAAGCCTACAATTTATTTCTCTGTATCACACTGCCACTCTAGGGCAGTAAACTCACACTCTACCTAACACCTTACCTGGGCTTGAACCTCCTGCAAGATCTTCTCACTGATGGACTATTCAGCCATGTTGCTAGGAACACTGATGCCCTTCCTGCTTGAATGGCCATATTCTAGCACATGTTCTACTGAGGGCATATTGCCTGCATAGGGAAGGGGCACACAGCACCAGGGAGCACTGCAGCCAATTCCAATACCATCTGGTGAGCTCTTTGCTATCTAGGCAACTATTTCCTTGATGGCTTCCTGTCAGTAAAGGCGGGCAGGATGGCAGAGGGCAGTAAATAGTTAACGCAGCAGGCCTGGGTTGTCCAAACACCGCACATTCCAAATGTCTTTAGGACTTGACCTTGACCACCTGCTGATAAGCTCTAAGCCCTTGTAAAATCCCACCATAAGAGTTTATTTATATACCTGAGGCCATGGGCCATTCTGGATATTATATATTAACAATGTAATTTAAGATGAACACCTGTTTTTGTTGTTGTTTTTTGCCTGAGGGCCTAGGCCACTGCCTTATCAATTTGACCTCTGAGGGCAACTAGAGACTTAAATTGTTAAGGTTAGTCATGTGGTTGCTCCATAAAAGCCCTGGATACCAACCTTTGGGTGAGCTTTTCTAGTAGGCAACACTTCACATCTATTGTCACACATCATTGCTGGGAGAATTTAGCACTGTTTGTGCAACTCCATTGGGAGAGGACAACTGGAATCTTATACCTGGTCTGTGCCCTTTGTTAATAACAACTGAGATTTTTTTTCAGGATTAATGAAAACATCAAACCTCAGATTTAGGGAATTCCCTTGCTGATTTTAAACTCTATCCTTGCCATGTGGGCCTCTCCATAGGATAATTCACAGCATGGCAGCTTGCTTACATCAGAACAAGCCAGCAAAAAGAACCAGAGAGGGAGAGAGGGAGAGATTTAGCAAGACAGAAGTCAGTTACAGTCTTTTGTAACCTAATATCAAAAGTGGTATATCACTTTTGCCATGTTTGATTCATTAGAAGCAAGTGACTAGATCCATCCCACACTCAAGAGGGAATTACACAGTCATTTTCTTGTGAAGATGGGAACAATGACTTCCAAGCTCTTTCAGTGTTGGACTGGAAACTGGAAGTCCCCATTACACTACTAAATTAATACACATTAACTTCTTTGTCTTGTTAAAGAAATATGGATTCTGAGTGGACTCTTCCAGCTTTCAACAGTGGGAGAAGTATTTATGATGAGCAAAACAAAACACAAGAATGCAACATATTTGTAGTCTAATTTTTTTTAGCCCTGAATTCAGAGCTTCAAATGTAATGTAATCTTAACATGTTTCTTTTCTTTTTTTTTTTTTTTTTTTGAGACAGAGTCTCACTCTGTCGCCCAAGCTGGAGTGCAGTGGCGTGATCTTGGCTCACTGCAACCTCCGCCTCCGGTTCAAGGGATTCTCCTGCCTCAGCCTCCCAAGTAGCTGGGACTACAGGCGCCTGCCACCACGCCGGGCAAATTTTTTTTGTATTTTTAGTAGAGACTGGGTTTCACCGTGTTAGCCAGGATGGTCTCGATCTCCTGACCTCGTGATCCGCCCGCCTCGGCCTCCCAAAGTGCTGGGATTATGGGCGTGAGCCACCGCGCCCGGCCAACATGTTTCTTTAAAAAGCACAGAAATAAAACTAGAAGGAAGTATTCCCAAAGATTAACAATGAGTAAATATTGATCTTAATCATGGTATATTGGAGGATATTAGCTCTTTTTTTTTTTTTTTTTTTGCAACCTTAGCATACACCAGAGGATGCTCTTATTTTTGGTTTTGTTTTCTACATTGAGCATATATGTCTTAAAACTTCCAAAAAATGGAAAAATGTGTTTTCCCCTGAAGTTGTCATGGAATAAGGAACAAGGCATCTTAATTTGGGAGCATATGCTTAATGAAATGGCTTATTTTATTTATTTGTTTTTAGAGACAGGGTCTCACTCTGTCACCCAGGCTGGAGTGCAGTTCTGTAATCATAGCTCACAGGGCCCTTGAACTTCTGGCCTCCAGCGATCCTCTGGCCTTAGCCTCCAGAGTAGCTGGGACTACGGGTACATGCCACCACACCCAGATATTTGTTTTTATTTATTTATTTAGTTAGTTAATTAGTTAGTTAGTTAGTAGACATGGAGTCTTGCTATGTTGCCAAAGCTGGTCTTGGGCACCTGGTCTCAAGTGATCCTCCTGCCTTGGCCTCCCAAAGTGTTGGAATTACAGGCATGAGCCACTGTGCCCAGCCTGGCTTATTTTACTATGTGGTAATTATTGCTAACATGTTAGGAAATATGCTGAAGAAACACGAGCCTCGTCCTTGTTGTTATAAATTGACCATTCCCTATTGTGTTTGTCTTTGTTATCTCTAATCAGTAGAGTGAATAGTGTGACGACATGAAAAGGTTTGATCTGTACTGGCTGTTTCCCAATCTCCCTGGAAATACCAGCAAGATAAATTCCCCATTGCGCTGGATGATTGTGAGTGAGCTACAAGCAGAACTTGATATGCTGAAACATAACACAATTTGTAAGACATTATTGAACTTCTTAGTCAAAAGCAGATATCAAAGTATATGTTGATTAAATGCATATTGCTGAGATTTTTTTCCCCTGAAATTCACCTACCTAGATGATAAGTAATTGCACCACATCTCCTACTAGTGCCTTGTTAATTCTAGAAGTCTGTAAGAGACGTGCTTTGTGTTACTTCATCTTACTGCTTCTATCCTTTTGTAAATTACTAAAGATCACTATTAATTTGAGCTCATGACATCTTTCTGATATTTTCCTTTGGTACATGTGGAACTGAGTGATAAATGTGGTTCTTTGTCATGAGCACTATGGTCGTAATAGCTTCCGTTTATATTTGTCCCTTCCTTTGATCTCTTCTTTCGCCTGTGCATGCTGAATCACTTCAGGCCCCCATCTCTCTTTGGCAATCATGATTCCTTCCTGTATTTGCCGCTGTTCTCCCCATCTCATGCCAGCCTTCATATTGTCTTTGGTAAACATCCTCAGACATGCTGTTCACAAAGCTTAGATGGCTCCGCACTGCCTGGCTGTCACATTCAATCTCACAGAACGCTATGGTGTCCCAACCTGTCCTCATAACCCCATTCTCCACTGTGGCACCTCATCGCAGGCTGCGGTCAAGCTGGAGTTCTTCATATCCCCAGAACCATCATTCCTCTGCATCGTGGCCCTCACTCTTTCTTGGGTCTGGGAGGCCCTCTCCTCATCTCTGCTGACTGAAATCTTACTTGTCTTTATGACCTGCTGCAGCGTGACACACTCATGAGGTCATCTGTGATTCTTGCTCAACCCTCTGCCTCAGGGAAATCAAATTTTCTTTTCTTTTCATTCCTATTATTCTTTTTCTTTATTACTAATATGCTAGTCAGTCTCCTATTTGAGGTACAGTTATTCTCATGCATGCTTATTTCATCCACAAATTTCCAAATCTCCACAAAGATCAAAACTACCATTGTCATCTCTGTCTCTTCAAAGTGCCAGACAGGTGTTGTTGTCATTGATGAATTTAATTAGCTTAGCACTTAATGATTTACAGAGTGCTTTGACAGACGTCTGTTCTCTCATCTGCCCCAGCCAACTCTCACAGGTAGGCTGAGCAGGTATTATTGAAATTACATAGATGAAGCCACTGGGGTGCCAAGAGCTTGGGTGCCAAGAGCTTAGTTGCCAATCGATGTGGACAATAACAATTGGATGACTGCAATTTATCTCATTTAATCTTCATATCAACCATACGGGGAGGGTATTGTCATCTGTGCTTTACAGTTGGGGAAACTAAGGCCCACGGACACTTGGAACAACTTTCCTAATACTCTAACTAGAATGTGACAGAATAGGGGCTCAGAGCCAGTCTGCCTAACAAGTGGCACCTACCTTTTTCCACTGAGGGGTACTCTGTTTCTCTAATTTGGCATTGAAGATAATTAAATATGATTAGCAAGTGTGGCTTCTGTTTAACGTTTAGTCTACACCTCTTGGGGCAAACGTGGGTGTCTGACCATTTGGGGACTGTGGACTTTGGAAACATCTCCCCAGGACCTCGGTGTCCAGCAGGGGGAGCAGTAGAGCAGCATCTGTCTGGTAAGAGGTCTGAGCTCCTGTCCTGGTGCTGGTGGCTTTGCTGTCTTAATATCTCACTTGGCTTCTGGCTGGTAGTTCAACATCAGTGGTTTGCCATTGTTTTCCCTTTGCTACGAGGATGGCCTCTGCCATTACTGTTGACCTGTCTTAGATGGCTCAGGAATTGATGTCACAGAGAAACGCTGTCTTTGGTTCCCTGTGCTTCATAGGGCAAATATAATGAGAAGCCACATGGGTTAAGAAGCCGACCTGAGAAAACATGGTAGGACTGTAGTATGTGTTGTCTTGTCTTTTCTGCAACAAGGGCAAGCATAAATAAAAACAGAACATGGGAGATGGTATAAAGTAGTGGGGAGACTAGGCTCCTGACAGGCAGAGTGTAGAAGGCAGATGGTGGAGGTGGGCCAGGGGAGGGGTACAGAAGGCTCAGGAGGCAAGTGGTGAGGCCACGAGGGTCCAGGCGGGTAGCGATGGGCTGAATGACTGAGCAAGTGGTGCTGCATGCCTTGGAAGCTGGTGGGTTATGTTTGGCCTGCAGAGATATCATTGAAGCAGAGATGGCAGGGATACAGTTGTGGTTGAAAGCTAAGTAAGGATGTAACAATGTACAAAGCTAAGAACTGTGGCTGGAATTGGGCTTTGAGGCAGGGAGCTGGAAGTCTGGAAAGATGAACTGGGGCCTGGCATTGAGCTTGTCAGCATGCGGTTAGGGGAATGCTTATGGCATGTAGGAAGGGATATACTCATAACCCTGAGAAGGCAGGCTGATGCTGGCAAGCAGGTAGAGGTGAACGCATAAGGAGGATGGCATCAGAGAGGACCATGGCTTGGCAGAACTTGCTGCAGGAGTCCTGCACCTCTCTTTTCAAGGTACCCATCTGTAGTGCCTTCTGAATCCAGCTCCCCACATTGTTTGTCCTGTGGTGGGCCTGCAACCAGTTCTGTTCTGGAATTACTTGCTTAGTGATATGCTGGTAGATGACACATTGTACTTTGATGGTGGGGGTGGGGGCAATAAATTTTCGAATTAAAAATTCTTCCAGAGCCAAGGAAATACAGCTTTTTTGGCCAGTGCCTGGATGGAAGGAACAGACACAAGTGCACAACAGTTTCATGTACATTACCTCACAGAGGAGGTATTTTGAGATAGGAGTCATGCTTTACGCCCCCTCAAGTATGCCTTGCTAAACATCCTGATTACTCAGAAGATTGTCATCTGAAGCCGAGGGGTCTAAGATTCCTGGTGGCCACCGTGACTTGTCTCCCAGCAAAATCTGCTTTCTTTTTAATTTCCTGGTCTTCAGCGCAAATGCATTCTTCTCTTGATTTGTGACAGGCTGAGAAGAAATTATTAGGTTCCTGTTCCTTCTATTGTTGACTGGGATTCAGATGGGCATAGGTTTGAGCTTCTCTGATGACCCATGGAATAGTTCCAATTATTTAGTGGAAATGAAGCAACTGTTTCAACATGAGATCCACAGAACTTAAGAAGACATAGTGCCAAGAATTCATTTCCAAGTAGTTAGGGAAACCATTAAGCACTTTTGGTTACTGATGCCAAATTAAGAAACTCACTTAAGCTAAGGCTCATTGTTGGCTTATCAAAATCATAGTTTTGAAAACTCAAAGTATTGAAAAAATGTTCTTTATTAAAACCAAGGAGAAGAAATATGTCTAAATGAATTTTTTTGATGCAAAATCATGATGTGTGTTTAAAAATAACATCCTCCCCCCAATTTTAAAAGTGGTGAATGCTCATGGTAGAAAAAATTGGGAAATGTGAAACTAAAAAATTAATTAAGAACATAGCATCTGTAATCTTCTACTTAGAAATGTCCTCTCAAGATTTTAGTGGATTCGTTCTGGGCTTTAGTTTCCAGTTGTGTGAACTGGCTTTTGTTTTTTTCTCCCAATAATGCTATGTAGTGAGCATTTTCCAATGTCATTCAGAATAATTACAAACCTTTTAAATGGCTGCATAATCACTGTGTGAATGTGCCATTATTTAATTTTTTAATTTTAGAAATTTTCATGTAGAAATAATTTGTCTTACCCAAAGTTGCAAAAACAGCACAAAGATTTTTAGTATACTTTTCAGCCAGCTTTTGCAAATGTTAACATCTTGCATAATCATGTACAATGATCAAAACCAGAAAATTAACTATGATACAATATTTTAATCTTCAGACCTCGCCCACATTTCATGAATTGTTCCACTAATATCTAGGACCATGTCATGCATTCAGTTGTAGTGTCTCCTTAGTTTTCTCCATTTGGGGATAGTTCCTTCATTTTTATTTGTCTTTTATTACCTCAATTTATTTTGTAGAATGTTCTTCAATTTGAGTTTGTTTGACATTTTCTCGTGATTAAATTCAGGTCATGCATTTTTGGTAAGGATACCACAGAGATGACGTGCCCTTCTCTGAATCTCAGTGCATCAGTTCAGAAGGTGATGTACCATAATTTATTAAGACATTTTTCTGGACTTAAACATTTAGGTAGTTTCTGATTTTTATATGTAATTCTGCATCTTTATATTCTTTACATCTGATTCTTTTCTTTCCTTCTTTTTTTTTCTTTCTTTTTTTTTTTTTTTTTTTTTTTTTGATGCAGAGTCTTGCTCTGTCACCCAGGCTGGAGTGTGGTGGTGCAATCTCAGCCCACTGCAACCTCCGCCTCCTGGATTCAAGTGATTCTTGTGCCTCAGCCTCCTGAATAACTGGGATTACAAATGCACATCACCACACCCGGCTAATTTTTATATTTTTAGTAGAGACGGGTTTTGCCATGTTCCTCAGGCTGGTCTTGAACTCCCGACCTCAAGTGATCCGACTGCCTTGGCCTCCCAAAGTGCTGGAATTACAGGAGTGAGTCATCACACCTGGCCTATATCTGATTATTTTCTAAGAAGTGATTCTTAAAAATGGAATGACTCAAAGAATGTAACTTTTTTTTTTTTTTAAGAGACAAGATCTGGCTTTGTCACCCAGACAGGAGTGCATGTAACCTCAACCTCCTGGGCTCAAGCAATCCTCCTGCCTCAGCCACCTGAGTAGCTGAGATTATAGGTACAAGCCACTGCATCTGGTGTAAACATTTTTAAGGCTTTTGCCAGCATATTTCAAAATTTTTTTCCTGAAAAGTTTTATCCATTTACTTTTATGAATGGAATGCCTCTCTCTCTGACCTTGCCATCACTCAATGTTATTAGCAACAAAATAAAATAAAAACTCTGTTAATTTGATTACTATGGAGGCCAATCAGCTTTACATGTATTTCTTGACCATTTAATTACTCTCACACTCTTTTGCACAGTACTAAGTGCTTTGAATATACTGTCTCATTTAATCCTTCTAACCACTCCCTGAGGATAATATGATTATTATTTATATTTCACAGATTAGAAGAACCTTGGGGGGGTCAGAATATTTAAATAATGTTTAATTTTAATGTTTAAATTCAGATAGCTATTAACTGATGGAGACAGAATTAGAACTCAGAACTTCTGATTTAAAAGCACATGCACATAACATTTATACTATCATCTCTTTTTGTGTTACAAAGTATTTTCTTTAACAATGACAGCTTTTATGTTTAATACTTCCAACATCTTCAAAATGGTAACAGAAAAACCTGTGCTGAGTGGTTTAATTCTTAAAATGTGAAAAGCTTTCAGAAAATGAGAACTCAGAAGGGTTTATTCTTTTCATTAAAAACCTGTGAGTTGCTGAATTTCTTAAAATTGATACTGAGCTCTTTAAAAATAATTGCAGTAAAATTGCTCCTTTAAAACTTTTGGTGTGTGTAAAACTCTGTTTTAAAAGCGCAAAACTCTTCTAATCTTTCCTCCTTCTGTTTTAGGAATGATATCCTCATGAAAGCAAAGAAAATAAATAGCTTAGTTTTTTTTTCTTTTTTTTTTTTTAATTTAAAAGAGACAATAGTAACTCCAGACATTGGTTTCCCTCTTTCGTTTTCGAAATGCTCATAGTTGAATTACCTACCCTGTGAATAAGTGAGGGCAAGTTTTTCTATCTCCTTATGGAAACAGAAGCTGAGAAAGGTTCAGTGATCTCTCTAGTCATACAGCTAGTTTATAGCAGATTTGGTACCAAAATATAGGCTATGTATATATGAGCTGTTTCCACCATATAAAAATAACTTCGGAATGAGGTGTGAAACACTGAAACTCTAAATACTCCTCAAACTTTTATGTCTTTTCTGAGTAAGAAAACAATATCCATTCTGGATACCTTAATTTTGGTATCTCACAAATTATCTTAAGAAACAGGGCTGGGCGTGGTGGCTCACGCCTGTAATTCCAGCACTTTGGGAGGCTGAGGCGGGCAGATCACAAGGTCAGGAGATCGAGACCATCCTGGCTAACACAGCGAAACCCCGTCTCTACTAAAAATACAAAAAATTAGCCGGGCGTGGTGGCGGGTGCCTGTAGTCCCAGCTACTCAGAAGGCTGAGGCAGGAGAATGGTGTGAACCTGGGAAGCGGAGCTTGCAGTCAGCCGAGTTTGAGCCACTGTACTCCAGCCTGGACAATAGAGCAAGACTATGTCTCAAAAAAAAAAAAAAAAAAAAAGAAGAAGAAACAACACGTCAAAAATGAAACTTATTTTCTCCCTAAATCTATTTTCTCAAAATGTCAGTGAATGCCTCCACCATTTTTCCATGTGCTTAAGCCAGAAACTTGGGAGTCATCCTTAGCTCCTTTTCTCTTTCATTCAATCCTCAAGCTCTGTGGTTTTATCTCCTGAGAACACTCTTATTCCCTTCCTTAGTTTAGACTATTACAGTATGGAGTTGACCCTTCAACAAAATGAGGGCTAGGAGTGCCATCCCCCCACACAGTCTAAAAACCCTCATGAAACTTTTTACTTCCCCCAAACTTAACTACTTATAGTCTACTATTAACCAGAAGCCTTACTAATAACATAAACAGTAGATTAACACATCTTTTATATGTTATATATATATTATATACTGTATTCTTACAATAAAGTAAGCTAGAGAAGAGATAATATTATTAAGAAAATCATAAGGAAGAGAAAGTATATTTACTATTTATTAAGTGGAAGTGGATCATCCTAAAGGCCTTCATCCTCATTGTCTTCATGCTGAGTAGGCTGAGGAGGAAATGGAGGGGTTGGTCTTGCTGTCTTGGGGGTGGCAGAGGCGGAAGAGGTAGAGGGAGCAGGAGAGGCAGGCACCCTCGGGGTGACTTTATGGAAATACATCATAATTTCTGTTCGACTTTTGTGCTTTTACATTTATTTTAAAATGTTTCTATATGATACCGATTCTTCTTCCACTGTTTGCTTCTGTTTTAGTGCCTGTAACATAGCAGCGTCCACGTCTTAAAAGTAGTCCAAAGCAGTCTTGAATAATCAGAACCCTTCTGCCAGATTGTCTAATGTCAATTTGTTTCCTGGCACTGCTTCTACATCTTCCTCATCCTCTGGCACTGGTTCAGAAGCACTCGTCTCCATCAAACCATCTTCTGTTAATTTCTCTAGTGTGGTGTCTATTTGCTCTTAAATATTTCCATGATCACTATCTTGAAGCTTTTCATCACCCACCCTCTCCACCCCACTGTTTTTGTCATATCCAGTTTCTTTCATGATTTCCTTGATTAGCTCTGTTGTTAATCCTGTGACGTCATGTACAACCTCTGGACGGTTCTCTTCAGCAGGAATGTATTGTTTTGGGCCTGATGGCTTTCATGACTTTTTCTATAACAATGATGGCATCTTCAATGGTGTAGTCCTTCCAGGCTTTCATAATGTTCTATCAGGGTTCGCTTTCATAATGTTGACAATTCTTTCCAGAGAGTACACTGTGTAATGAGCTTCAGGGTCTTTATGACCTCCTGATCTAGAGGCTGAATTAGAGACCTTGTGTTTGGGGGCAAGTAGACCATCTCAAGGCCTTCAGTGTTGAAATCCTGGGGTTCTGGGTGGCCAGGGGCATTGTCCAATATCAAAAGAACTTTAAAAGGCAATCCCTTATTGGCAAGGTGCTTCCTGACTTCAGAGACAAAGCATCAATAGAACGAATCCAGAAAAAGTGTTCTTGTTGTTCAGGCCTTTTTGTTGTATAATCAAAATACTTATAGTTGGTATTTATATTTTCTCATCAAGTCTCAGGGGTTAGCAGCTTTTTAGTTAAGAGCAGTCCTGGTCAAAAACCTGACTGCATTTGCACAAAACGGTAGAATTAGCCTCTCTCTTTCTGCCTTAAATCCTGGAGCTCACTTCTCTTCTTTACTAATAAATATCCTTTATGGCATTTCTTTTTTTTTTTCCCAGAACAGGGCACTTTCATCTACATTAAAAATAGGGAATCTGTTCAGGCAGATAACCTTCCTCCTCCATGATTTTCTTAATGGCATAAAGGAACTCACCTCTTGGTCAGCAGAGATTGCTCCTCCTGTTATCCTGACATTTTTAAAGCAAAACCTCTTTCTAAAATTATCAAACCATCCTTTGCTGATATTAAATTCTCCAGTTTTATATCCTTCATTTTCCTTTTGTTTTAAGTTGTTATTTAATGACTTTACTTTTTCTCTAATTATATTCGAGCCCATAGATATGCCTTTCTTATAGCAATCCTGCCCTGCATAAAAGCTGCATTTTCTTTATTTTAAAGACAGAGTCTCACTCTGTTGCCAGGCTGGAGTGCAGTGGTGTGATCTAGGCTCACTGCAACTGCCGCCTCCCGGGTTCAAGCAATTCTTCTGCCTCAGCCTCCTGAGTAGCTGGGACTACAGGTGCACACAACTACACCCAGCTAATTTTTTGTATTTTTAGTAGAGACGGGGTTTCACCATATTGGCCAGGATGGTCTCACCCGCCTTGGCCTCCTAAAGTGCTGGGATTACAGGTGTGAGCCACCATGCCTGGTAAAAGCTGCATTTTCAATATGAGACAGAAAGGTGTTTTGGAAAAAGTGCAAAATTTTTGCACCTACTGGTGTAGCTGAATTGACAGCTTCGCGAATTTCCTTTTCTTGTTTTACAATGGTCCTTACGCTGGATTTATTTATCTTGAATTGGCAGACAACTGGAGTTGCAGATCTCAATCTATGGTGCATATCAAGCAATTCAACTTTTTATTGTAATGTTATGACTTTTTTCCTGCTTTTTGGGAGCATTTCCAGCATGACTTACTAGTGGCACTTTGTATGGGTCCCCTGGTGTTATTTAAGGTTAATGGTGTTATACTTAAGCATGCTGAACCAGAAGAGGTCACTTTTTACTGTGACACACAATTTACTGGAAAGATGAAATGTTCACTCGGAGATAATTAGTGTTACATGGTGTTAAGCACATACTTGTGACACTTGAGCTCACTGCAGTAGCAGCAGCAGGTGGCTACAAAATTATTACAATAGTATAGTATTACTACAGTTAATTTTATGTAGTTATGATTTAATACTACATCTTTATATTTGGTTACATTTGTCTTGACTGTGAATAAGTGTTCACATGTGTTTTGATGGATTTTAACTTTTTATGGTAGATTTGTGTATATTTTATGGTAGTAAATTGTAAAATAGACTAATAACTACATATTCTATGCCTTCATGACATACCTTTTTCTTAATTTTTAAAATATTTCTCAACTGTGGGTTTGTGAGTTTTTTTCAAATTATTGTAAATCTCCAAAATCTTTTCTAATACATTTGTTGAAAAAATCCACATGTAAGCAAAACTTTGCAGTTCAAACCTGTGTTATTTGAGTCAACTATGGCCTTTTTCCTGAGTTTACAGCAGTTACCTAACTGCAATCTACCCCTCCAATCTTGTCCCCTGACCTATCCCATTCTTCCTTATGTGGCATCCAGAATGGCCTGGCTCCAGGCCGATAGCATCTGTCCACCTAGCTGGGACATGGGTAGAGGAGCTGCTCTCAATTGGCCATCCAAGGAAGATATTGTATGGACGGTTACAGGGGGCTTGGGTGTAACTGATATCCTCAACCCATTGTAATATTCTTTTAAATTATATCAAACTACACCATCATGTCTTCTCATATCAAGGACATACTAAGGGAGTTACAAATGGATGGACACATGACAGCTAAGGTCTGACTGTCTCAATCAGGTTTAACTAGGTCCTAGCAAGGCAATTATTCAGAGCCTTCTTAGTTTAACAGCTTTGATCTTCCTGGGAGCTGAATTTGACTAGAAGGAAAACTGCTGATTGTGATTAATGTTATATCCAAGGATTTTTGTGGGAAAGTATATGTGCGTGCACGTGTGTGTGTGTGTCTTAATGCTTAGTCTGTCTAATGATAGTATCTGAATCCTATCAATTTTGTGTTCTGCTGTCATGTAGAAATGATTCACTTGGGACTAAAATTGTCCAGATGGATGAATTCTTTGGAGAACTGAGGATTTACTTCTTTAAACTCGAAAACTGTGTATTCGGCATTTTGAATCAGAAATGTGTTATATACTCCCCCATCAATGTAACCAGTATAAATTGTTGTTTTATTGATTACTCAGGACTTTAAATATAAGTGGGCACAGTGATGTTTCTAGGATCTATTGAGAAATAGCAAGGTATTTGCCCCATCATTAAATAGCCACAGATAGCTATTTTCAACTTTTTGTAGTTTTTCTGTCTCTCTTCTAGTTGATATTTCATGCTGTTGCCACTGAGTTTACCTGTAGCAACTCTTGTTCCCATTTCCAATTTTGTTGAATACTGGAGAAACCAAACCAAGCCTTAGATCGTTGTATGTAACACAAGAGTAAATAGGTCCAGAATAAGAGTATAGGGGCTTATCGCTCTCTCTGGTCTGTGCCTCTAAGATGACAAAGAAAAGAAGGAACAACGGTTGTGCCAAAAAGGGCTGCGGCCACGTGCAGCCTATTCGCTGCACTAACTGTGCCTGATGCATGCCCAAGGACAAGGCCATTAAGAAATTCGTCATTCGAAACATAGTGGAGGCCGCAGCAGTCAGGGACATTTCTGAAGCGAGCGTCTTCGATGCCTATGTGCTTCCCAAGCTGTATGTGAAGCTACATTACTGTGTGAGTTGTGCAATTCACAGCAAAGTAGTCAGGAATCGATCTCGTGAAGCCCGCAAGGACCGAACACCCCCACCCCGATTTAGACCTGCAGGTGCTGCCCCACGTCCCCCACCAAAGCCCATGTAGGGAGCTGAGTTCTTAAAGACTGAAGACAGACTGTTCTCTGGAGAAAAATAAAACGGAAATTGTACTTAAAAAAAAAAAAGAGTGTAGGGGCTTATCTAAGATCAAAGTGTATACATGTCAGAACAGAGGCTTTGTTATATCCATTATTTGAAATTGGTCTTTAAAGACTAATAGTAAAATAAACATCCATATATTACATCTGCCATTTGCAGGTCAAAATGGTAGATTATTGGCAGTTTCATCTGGTTAAACCTAATATATATATACCATGCTCGAGTGAGCTAGGTCAGTGTTTCTCAAATTACTGTGGTTAGCTTTTTTTTTTTTTTGTAATTTCCACTCCATCACAGACTAATTCTTTTGCAAAAGACAATAAAAATAAATTGCTAGAAAAATTAAATGAAAAGAAAACATACAAAATAAAAGCCCGTTTATTTTATTAGATTACAGGCATAAAATTATATTTTAATAAAAATAATCAGAACAACCTTATATAGGAAAAAAGATATAAAACTGCACATACTCAATATGTATACATACATCTGATTAATATGGAAATTGCTGTACATGCAAATTTTGTCCTTTTCCATCATAACTAAACACAGTTATAAGGGAAATAATGATTTGTGGTTTTGAACTTATGTTTTTTTAATTCAAACACCACTTAGGTTTCAGCGTTTAGGTGGTTCCATTACTTCCTTAGCTTCTACAACTAACACCCGGGGGTTTAGCACTTGACCATAACTTACAGCTACAAAATCAAACAAACCCAGCATTTGAGGGATCATATTTTGAGAAAAACAGGTACAAACTCTTTTAACCTTTTTCTCTTTGGAATCATTCCCATTGTCATCATTTAGTCAACTACTATCACTACATTCAGAAAAAGTGTGTCTTCTTTGAGCAAAAATGTCCAGTGAAGCTTAAATTGGTGTGAGGGGGTGGAGTGGGGGTTTTAATGTACACAAGTCTCTTAATCCCTGGTCAGTGAAGGCTGGAGACTCCAGGGCTTGGAGAATGCGTTTCTTAGATCAAGACATCTAAACTGCTCAAATGCTGAATTACTAAGGATCACTCTGCCAACTGTTGACTTGCGACTTATTATTTAGTTATGGTTAATTTGTGAGTCATGTGAATATATCATACATCTTAACATCCGAAAACTGATTATTCACCTAGCTAATACTGTACACTATTGTAAGTTATAAAGTGGAATTAATCTATTCCACTCATATAATGAAAACAAAATATTCATAGTAGAGATAAAATATATAAAAACAAGCAAGTTGGATTGAGTGGTTCACCAAGTCTCGGAATATTTTCATTGTGTAACTAAGGACACTTGTCTAGAAGGTGTGATTTACTCTTAGATTGGGGCCCCACAATCTGTGTTTAAACAAGCCCTCCAGTGATTTTGATGTATGCTAATTACTGAGAAATATTGCGTGAAAGCGCACATTCTACTTATCTTCAGTTTTTCTAGGTTGTAGGGCATGAAGAGGAAGGCAGGAGTGCTGTTAACCAGCCTATGGTCAAGTTAGGCTGAATATAGATAACAATATAAGCTGGCTTATCTGGGCATTCTGTCCTCTGTTTCAAAGGCAGTAGGTGTCCAAGGGATAACAGCTCCCCAGCACAGCTGCTTTTTGGTCACACTGCTTCAGTCTGGACTGTTGTCCTCTAAACTTGATACACTGGTATTACCCAGAAACCCCTCTCATTGTTCCACCTTGAGATTACCTTCAATTCTCTCCTCTTTCCTCTACTCCATGTCATCCTTTTCCTTGGCTTATTTTCTTGTTTTGGTGAAGCCCATATACAGTACTTACTTCCCAAAGAATGCACGAGATGTACATTTTTGGAGTCCTGGAATATCTAAAAATGTGTTCATTCTATCTTCACACTTGATTAATTGTTTGGGTGAATTGAGAACTGTTGACATGCCATTGCTCCATTCCTTCAAAATTTTTCCCCAATTTTTTTATTGTCATAAAATACATATCACATAAATTTAGTATCTCAATGATTTTAAGTGTATAGTTCAGTGTGGTATTACCTACATTCATAATGTGCAACTATCACCACTGTCCATCTCCATAACTCTTTTAATCTTGTAAAACTGAAACTCTGTACACATTAAACAACAACCCCTCATTCCCTTTTCTCCCCATCCCCTGGCAATCATCATTCTACTTTTCCTTTCCTTTTTCCTTTCCTTTCCTTTTCTTCTTCCTGATGGGATCTTGCTCTGTCACCCAGGCAGGAGTACAGTGGTGTGATCATGGCTCACTGTAGCCTCAACCTCTCAGGCTCAAGCAATTCTCTCACCTCAGCCTCTCAAGTAGCTAGGAATAGAGGTGCATGCCACCATGCCTGTTTAATTTATTTTTATTTTTATTTTTTGTAGAGATGGGATCTCTATGTTGCCCAGGATGGTCTCAAACGCCTGGACTCAAGCAATGCTGCTCCTGCCTTGGCCTCCCAAAGTGCCAGGGTTACAGGTGTGAGCCACTGCTCCCACCCCCACCATTCTACTTTCTGTTGCTATCATTTTCACTACTCTACCTCATAGAATTGCAATCATAGGCTGGGCACGGTAGCTCACGCCTGTAATCCCAGCACTTCGGGAGGCCGAGGCGGGCGGATCATGAGGTCAGGAGTTCGAGACCAGCCTGGCCAATACGGTGAAACCCCGTCTCTACTAAAAATACAAAAATTAGCAGGGTGTGGTGGTGTGTGCCTGTAATCCCAGCTACTTGGGAGGCTGAGGCAGGAGAAACGCTTGAGCTCAGGAGGTGGAGGTTGCAGTGAGCCAAGATCACACCACTGCACTACAGCCTGGGCAAGAGAGAGAGACTACATCTCAAAAAAAAAAAAAAAAAAAAAGAATTGCAATCATATAATATTTGTCTTTTTTTTTTTGCTTATTTGTCAACATTTGGCTTATTTCATTTAGCATAATGTCATCAAGTTTCATCCATGTTATAGCATAGGTCAGAATTTCCTTCCTTTTAAGGATGAATAATATTCCATTGTATGTATATGCTGCATTTTGCTTATTCGTCCCTCAGTGGACACTAGGGTTGCCTCCATATTTTAGCTATTGTGAATAATGCTACTATGAACGTGTGTACAAATGTTCAAGACTCTGTTTTCATCCTTAAAAAACTAAAAACAGAATTGCCATATGATCTAACAATCCCAGTTCTGGGATATAGTCAAAGAAATTGAAATCAATATGTTGGAGGGATATCTCCACACACAGAAAGACAAATACCACATGATCTCACTTATATGTAAAATCTAAAAAAGTTGAATTCATAGATGTAGAGAGTAGAAATGATGATTACCAGAGGCTTGGGAGAGCACTGGGGAGCAATGGAATGGGGAGTTTTGTCAAAAAGTACAAAGTTTTGGCTGCACAGGAAGAATAAGTTTTGAGATCTATTGCACAGCAGGGTGACGGTAGTCAATAATAACGTATATTTCAAAATAACTAAAAGAGTAAGTTTCAATTGTATCACCACAAAAAATGTTAAGTAAATGAGGTGATGGATGTGTTAATTAGCTTGATGTAATCATTCCCCATTGTATATATATGTGAAAACATCACATTATACTCCATAAATATAATTATGATTTGTCAATTAAAATAATATTACTTAAACAATTTAAAAAATAAAATTGCAACCACTTTTCCATCTCCTCAAATACCCTGTTTCAATTCTTTTTTTTGTAATAAAGTTTTCTTTCTTTCAAGTAAATTTTATTGTGTATATTTGAGGTTGACAACTTGATGTTATGGGATACATATAGATAATAAAATGGTTATTATAGAGAGGCAAATTAACATATCTAATGCCACACAGTTACTTTTTTGGAGCAAGAACAGCTAAAGTCTACTTATTTAACAAAAATTCCTAATATGATTTTATTAAAGTCCTCATGTTGTACATTAGATCTCTACACTTCTTCATCTGTGATTGCCACTTTGTAGCCTTTGACTTAACAGCTCCCCATTCCCCATGCACCCCCTGCCCCGGTAGCTACTATTTTCCATTTTATTCTCTTTCTCTATATGTTTGACCGTTTTTTAAAAAAAATTTAAGATTCTACACATAAGTGAGATAAAGCAATATTTTTCTTTCTGTTTCTGGCTTATTTTGCTTAGCATAATGTCCTCTAGGTCCACCTCCTATTGTGGCAGATGACAGGATCTCATGTTTTAAGGCTGAATAATATCCCACCGTAAATATATCTATATAACTCTCACATTTTCTTTACTCATTCATTCATTGATGAACACTAAGTTTGATTCCATATCTTGGCTATTGTGAATAGTGCTGCAATGAACGTGGGAGTGCAGATATCTTCAGGAGGTGGTGACTTCACCTCCTTTGGGTATATACCCAGAAGAGGGATTGCTGGGCCATGTGGTAGCTCTATTTTTAATTTTTAAGGACTCTCCATACTGTTTTCCATAATGGCTACACCAGTCTACATTTCCACCAGAGTACTGGGGTTTCCTTTTCTACACACCCTTGCTAGCATTTATTATTTCTTGTCTTTTTTATAATCTTGTTTTTCATCCTGTATTGTTCTGTTTTCACACTGCTGTAAATATACTACCTAAGACCGGGTAATTTATAAATAAAACGGGTTTCGTTGACTTACAGTTCCACATGGCTGGGAAGGCCTCAGGAAACTTACAGTTATGGCAGAAGGGGAAGGGGAGGCAAAGTATGTCTTACATGGCAGCAGGAGAGAGAGAGGGAGCTCAGGAAAAACTGTCACTTTTAAAACCATCAGATCTCGTGAGAACTCACTATCATGAGAAAGGCATGATCATGGGAAACTGCCCCCATGATCCAATCACCTCCTACCAGGTCCCTCCCTCAAGGGGATTACAATTCCAGATGAGATTTGGGTGGGGACATATCACATATTTTTGACCATATACTGTGAAGTGAAATTGCTGGATCAAGGTAATTCTACTTTTAGATTTTGAGGAACTACCACACTGTCTTCCACAGCAGCTGTACCATTTCACAGTCTTGCCAATAGCACACAGGGGTTCCAATTTCTCTACATCTTCACCAACGCTTGTTTTTGTTTGTTTGTTTTTTTGAGATGAAGTCTCTCTCTCTTGCCCAGGATGGAGTGCAGTGGCACCATCTTAGCTCACTGCAACCTCCGCCTCCTGGGTTCAAGTGATTCTCATGCCTCAGCCTCTGCAGTAGCTGGCACTACAGGCATACGCCACCATGCCCTGCTAATTTTTGTATTTTTAGTAGAGATGGGGTTTCACCATGTTGGCCAGGCTGATCTCGAACTCCTAACCTCAAGTGATCCGCCTGCCTTGGCCTCCCAAAGTGCTGGGATTTCAGGCATGAGCCACCATGCCTGGACTGTTTTTATCTTTTATTTAATAGTAGCCATTCTAATGGGCGTAGGGTGGAATCTCATTGTAATTTTGATTTGCATTTCTCTAGTGATTGGTTATGTTGAGCACCTTTTCATGTACTTACTAGCCATTCGTATGTCTTCTTTGGAGAAATGTCTGTTCAAATCCTTTGCCCATTTTTGAATCAGCTTGTTTTTTGTTATTCAGGGGTTCTCTATGTATTCAGGTTTTTTGTTGTTCAGGGGTTCTCTATGTATTCTGGGTATGAATCTTTTATCAGATATATAATTTGCAAATATTTCCTCCTATTCCGTAGATTGCCATTTTTCTTTCTTGGTAGTATCTTTCTATGCATAAAATCTTTAAATTTTCATGAAGTTCACTTTTTCTGTTTTTTTCTTTTGCTGCCTATATCTTTGGTATTATATTTAAGAAATCACTGTCTGCTCCATTGTTTCTCATTCTTCCAGTATTCTTGCTTATAATGCTGTTTTGAGAAGTCTAAGGCCATTTGATTCCTGTTTTCTTCTTTCTATGTGACCTGTTTGTTTTTTCCTCTTTGAAGCATGCAGAATCGTCTATTTGTCCCCAGAGTTCTGAGATTTTACAAGAATATGCTTGGTGTGGGGAGTCTTTTTATTAATTGTGCCGTGCATTCAATAGGCATTTCACTCTGGAAACTCGTATATTTCTATCCTGGAAAGGTTTCTTGAATTGTTTTGTTAATTTCCATCCTTCTGTTTTCTCTATTCTATCTTTCTTTAATTCTGGTTTGTTGTTACTTTTAGATGTTGCACCACCTGGACCTGTCACCTTTAAAATTTTTTAATGTTTAACTTGCTTTTTGTTCTTGAAATATTCCCTTTTTAATAGCCTTCTGTTCTTGTTTTATGGCTACAATGTCTTATCTCTCTGAGAATATTGATAATATTTTTGAATATAAATGACTTTGGGTTTGGTGATGACATTTTAGATAAAACATGAAAGGCACAATCCATGAAAGAAAGAATTGATAGGCCAGATTTCATCAAAATTAAAAACTTCTGCTCTGTTAAGGACAATGTCAAGAGAATGAAAAGAAAAACCACAGACTGGGAGAAAATATTTGCAAAAGACATGTTAGATAAAGGACTTTATCAAAAATTTACAAAGAACTCCTAAAACTTAACAATAAGAAAACAAACAACCCAGTTTAAAAATGGGCCAAAGACCTTTACAAACACCTCACCAGAGAAGATATACAGATGGCAAATAAACATGAAAAGATGTTTCATGGCATATGTCATCAGGGAAATGCAAATTAAAACAACAATAAGATACCACTACACTGTTAGAATGGGCAAAACCCAGAACACTGACAACACCAAATGCTGACAAGGATGTGAAGCAACAAGAACTCTCCTTCATTGTTGGTGGAAATGCAAAATGGTACAGTCACTTTGGAGGACAGTTGGTGATTTCTTACAAAACTAAACATATTTTATCACATGATTCAGCAATTGTGCTCCTTGGTGTTTACTCAAAGGAGCTGAAAACCTATATCCACACCAAAACCTGCACATGAATGTTTATATCAACTTTATTAATAATTGCCAAAACTTGAAATTGACCTTCAGTAGATGAATAGATAAACTGCAGTATATCCAGACAATGGAATATTATTCAGTGCTAAAAAGAAATGAGCTATCAAGCTGTGAAAAGACATGGAAAAAACTCAAATGCATATTATTAAATGAAAGAAGCCAATCTGAAGAGGCTACATGCTCTATGATTCCAACTAAGTGACATTCTGGAGAAGGCAAAACTACAGGGCAGTAAAAGGTTAGTGGTTGTCAGGAGTTAGGGGGAGGGAAGGATCAATAGGCAGACCACAGTATTTCTAGGGCAGCGAAACTACTCTGTATGATATTATAAGGGTGGAGACATGTCATTATACATTTGTCCAAACCCATAGATTGTATGCCACCAAGAGTGAACCCTAATGTAAACTATAGACTATAGGTGATAATGACATATCAATGTAGTTTCATCAGCTGTAACAAATTTACCACTGTGGTGGGGGACATTGATAGTAGAGGAGGTTGTGCATATGTGGGGCCGGAGGATGTGAATTCTGCTCAATTTTGCTGTGAACCTAAACTGCTCTAAAAAATAAGTCTATTTAAAACAAACCCCAATAGCACAGTTAAATCTCCACATGTATTTGTGTCCAGCATCATTCAGTAGGTCTTTTGCAGCCTTAAACTGAGGTGTAGGTCCTTGAGGGCATTTGCTTTTAACAAAGATTGGTATAAAAATGAAAGCGTGACCTGATCCAGGTGTCAAGTGTTTCTTCATTTATTTTTTTCAATATGGGGGAAATGCCTTTGCAGTTTTTCATCTGCACTTTCACTTCCCTGAAATGGTTATGGTTGTAGAAAACCTAGGGCTTCTTGAAGTCACTAAACCAGCCAATACTTGTAGTAAAGGATTTTCAGCCTCTTTTTGCCCTCTTCAGGATTTCATATATTGTTAAGATTTTCTTTTTAATTGTAGAAGTTTTGCCCCTGGTAGCATCAAACTGACTGGAAAAGGTCACCTAGGAGCCTACACAATTTCCCCATTATACTGGTATCATCTAATGACCAACTGTATTTGAATCCATTTTCATTAAAGAAACATGTGTTATGTCTGAACAGACCATGCACCTGGCTTCTGTGGCTCATTCATGCCCTCAGGACTAGATGCTCTAAAGATCCCCGGGTAGCCCTCAGAACACAGACAATTCCTGCATTGTGCGGGAGCTTTGTTCCTCCCACACTTCTGACCAGACTCCCCAGGTTCTGGGCTGTGTACTTGTGGAATGGTGCTGTGACTGGTTCCCATTTCACTGAAGATGTTGTTTTCTTTTTTCTCTCAAATTTTCATCCTTATTGTTTTCAGAAAAATTTGAGGAGGGCAGTGGAGTAAAATATCATTACCCACCATCTTTATCCAGAAGCCCCCAGGAACAGCAGTCTTTGAGGAAGCTGAACTCCAGGTTAGCTCGCATTTTACAGGTTTGCTTTGGCCCCAGAGAGGAGTCCACACTGGAGACCTGGAGGAAAGAGAGGCTATGAGGATTTGGAGGGAGGGAGAGCATGGAAGAAGCCTTTCTGGAAACAACAGAGGCTATGGTTATTGATCTAATTTAATTGAGCTTGATTTTGGGTTTTGTAGTACTCCCTTTATCTCTACCTTTGGGATCATCAGAATCTCCAGCTCCATCTATGTTGCTGTAAAGGACATGATCTTGGCTTTTCTTTTTTTTTTTTTGTGGCTGCATAATATTCCATGGTGTATATGTACCATATTTTCTTTAATCCAATCTGCCATTGATGGGTATTTAGGTTGATTCCATGTCTTTGCTATTGGGAATGCGGCTGCAATGAACATACATGTGCATGTGTCTTTATGGGAGAATGATTTATCCTTTGGGTATATATCCAATAATGAGATTGCTGGGTCAAACGGCAATTCTGTCTTAAGTTCTTTGACAAATTGCCACACAGCTTTCCACAATGGCTGAACTGATTTACACTCCCACCAGTACATAAGCATTCTCTTTTCTCTGCAACTTCACCAGCATCTGTTATTTTTTTGACTTTTTAATAATAGCTATTCTGACTGGTGTGAGATGGTCTCTCATTGCGGTGTTGACTTGCATTTCCCTGGTAATTAGTGGTATTAAGCATTTTTTCATTTGCTTGCTGGCTGCTTATATGTCTTCTTTTGAAAAGTGTCTGTTCATGTCCTTTGCCCACTTTTTAAATGCAGTTGTTTGTGTTTTGCTTGTAAGTTTGTTGAAGTTACTTAAGATGCTGGATATTAGACCTTTGATGGATTCATACTTTAAAAATATTTTATCCCATTATGTAGGTTGTTTACTCTGCTGATAGTTTCTTTTACTGTATAGAAGCTCTGTAGTTTAATTAGATCTCATTTGTAAATTTTTGTTTTTGTTGCAGTTGCTTTTGGTGCCTTCATTATGAAATCTTTGCCACGTCCTAAGTCCCAATAGTATTTCCTAGGTTACTTCCAGAGTTTTTATAGTTTTAAGTTTTACATTCAAGTCTTCAATCCATCTTGAGTTGATTTTTGTATATGGCATAAGGTAGAGGTCCAGTTTCAATCTGCAGCATAAGGCTAGCCAGTTATCCCAGCTCCATTTATTGAATAGGGAGTCCTTTCCCTATTGCTTGTTTTTGTCAGCTTTGTCGAAGATCAGATAGTTGTAGGTGGTGCAGCATTATTTCTGGACTGTGCATTCTGTTCCATTGGTCTATGTGTACCAGTACCATGTTGTTTTGGTTACTGTAGCCCTGCAGTGTAGTTTGAAGTTGAGTATGTGATGCCTCCAGCTTTGTTCTTTCTGCTTAGGATTGCTTTGGCTCTTTTTTGGTTCTGTATGAATTTTAAAACAGATTTTTCTAATCTGTGAAGAATGTCATTGGTAGTTTGATAGAAGTAGTTCTGAATCTATAAATTGCTCTGGGCATTATGGCCATTTTACTGATAATGATTCTTCCTGTCCATATACTGCTTTTGTTTTTCCAAACAATATTTGACTCTATGAAACACTCAATTTTCGTTATCCTTGTGGCTCTTTTTCAAAGGGTAGAGACCTCTAAAGGCTGAATTATCTACTGTGTATAGAACTACCTATTATAGCTCTTAGTCATTATGGCATTTCATAGTTAATTATTATGGCACTGGAATAGCACCTCATTGAGAATTTAAATGTTTGTGGATATGTTAAACAAAAGTTCAATGAATTTATTTCTCAATATATACTTAGTCTACCAAGTCTACTGAAACACCAAGATCCCTTATTTGAATAATTCTGGTCACTTGCCAACATTTACTTCATTATTTCTGTAGTGGGCATGAAACTTACACTTTCAACACAGGTATGTAAGACATGTATTTTTAAAATGGAATATAATTTGTATATTAAGCCCCTGTTTCGTAGAAGCTAAATGGGGTTTCCCATGTCAATTCACACTCTAGCTTCCGGCATGGCCCTCACACCTTCAGGAATGAGCATCAGTCCCAGGAATGCTGAAATTTCCCAGGGTGGGGGTGAGAACAAGCCCACTTGGGATCTGTCCTTACATGGTTGTCATTCGTTCCCAAGCAATGGAATATAAGTCAGGCTTCCACTCATCAGACACAATGTGGCTGGCTGTTGTGTCTGCCTTGTCCTGTTCTAAGACCTCTCCAGGCTGTTCTTACTTGGATCCTCAGACACACACAAAACATGTGGCTGCCATTCTGAGAGATATTTATCAACAAGTAACACTCCTGTTTTTCTGTCTTATGACTCCCTATCTCCCACAGCTAAGATAATCTGTATTTCCTCTAGGATAGCAAAATTTGAATTTTATATAATTATGCATTCTCTCCAATCACTTGATAATGTATACGTTTTGCCATATACTCACAATATTAGGCTGTTATAACTGAGAAAACAATCTGCTGTTCTGCGGAAGCATCTCTCCCTGTAGGCAGTAGATGATTTAGAGTATGGTTTGAATGGAGGAAGAATCATAGGGCAAAAAAGAAATGACTAGAAATGAAAAGAATATCTGTTTAACCATTTGGCCCCAGAATACTCGCCAGTGGCGCTTGAGGCTGCAGCGTTTACCCTGAAATATCTTTGTCACTAAATATCTCGCTTTTATTATTATTTTTGCATCACTCTAGTATATTGACTTTGGAAACAAAAGACATCATTCTATTTATAGCTCTCTCTTTTTAGTAGTGTATTTCCATTTACAAAATATAGTAATTCTCGATTGCTGTAAATGTCAAGTACTAGAAAACGTAGCATTCCCACGCATGATATTAACATCGTTCTCGAACTGTCGTTGGCCAAAGGTTCATTCAATGAATCCAATTTTTTGGAAATAGATGATTCTCATGATTCAGATGATTCTGATGTTAGTTCTGTTTAGAAATAAATCCAAGAACAGTTTTTATGTTTCATTTTCACATTGAAAATCAGTCAGATTTGCTTCAGCCTCAAAGAATGTGTTTATGTAAAACTAAATGAGAACTGGCAGTAAGCTGCACTTTGTTTTTTCTAAATGGGAGATAGGTTAATGTATGAAAATATTACCCACAGAAAATTATAATGGAACTTGAAGTATATGATAGGTATCTATTGTGACTTGTGGATTCTTTTTTTTTTTTTTTTTTTTTTTTGAGACAGAGTCTCACTCTATCACCCAGGCTGGAGTACAGTGGTGCAATCTCGGCTCACTGCAACCTCCGCCTCCTGGGTTCAAGCAATTCCCCTGCCTCAGCCTCCCAAGTAGCTGGGATTACAGGCACCTGCCACCACACCCAGCTAATTTTTTGTATTTTTAGTAGAGGCAGGGTTTCACTGTATTAGCCAGGATGGCCTTGATCTTCTGACCTCGTGATCTGCCCGCCTCAGCCTCCCAAAGTGCTGGGATTACAGGCGTGAGCCACGGCGCCCAGTCATGGATTCTTAATTTTAGTTTGATGTTCTGTTTTTCCTTTATGAATATTATTTCCATCTGTCCCTATGCGGAAATGGAAAGCCAGTGGTGGTGAGAGATGGATCATTGGCAGGGACTCCCTGTGATGAGGATGTGGCCTTGCAAATCTGATGTAGGGTTAAAAATTGGGAGTACCTGATTTAGTACACATTGTCTTAAAAGGAAGCATGTCTTCTTCCAGGAAGATGGAATATTCACATATCCCCCTATTTCTCCCACTAAGAACAACTACAATCCTGGACATAATAAATAAACCTAAAAAGACTGAAAAGTGAAGAGGCACACCAGCTGGAGACCTCAGAACCTGTGGAATGACACAGTGGTGAGTTCCCAGGCTTTTCTTTTTGTTTCATATATTTCAGACTTGATACTAGAGGTGACAGTATCCAAATAGTTTCTGGAGAATCCAGAAACATCAATGAATACAAACAAATAAAATGTCCTAAGAAAAGCTTGATTTCTTTAGCCAAAGGACCAGAGAAAGGATGGCCTAGAAAAATAGGAAACTTTGAGATAATAACCACCAGACTCCAGCCAAATATACAGAAAAAACTATGGCCCCACTACTTCCCCCAACATGGGAGACCAAGTGAGAAGCCCAGCCTTCCACCCCCATGAGGCTATAAGGAGGCACCCAACACCACACTGGGGTAGTGTCAGGGAATGCTTAGTGAAGAGCTGGGACTTTTATCTCTGCCAGGAAGCAATGAGTCCCCTTCCTTCTTTGCCACTGTGGTGCTAGGAGAAACCACGTAGAGAGCCTGGGCTTCCACTCCCTCCATCCTTAAGGAGGTGGTCTTTCCCCTCCCCAATAGGATGTCAGTTAAGCCCTAGTGGAGAGTCAGTACCTTCACCAACACTCAGCAGCAACAAGGCCACCACCCACCACCTCCCCAGCTGTATCAGATGCATCCAGATGGGGAGCAGGCACTGCTTTCCAGGCAAGGTGGTATCAGTGGAGGCCCAGTGGGGAATCTGAATTCCCACCCCTGCCTAGTAGTGACTAGATGCCCCTCTCACCCTGGGTGTCAACAGGGCAAGTAGAGAATCTAGACTATCTTTTCTACCTGAAGACTAAAGACAAAGAAAAATTCTTAAACGCAGCTAGAGAAAAATAACACATTACCTATTACTCATAGAAAAAAAAAGTTTGGATGACAAGCAGATTTCTCATCAGAAACCATGGAGGCCAGAGGGAATGACACAACACTCTTCAAGTGCTGAGAGAAAAGAATTCTGTCCAGTGAAAATATCCTTCAAGAATGAAGGGGAAATAAAGACATTCTCAGATGATGGAAAACTAAAAAAAAATTGTTGCCAGCAGACCTATTCTGAAAGAATGGCTAAAGGAAGTTCTCTAGACAAAAAAGAAATAGTAAAATAAGAAGTCTTGGAACAGTAGGAAGGAAGAAAGAACATGGGATGAGTAAAACAATCAGTAAAAACAAGACTTTCCTTTTCTTGAGTTTTTAAATTATGTTTGATTATTGAAGCAAAAAGTCTAACTGTCTAATGTGGCTCTCAGTGCATGGAGAGGAAATAAGACAATTATATTCTAAAAAGAGGGAGTAAAGTGATATAAAGAGACATAAGGTCTCTATACTTCATTCTAACTGGTAAAATGTTGACACTAGTGGACTCAGATAAATTAAATGTCTGTAATGTAATACTTAGAGAAACCAATAAAAGAGATCTACAAAGAAAATCACTCAAAAGTACTATAGACATATCAAAATGGCATTTTAAAAAATGTTTGAGTAATCTACTAGAAGGCAGAAAAATAAAAGCAGAGAAACAGAAATACAAAGATCAAAGATAAAGTAAAAAATAAAATGGCATATTTAAGCCTTAACAGATCAGCAATTGCATTAAACGTAAATAGTTTAAACGTAACAATTAAAAGACAAATTAGCATAGTGGACTTAAAAAAATGACTCAACTATATGTTGTTGTATAAGAAATTCACTTCAAATAGTTCAAATTATACATGTAGGTTAAAAACAAAGGATGGAAAATACACACCATGCAAACTTTAATCAAAAGAAAGCAGATGTGGCTCTGTTATTATCAGATAAAGTAGAGTTTAGATAAAAGAAACATATCAAAAACAGAGAAGGACATTACACAATGATGAAAGGGTCAATTCACCAAGAAAACATAGCAATCCCTAGTGTGTGTTCACCAAACAACAGAACTGCAAAATATATGAAGCATAAACTGATAGAATGAAAAAGAGTTATAGATAAATCCACAGTTCTAGTTGGTGACGTCAACACTCCTCTCTCAACTAGAACTAGTTGTTGATAGAATAACTAGAGAGAAACAGCATCAAGGATGTAGAGAACCCAGCATGATAAAACACTTCATTTAACAATAGTAGAATACATGTTTTTTTCAAGTACCCTTGGAATACACACCATTATCGACCATATCCTGGGTCATAAAACAAATGTCAACAAAGTTAAAAATATTGAAATCGTATATAGATTATGCTGTCTGACCACAATGGAATCAAACTAGAAATGAATATCAGAAAGAAAATTTAAAAATCTTCAAACACTGAGAAACTATAAGCAACACATGTCTAATACATGTGTCAAAGGAGAAGTCTCAAGAGAATAACAAAAATGCATCAAACTAAATGAAAATACAGCATACAAAATTTGCGAGACAAAGCTAAAGCAGTAATGAAAGGGATATTTGTGGCATTAAATACCTCAATCAAAAGGAAGCATATAGATTGTTTAAAGTTCTTCCTGAATAATGATGCAAGCTCTTAGTATAAAAGGGGCAGTGTTGGAGCAAGAATTGAGCTTTTCAGATTCTGGGAGACCTTATGTCATGTGGATATTGTTACCAATAGGCTTGTGCCCTGATTAAAAAGACCTAGGCATAAAGGGAAGCTGTGATCAGACATGCTGTCTGCTCCTGTCCTACATGATTATTGCACTTTCTGCATGTTTCTTATTAAGAGTAAACTATAAGCTATGTTAGTTAAAGTATAGACTAAGGTGCTGTAACAAAGATATCCTCAAATACAGTTGTTTAAATAAGATATAAATATATTTATCATCTAACAGTTCAGTGATTGTTAGTGTTCTAGGCTAGTAAGTCTATTCAGTTCCATGAGATCATTTAGTGACCAAGGTCCCATTCATCTTTTCGCTCCACTAGCCTCTAGGGCAGGGCCATCCAATAGATATTTCCGCAGTGATGGAAGTATATTGTATCTTCACTGTTCAATATGATAGCCACTAGCCACATGTGAAATTGGGGTTCTTACTTTTAAACTTTTTAAATTTTAACTAATTTGAATTTTAAATTAAATAATACATGAAGCTACTGTGTGCCATGTGGACATTGCAACTATGAGTGTTGCTTTCTTCCGTGTGATTGTAGCTGGTTTGCTGCTTCAATCATGTTCTAATCTACAGGAACATAAAAGACTCATAAGGAGGGCAAGCAATTTCTGTTTAGGCCAGTGAAAGTAAATTTGCATCACTTCCACTCACATTTCATTGGTGAAAACTTAGGCACTGTGTAAGGGGTTCCCAAGACCCTCAGAATTGGGGATTTACTGGGAGGGCTCACATGACTCAGCATAGAGTTATACTCATGGCTATGATTTATTGCAGCAAAAGGATAAAAAAGAAACTCAGCAAAAACACACGTGGGTGAATTCAGGAGGAAACCAGGCACAGGCATCCAAGAGTCCTCTTCCAGTGCAATGACACAGGATGCACTCAAATCCTCCAGCAATGGGCTGTGAAAACATGTGTCCACCAGGGAAGTTATTAGCAACTCAGTGCCCAAGACTTTTATTGGGACACCCTCTACTTTGCATGTTTTAAAATTTCAGATTCCCAGGAGCAATGCAAGTGGTTAGTATAGACCATATTGTTTGTACAAATCATGTAGGTGCTTTTATCACTTGGGGAAAGTTTTATTTTGACATAGGGAACCGTTAATTATTCAAATTCCCAGACACAAGGCAAGGGCCAAGCTTATAAGCAGGTCTTCCTAAGGATTGCAATGTTAAGCCTTCTATGTTCTCTTTTTAGCATAGCCACACCTAATTGCAAAGGAGGATGAGAAATGTAGCCTCTAGATGGGCAGCCACATGTCTGTTATTATCATAGAGGTGGTGAAGAATAAAGCTGAAAGGATAACTAGCAGTCTGCTATGGAATTTTCAAACTTTGTGACTTTGCACAAGTTGCTTAGCCTCTCTGCTCCTTTCATTAACACATGTGCCTCTGAAATAACATACATTGAACTGTGCTTGGCACACAGTCAGTTCTCAGTAACAGCTATATCATCGTTATCATTATTATTAATCTTGTCACAGCACACGGACATATTTGGACTTTGGTTTATCTCTTTCTTCCCAACCTTAACCCACCAGAAACTCTGCAGCTGTTATCATAAATGGAGTCTGTACTGCTGCCTCCCTATTGGCTTTCTCAATTGCAAATTTTTGGGTCGTATTCATAGTATAACTTAAGTGTTCTCAAGCCTCTAGCATCCAAATAGAGCATTCAGGGTCTCCATCTGAAGCTGACTGCAAGAATTTCACACTTTCTGGTTGTTGCCTGTCCCTTCTCACCTTGAACTCTTACCTTTGGATTATTCTTGACCACTTTTTGAGGTCTTTGAATCTTTTTGTGATTTTAACCATCCCTCATCAATTTTACCTCCAAACATTGACATGAACATCCCTTTATTTTTCAGAGTTGAGTTAGCACCTGGCTGACAGATACTTGCTTTGTGCTGGTGAACAAAGCTTATGGAAGTTCTGTGAGTAAGGGGGAAGATAAATTAAAATTGGCTACTAGACATCACAGTATCTGGAGTTACTAGGGAACATCTGCTACAAGGAGCTCCTTATTGTCAACTCCTTTGTGTGTGTGTGTGTGTGTGTGTGTATGTGTGTGTGTGTGTATGTGTGTGTGTGTGTCTCGCCTTCTTGGTGCTGTGTGCCCTGTTGCTGGAACATGCTGCAGAAAGCTGCACCTTTTCTACATCTTCTCCTCCCTACCTCTAGAGCCCAATCTCCTGACCCTATTCTACCACAAGAAACTGAAAAATCTCTTAACATTAAAAATGAAAGCAGGACTGGGTGCAGTGACTCAATCCTGCAATCCTAGCACTTTGGAAGGCCAAGGCAGCGTGTGCCCCTGTAGTCCTAGCTATGGAAGACTGAGTCAGAAGGATCGCTTGAGCCCAAGAGTTGGAGGCTGTAGTGAGCTACTGTCATGCCACTATACTCCAGCATGGGTGACAGAGGAAGAAAGATCCTGTCTTAAATAAATAAAATATAAAATAAAATTTAAAAATAATAAAAGCAATGGCCAGGCATAGTGGCTCATGCCTGTAATCCCAGCACTTTGGGAGACCAAAGTGGGTGGATCATTTGCGCTCAGGAGTTGAGACTAACCTGGGCAACATGATGAAACCCCATCTCTACAAAACAAACAAACAAACAAAAACCCCAAAATTGGCAGGGCTTGAAGTAGGTCCCAGCTACCTGGGAGGCTGAGATGGGAGAATCGCTTGAGCCCAGTAAGTCAAGGCTGCAGTGATCGGAGATGGCACCATTGCACTGCAGCCTGGGTGACAGAGTGAGACCCAGTCTCAAAAAAATAAAATAAAAAGAAATAAAAGTGAAAGCAGGTGAATAATTTTTTTAAAATACCCCAATTAAAAGCTCTTTCCAAGAAAGTTGCTCTTTGTCTTTCTGTTATATGAACAATTTTATTTAATCTGTTCACTGTGCTCTTTCATGGCTACTTCAGCGTCATTTATAATACTTCCATTTTTGTAATTTAGCCATTTAGGATTTCTTCAGTTCCTCCAATGTGTTCTCTCTTGCCTCGAGCCTTTGGACCTGCAGAGCTCCCCAAGTGGAGCACCTCTCCTGCCTCCAATGGCTATATCCTACACATTCTTTTGCTATAAATTTAAATGTCATTTCTGCTGGGAATCCTTTGTCAACCCTCTGCTTTACATTCGACTCTCCTCCTGTGCACTGCCTTAGTAGCTGTATTAGTTTCCTAGGGCTGCTGTGACTAATAGATCACAAGCAGGATGGCTTAAAACAGCAGGAATTTAATCTTGCACAGTTCTGGAGGCTGGAAGTTTGGAATCAAGGTGTCAGCAAGGCCATGCTCCCTCTGAAACCTATAAGGGGGGATCCTTCTTTGCTTCTCCCTACCTTCCAGTAGTTGTTGGCAACCCTTGGTATTCCTTGGCTTATAGATGCTTCTCTCTAATATTGGCCAGTCTTCATAGGAAAATCTCTCCTGTGTCTTGCTGAGCCTCCTCTCTTCTTGTAAAGCCCACCCTAATGACCTCATCTATCTTGATTACATCGGCAAAGATACTATTTCCAAATAAGGTCACATTCACTGAGGATTAGGATTTCAACAAAGCTTTTTGGGAGACACAATTCAACTCATAACAGTGGCACGCATACTTGCATATGGCAAAGAAGTCATTTTTTTACATCTTTTTCCCTAGACTGTGAGTTCCTTGAGAGCAGAAATCTTGTCTATCTTATTCACTATTGTATCCTCAGGGCTGAATAGAGAAGATGGCACATGGTAGAGACCTACAAAGAGACTTAGACTCCCACACAATAATAGTGGGAGACTTTAACACCCCACTGTCAATATTAGACAGATCAATGAGACAGAAAATTAACAAGGATATTCAGGACTTGAACTTAGCTCTGGACCAAGCGGATCTAATAGACATCTACAGAACTCTCCACCACAAATCAACAGAATATACATTCTTCTCAGCACCACATCACACTTATTCTAAAAATGACCGCATAATTGGAAGAACACTCCTCAGCAAATGCAAAAGAATGAAAATCATAACAAACAGTCTCTCAGACCACAGTGCAATCAAATTAGACCTCAGGATTAAAAAACTCACTCAAAACCACACGACTACATGGAAACTGAACGACCTGCTCCTGAATGACTACTGGGTAATTAACAAAATTAAGGCAGAAATAAATAAGTTCTTTGAAACCAATGAGAACAAAGACACAACGTACCAGAATCTCTAGGACGCAGCTAAAGCAGTGTTAAAGGGAAATTTATAGCACTAAATGCCCACAAGAGAAAGCAGGAAAGATCTAAAATCGACACCCTAACATAACGATTAAAAAAACTAGAGAAGCAAGAGCAAACAAATTCAAAAGCTAGTAGAAGACAAGAAATAACTAAGATCAGAGCAGAACTGAAGGAGTTAGAGACATGAAAAACCCTTCAAAAAATAAATGAATCCAGGAGGTGGTTTTTTGAAAAGATTAACAAAATAGATAGACCACTAGCCAGACTAATAAAGAAGAAAAGAGAGAAGAATCAAATAGACACAATAAAAAATGATAAATGGGATATCACCACTGATCCCACAGAAATACAAACTACCATCAGAGAATACTATGCACACTTCTATGCAAATAAACTAGAAAATCTAGAAGAAATGGACAAATTCCTGAACACATACACCCGCCCAAGAATAAACCAGGAAGAATTCGAATCCCTGAATAGACCAATAACAAGTTCTGAAATTGAGGCAGTAATTAATAGCCTACCAACCTAAAAAAGCCCAGGACAAGACGGATTCACAGCCGAATTCTACCAGAGGTACAAAGAGGAGCTAGTACCATTCCTTCTGAAACTATTCCAACCAGTAGAAAAAGAGGGACTCCTCCCTAACTTGTTTTATGAGGCCAGCATCATCCTGATACCAAAACCTGGCAGAGACACACACACACAAAAGAGAAAATTTCAGGCCAATATCCCTGATGAACATCAATGCAAAAATCCTCAATAAAATACTGGCAAACTGAATCGAGCAGCACATCAAAAAGCTTATCCACCATGATCAAGTCAGCTTCATCCCTGGGATGCAAGGCTGGTTCAACATACGCAAATCAATAAACGTAATCCATAAATATA
This sequence comes from Pongo abelii, assembly GCF_028885655.2. Lineage (NCBI taxonomy): Eukaryota > Metazoa > Chordata > Mammalia > Primates > Hominidae > Pongo > Pongo abelii. Next base: position 62,435,173 of record NC_071991.2, read on the forward strand.
TCCATAACGTAATCCATAAAAGTAAAACATAAACAGAACCAATGACAAAACCACATGATTATCTCAATAGATGCAGAAAAGGCCTTCGATAAAATTCAACACCGCTTCATGCCAAAAACTCTCCATAAACTGGGTGTTGATGGAACGTATCTCAAAATAATAAGACCTATTTATGAAAAACCCACAGCCCATATCATACTGAATGGGCAAAAGCTGGAAGCATTCCCTTTGAAAACCAGCACAAGACAAAGATGCCCTCTCTCACCACTCCTATTCGACATAATATTGGAAGTTCTGGCCAGGGCAATCAGACAAGAGAAAGAAATGAAGGGTATTCAAATAGGAAGACAGGAAGTCCAATTGTCTCTGTTTGCAGATAACATGATTGGATTTTTAGAAAACCCCATCGTCTCAGCCCCAGAGCTCCTTAAGCTGATAAGCAACTTCAGCCAAGTCTCAGGATACAAAATCAATGTGCAAAAATCACAGGCATTCCTATATACCAATAACAGATAAACAGAGAGCCAAATCATGAGTGAACTCCCATTCACAATTGCTACAAAGAGAATAAAATACCTAGGAATACAACTTACAAGGGATGTGAAGGACCTCTTCAAGGAGAACTACAAATGACTGTTCAAGGAAATAAGAGAGGACACAAACAAATGGAAACACATTCCATGCTCATGGATAGGAAGAATCAGTGTTGTGTAAATGGCCGTACTACCCAAAGTAATTTACAGATTGAGTGCTATCCCTGTCAAGCTACCATTGACCTTCTTCACAGAATTAGAAGAAACTACTTTAAATTTCATATGGAACCAAAAAAGAGCCTGTATGGCCAAGACAATCCTAAGCAAAAAGAACAAAACTGGAGGCATCACGCTACCTGACTTCAAGCTATACTACAAGTCTACAGTAACCAAAACAGCATGATACTGGTACCGAAACAGATATATAGACCAATGGAACAGAACAGAGGCCTCAGAAATAACACCACACATCTACAACCATCTGATCTTTGATAAACCTGACAAAAACAAGCAATGGGGAAAACATTCCCTATTTAATAAATGGTGTTGGGAAAAATGGCTAGCCATATGCAGAAAACCGAAACTGGATCCCTTCCTTACACCTTATACAAAAATTAATTCAAAATGGATTAAAGACTTACACATGAGACCTAAAACCATAAAAACCCTAGAAGAAAACCTAGGCAATAACATTGAGGACATAGGCATGGGCAAGGACTTCATGACTAAAACACCAAAGCAATGGCAACAAAAGCCAAAATTGACAAATGGGGTCTAATTAAACTAAGGAGCGTCTGCACAGGAAAAGAAACTATCATCAGGGTGAACAGACAACCTACAGAATGGGAGAAAATTTTTGCAATCTATCCATCTGACAAAGGGCTAATATACAGAATCTAAAAGAACTTAAACAAATTCACAAGAAAAACAACCCCATCAAAAAGTGAGTGAACGATATGAACACTTCTCAAAAGAAGACATTTATGCAGCCAACAAACAAGAAAAAAGCTCATCATCACTAGTCATTAGAGAAATGCAAATCAAAACCATAATGAGATACCATCTTATTCCAGTTAGAATGGCGATCATTAAAAAAGTCAGGAAATAACAGATGCTGTTGCCCCAAATTTTGGTCCACAGCCTTCATTGGGTTACCTGGGGCAAATGAAATTTAGCCATGTAGACAGGCCCCAATTTTGTCAGAAATAATTTAGATCCAGCTACCTTTTATAGGCTGATGAGTTTGTGATGCTGTCTCATGGCTAAACTTCTGAGGTAAACCGAATGGATCTTTACTTGTGTGTGTGTGTATACTTGTTTAAATGTGTTTCTATATATGTGTATATACACGTTATATATTGTGTCTAACATGCTACCAAATTTGCTTATATGTAAATGAATACTCATAGATTAAGTAAGTCCAAAAGCTTTCAAGTTCACGTGACAAATAAATATTTAATAAATAAGCTAGCCTTAAAATTATTGTTTAACCAGGCATGCTGGTGCATGCCTGTGGTCCCAGCTACTCAAGTGGCTGAGGCAAGAGGATCACTTGAGCCACAAGGTCAAGGCTGCGGTCAGCTGTGTTCATGACAAGGTACTTCAGTCTGGGTGACGATTTTGAAGACACTGTTTTTGTCTTCAAAATTGTCAGTATACATTTTTATCTAGATTTGTTAGTCAAGTGGCTTCATATTTATCTCTGCTATGAATTATAAGGTGTCAAGGTTTGGCACAAAGGTTAGAAAACTGCAAACCTAGCCCCAATGTTTGTTCATGTAATTTTTGATAAAACATTTAATATTGTTGGCTTAATAAGAACAGCTAAATCCTAAGTTATTGGCAAAAAAAAAAAAAAAAGAAAAATACCCATTTATTTAACCTTAAGATTCTGACTTGGGTAAATACATGATATTCATAGCCTATTAAAATGGTTAACAGGGGAATAACTTTAAATAATGACTAGCTTTGTCTAATATCCCAGTTTTCATAAATAACCTAGGTAAACTATGAAAAATAAAATGAATAGAATAAAATGCATATAAATAAACTTGTCATATAATTTAACATCTTAAAGTTATATTAAATTACATAATACATATTCATTAAATGTCTTGGTCATTTCCAATTAAAATTATAGAAAAAGATTTTTCTATAAAAATTAATTATCAAATGATTCTTATCTATAAAATGCTAATGTAACAGACAATTCAATATTTCTTACTTCCTAGGTATTCACAAAAATTTAACATTACCAAAAATAAAAATTCTAGTTAATACATAATTCTGCATATAAAATGTGCCAAAATGAAATGTGTTTTAAATAAAAAAGTTACAAGAAAGATAAAAAGTGTGTTCTTATTAAAAGGAAAATAATTTTTGTCTAATTCAAAAGTTAAAGATGTTTCATGAAACCAGTAAGTAAAGGAACCAGTAAGTGAAAGAGATGTGAAGAAAGTTATAAAGATATACTTTTAATAAAGAAAATTAAAAAGAAAATAGTTTTATATGAGAAAAAATCTTAGGCTGGGTGTAGTGGCTCACACCTATAATCCCAGCACTTTGAGAGGCCGAGTCGGGGGGATCACTTGAGCTCAGGAGTTCAAGGCCAGCCTGTCCAACTTGGTGAAACCCCATCTCTACTAAAAATATAAAAATTAGCTGGGCATGGTGGCACATGCCTGTAATTCCAGCTACTTGTGAGGCTAAGGCAGGTGAATCACTTGAACCTGGCAGGCAGAGTTGCAGTGAGCCGAGTTTGTGCCATTGCACTCCAGCCTGGCAACAGAGTGAGACTCCATCTCTCTCTCTCACACACACACACACACACACACACACACACAAAAAAAAAAAAAAAAAAAGAGAAAAAATCTTATATAGTAAAGTTTGTCCTAAAGTAAAATGACTGATTATTTAAGAAAGGGGCATGTTTAGGACAAAACACAAAGTCCAAGCATATCACAAATGGTCTGTGTAAATTGTCATAAAGTTCATAAAAAGAGAATGTATAAAATAAATTTTATGTGTGATTAAGTTGGCTTTAATTAAAAGAAAATTTGTCTTTCTAGAGATTGGGTTTTGATATTAAAAATATACTAGTACAAAACCAAAGAACTGATGAAAACAATAAGATTTTCTTATTTATTTACTCTTAATGAAATTGCAAGAAGTTTCCTTTCTGTTATCTGTTTCTTTTCAAATTTCTCAAATTGATATCTCAGAAGTTCACCTTCTGCTGTACCCTGCTGCTTTCAGCCTCTCTCCCTTTGAAAAGGCCTGGGATGTTAACTCTCTCCTTCAACTTTTGTGGGCTCCTGTAACATTTCTTCCCCCACTCTAGTTCTAAATCTGTTGTTATGGCCTGATGCTGAAATGTTTTATCTTGAAGGTTTTAAAAAGGCAATGTTTTACTGTGATATAAATTAAATCTATATTCTTATATTTTCTTAATATGTTTTAGGGACCAGAGGCCCTCTGAAGTTTTGCCAAAAAAAATCAACTCACAAAAGATAGATTGATGGAGAAAAAGATATACAAATTTGTTTAGGGTATATATGTGGGAGTTTTCAGAATAAAAGCCTAAGGTACAGAGGAAATTGTTCGTTTTTATGCTTAGGTTCAACAAGATATGGACAGCCATATAAAAGTATAATTAAACAAAAGGGTATAATTTAATGCTAGTAGACTACCCGGCAAGTCCTGTCTAAACTCTTCCTTATCTCCCTGTGCATGCATTTCCTTCCTTCTGGCTATGTGATCTTATGACCTACAGTCCAGCTAGAAAGGTTAGATTATTTGTTTATGGCCACATTCTTACACAGAAAGGCAAAGAAAAGTTAGAGTAATATTTTTTAGGTTTTATGGCTGGTTTTGAGGAAAATGAGTTCAGGTTTCTAGGACCTGCTTTAGGGAAGAGAGATTCTAGTTGCCATGGCCAGCCTTGAGGGAAAATGGGACTGAGAGATGGAATGTCAAGAAAAAGCCAAAGAAAAGCTTTTACTTCTGAGGCTGCTCCTGAGGCTTCCATTTTGGGACATTATTTTTCAGAGCACCAATATATGTCTAAAATGTTCGATACAACCAGGCAAATTCCCCCGCTGTTGCTGAGTCACATGTTTCCCTGTTCAGGGTCTTTATAATATAATGTCTACTAAACCCTGGACATGGTCTTCCTGTTCCTGATGAATTCCTTCTGTATGCATGTCTACGCACACTTTCCTTAAACATATTCTCAATTAACTCCACAACCCCCCAACCATGAAAAATCAGAAAAAATCATCATTGTATTTCAACTGTAAGAACCCAACATCCAAGAAACTCACCCCTTAATAAAAATCATTAACCACTCATTCATTGATGGCACCATCAAATATTTCCACATGGTGAAATTTTGGCTCACTTCTAGGTGTTTGCCCGGTCTGACAAATCATTACAGGACTATTCCTAGCCATGCATTACACATCAGACACAATAACTGATGTCTCCTCCATCACAAACATCTGCTGAGAGGTGAATTCTGGCTGAATTATTTGGTATCTACGTGCCAACAGTGCCTCAATATTCTTTATCTGTTTATTCTGACATGTAGGATGAGGCCTAAACTATGGATCTTATACTCTTCTAGAAACCTGACATATTGGTATTTTCCTATTATTTGTGGTAATAGCAACAGCATTTATAGGTTACATCTTGCCATGAGGACAAATATCTTTTTGAGTTGCAACAGTAATCACCAATCTGCTGTCACTATTCCATACATTGGCACTGACCTAGTACAATGAATCTGAGGTGCATTTTCTGTTGATAAAACTACCCTCACATGATTCTTTGCCTTCTAATTCATTTTACCCTTAATCATTACAGCCCTAGAAGCCATCCACCTTTTATTTCTCCATGTAACAGTGTCTAATAACCTCTTGGGAATTTCATCAGATTCTGATAAAATCCTATTTCGGCCTTATTTTACAATCAAAGACATTTTAGGCCTAATTCTACTACTGCTATTAATTATATTAGTTCTATTTTCACCTGACCTGTTAGGCGATCCAGACAACAATACCCCAGCAAACCCCCTCAACACACCGCCCCATATTAAACCAGAGTGATTCTTTTCTTTTTTGCCTGCAAAATCTTATGCTCTATTCCCAACAAACTATGGGCCTACTAGCCCTCGTTCTCTCCATTCTTTCCCTAGCCATTGTCCCAATAGTTCACATGTCCAAACAACAAAGTATAATATTTTGACCATTAAGTCAATGCCTATTTTGAATCCTAGTAGCAGATCTTCTCACACTCACATGAATCAGAGGCCTACCCATTGAACACCTCTTCATAATCATTGGTCAAACAGCATGCATTGCATACTTCTCCCTCATCCTTTATTTTTTTATATACCACTTACTAGTCTAACTGAAAACAAGTTACTTAAATGAGGAAGTCCTTGTTGTACATTATACATTTGGGTCTTATAAACCCAAAATGGAGGGCCTCTACCTTCCCAGGACAATTTCTGGAAAGAAGCCTTCCACTCCACTGCCAGCACCCAAAGCTGAAATTCTACTTAAATTATTCCCTGAATTCTTTACTTAAGATGCAATAATTTTATTTTAACTGCTATGTCAGTATCAAAGAAACTCACAGAATTAATGCTGTGACAATGGTATTACTATATACATCATGCATTCCTGCTCAACAACATAAATTAATGTAGCAGTACCATATATGGTTAACTGTATGTTATACATCTATGCATTATCATACATTACACTACTGTCCCCATGAATATTAAGCAAGTTTAACTTTATATAACAACTTTATATCGACTTATCAGATATTCTATTAACCTCCCATGAAAAAGAACTTGTATGTATATCTATTGTCCAGTTCAATAACTCCTTAATATTGCATAGTACATTTAGTCATTTATCATACGTAGTGCATCCAAGTAAAGTCATTTCTTGTCAACATGCTTATCACCTCCAAACTAATTTCTTGACTACCAAACTTCAAGAAACCAGCAACCCACTCGGGAAGTACTACCCTTCTTGTTCTGGACCCATTCACGCTTGGGGGTGACCGTACTGAAACTATACCTGGCATCTGGTTCTTACTTTAGGGCCATGTTCATTGAGAATGCTCACACGTTCTCCTTAAATAAGACATCTCCATGGATTAGTGACTAATCAACTCATGATGACTCATGGGAGCATTGCCAGGCACTTGGTATTTTTTTTTTAATTTGGGGATGCTATGATCCAGCATGGCGGGAGCCTGGACCCAGCCAACTCAATTGTAATTGGACTTAAATTGAAAGTCACGAGAGAGCATTTACTCACTCCATTGTTGTAGAATCTTTCTACAGCTTCTAAGTCATAAACCCTAGTATCATCACCTCCAGCCTAATGATTAGATATCAGTTGAGATAATTCCTCCAGCCCCATTAAATAAAAGGTCTTTATCAAATATTGTTAACTAACCCTTGCGCTGTTAAGTTCCAGGGCTTTGACTCCTGGGAATCTGGCTCCTACTGAATCTTAAACATCAATGCTAGTATCTGACACCAAAATCAAGTTAACCAAAGCCTCATCTTTAGACCCAGGAAAAGGCACCAATCAAAATAAACTGCTTTCATGTGACACTAGATCAAGCGTATATGGTAATACAAAGGCATAATATCCCCTTAATATTTTTGTCTCTATCTAAATTAATGTATTTATTCTATGTCTTCATACTAGATAATTTAAATATTTATCTACCTGTGAGTTTCCTTTCTCCTATCATTGTCAGAGCTAAGCAGTGCTTACATCCTTTTTGTTTAAAATGTTGCTAATTTTATACCTAGTTTACAAAATTAGATAAAACAACAAAGATTCTACCTGCTATCTCCAAAATTTAAAAACATTTAGAATCCCACTGGGCCTAATCTATTTTCATTGCTAATGCCCTCCTGCTAAAACTGTGTAAACACCTTCCCTCTAGGCCCAGGGACTATTGCGGAATAGGTAGTTGTGTAAGATTATAAGGGCTGTTTTGAGCGATAAAGTTAGTTTAGATTCTCCAAATCAAGGACGGGCACATAGATGCCTGAACAGCTGGAATTTTGCCTCCTGGGCCATTACATGGCCCCTTTCCATCCATTTCAACCATAAAGAATTTCCTGCTTCAGATATATATTAAATTTTTTTTTAATCAGCCACCTTAGGACAGATTACTAAAAAGACCTCAAAATGCATGGTGATATAATAAAAGTCTCTAAATTCTTTAGCTTAAATAGTTTTAACAAAATACTTTTTAAAATATGACTAATTAGGCCAGTTGCAGTGGCTCACGCCTGTAATCCTAGGACTTTGGGAGGCTGAGGCCGGTGGATCACCTGAGGCCAGCGAGTTCAAGACCAGCCCGGTCAACAAGGTGAAACTTTGCCTCTACTAAAAATACAAAAATTAGTCAGGTGCGGTGGCGCATGCCTGTAGTCTAGCTACTCAGGAGGCTGAAGCATAAGAATTCCTTGAACCCAGGAGGCAGAGGTTGTGGTGAGCGAAGATTGCCCCACTGCACTCCAGCCTGGGCAACAGAGTGAGACTCTGACTCAAAACAAAACAACTATATATATATATATATATATGTATATATATATTTTATATATAATAAAATATTATATATATTTTATATATATATAAAATTTATATATATAATTATATATATATAAATATATATATACATATATATGTATATATATATTTTATATATAACAAAACAAAACAACTATATATATAAATAAAATATATATATAAAACTAATTAAGCCAAGATTACAGTAGCTCAATTCATTAAATTTATAAATAAGTCAGTTTCATAACCTTGACTTTTGGCTTTTCTATTACTTAAAGGATTTTAAGGTTAATAGATACCTGCCCATCTCCACTCCCATTTTGTCTAGAACATTTAATTGACTATAATTCTTTTTACTCTAAGTTCCTTGGCCATAGGGGTCCCACTGAGGTACATGATGGATCTGGGGCCAGTAGCCACACCACCACACAGTGCTGTGAGACAAAGTAAAAGTTTGACCAGTAACGTTGCCTCTGGCAAATCTTGGCCAGAAGGGGCAGAATATAAACTAAAAATAAAATTCTGGTCCCCCTAACAGACAAAATAGACCCCCTTATTGGCCAAAGGGATCCCAAAGAAACCTGAAAAGCTAGTTCAGGCCATGGCAGGAAGGAGGGGTGGTACATGCCTCATTATATCCTCCCCACTTTAGAGTTTAGACACAAGTGACCAGCCTTAACATTAAGATACAGATCATGACTGGTGCGGTGGCTCACACCTGTAACCCCAACACTTTGGGAGGCCAAAGCAGGAGGATTGCTTGAGCCTAGGAGTTCCAGATTAGCCTGGGCAACACAGTGAGATCCCATCTCTACAAAAAATATTTTAAAAATTAGCCAGGTGTTGCCAGGCATGGTGGCTCACGCCTGTAATCCCAGCACTTTGGGAGGCTGAGGCGGGCAGATCACAGGGTCAGGAGTTCAAGACAAGCCTGATCAACATGGTGAAACCCTGTCTCTACTAAAAATATAAAAATTAGCCGGCCGTGGTGGTGCGCACCTGTAATCCCAGCTACTCACGAGGCTGAGGCAGGAGAATCGCTTGAACCAGGGAGGTGGAGGTTGCAGCGAGCTGAGATTGCACCATTGCACTCCAGCCTGGGTGACAGAGCAAGAGTCCATCTCAAAAAAAAAAAAAAAAAAATTAGCCAGGTGTGGTGGTGAGCACCTGTGGTCCCAGCTGCTCGGAAGGCTGAGGTGGGAGGATTGCTTGAGCATGGGAGATTAAGGATATGGTGAGCCATGATTGCACCACTGCACTCCAGCCTGTGCAATAGAGCAAGACTCCATCTCAAAAATAAATTTAAAAATTCTAAAATAAACAAGAAGTAAAATACAGACCATAAGACTGACAAAACAAACCCTTTATAACAATAAAATACCAAGTTATAAACACGACCTAAGACCATGCCAGGCAAAGATTAAGTCACATACTCCTACACTTTAAAAGTACACTATATTCTAATTGCCACAAGGTTTTTCTTTTTCATCAGCAGCCAAAAAAACACTAGTCTCTACATAAGCAGACTAACTGACCTTCAGCTCCTGTTCCACCAGCCATAGCTACAACTTTAATTAGACAAGAGATTGATTTCAGTAACTTTCTCTTGATAAAAAGACCACCAACCATGGACTAGTTCTGGCCAGTTTACAGAAATTATACATGTGCATGGCTTTGTGACTTGAAAAGACCTTTTGATGTATATGACCTAATTATAATACATTTAAATATTAAGTCTCCAACACAAAATAGACATGGACTATATGTTACATTCATATTTGTTCAATATCCTTGTGTCAGGACCACCTTCATAAATATGCATAGCTCCTCCTGTAGCCTATTAAATATGTGTATTTAGCTAACTTGTCATCTCCCCACAGAAGCTCTGGATACAATTGACAGTGAATTGTCATTTGTATTATAATTAATATTATAATTAATTATATTTTTTATTATTAATTAAATAATTAAATTAATATAATTAAATAATTATAAATAAATATATATAATTAATTATAATGACATGCATTATAATTAAGAATAAATGCCGTATGTACATCCTGGGTAACTCTGAAAACATATCCTCAGCATATAAGACATACACAGGAAAATTAATGCTATGTCTCATCCCACAATGCCCTAAAATCAACGGCTTTCCTCATGATTTAGATCAGGCTTCCCCTGATAAAAAAAGTTACTCATAATTTTAGCCATGATTCTAGAGATAGGTTTATTCCTCCACTGTGAACTATGTTGCTATTACACACTCACCATAATGCTCCAGTAATCTCTTCTGTAAGCCCGAGGACTCACAAATACTTTCCACTCAGGGTTCAACTCCAGGTTCCATTCCATGCCCCCACAACTGCACCACTTTTCAGCAAAAAGTAGCCAAAATAAATATATTATCAATTTTCCATAAAAATAAAATAAAACTTAGGTTGGGGGTGGTGGCTCACGCCTGTAATCCCAGCACTTTGGGAGGCCAAGGTGGGTGGATCACTTGAGGCCAGGAGTTGAAAACTAGCCTGGCCAACAGGGCAAAACCCTGCCTCTACTAAAAACACAAAAATTAGCCAGGTGTGGTGGTGTGTGCTTGTAATCCTAGCTACTTGGGAGGGTGAGGCACAAGAATTGCTTGAACCTGGGAAGCAGAGTTGCAATGAGCCGAGATTGTGCCACTGCCCTCCATCCTGGGCAGCAAAGTGAAACTCTGTCTCTAAATAATAAATAAATCTTAACAGAGGGGAGTTTATAACCAGGTATTTCAGTTTTAAAAATATATTTTAATCACCCACTTTTATTTATTTACTTATTTATTATTTTTAACTTTTGTGGGTTCATAGTAGGGGTATATATTTCTGGGGAATATGAGATGTTTTGATACAGGCATGCAATGTGAAATTAGCACATCATGGAGAATGAGGTATCCATCCCCTCAAGCATTTATCCATTGAGTTGCAAACGATCAAATTACACTTTTTAAGTTATTTTAAAATGTACAATTATGTTATTATTAATATAGTCACCCTGTTGTGATACCAAATAGTAATTCTTATTCATTCTTTCTATTTTTTTGTACCCATTAACCATCGTTTTCTGCCCCCCATCCCCACAATACCCTTCCCAGCCTTCGATAACCATCTTTCTATTCTCTATGTTTATGAGTTCAATTGTTTTCATTTTTAGATCCCTCAAATAAGTGGGAACATGTGATGTTTGCCTTTTTGTGCCTGGTTTATTTCACTCAACAATGATCTCCATTTCCATCCATGTTGCTGAAAATGACAGGATCTCATTCTTTTTTTATGGTTGAATAGTACTCCATTGTGTATATGTTTCACATTTTCTTTATGCATTCATGTGTTGACGGACACTCAGGTTGCTTCCAAATCTTAGCTATTGTGGATAGTGCTGCAGCAAACATAGGAATGCAGGTATCTCTTCGATATACTGATTTCCTTTCTTTTGGGTATATACCCAGCAGTAGGATTGCTGGATCCTATGGTAGCTCTACTTTTAGTTGTTTGAGGAACTTCCAAACTGTTTGTTCTCCATAGTGGTTGTACTAATTTACATTCCCACCAACAGCATACAACAGTTCCCTTTTCTCTACATTCTCGCCAGCATTTGTTATTGTCTGTCTTTTGGATATAAGCAGTTTTGACTGGGATGAGACAATTTCTCTGATGATCAGTGATGTTGAGCACCTTTTCATATGCCTGTTTGCCATTTGTATGCCTTCTTTTGAGAAATGTCTATTCAAATCTTTTGCCCATATTTTGATCGATATATTAGATTTTTTTTCCTACAGGGTTGTTTGAGCTCCTTGTATATTCTTATTACTAATCCCTTGTCAGATGAGTAGTTGGCAGATATTTTCTCCCATTCTGTGGGTTGTCTCTTCACTTTGTTGATTGTATCCTTTGCCACGTGGAAGCTTTTTAACTTGACATGATCCCATTTGTCCATTTTTGCTTCGGTTGCCTGTGCTGGTGGGTTATTGCTCAAGAAATCTTTGCCCAGACCAATATCCTGGAGTTTTCCTCCAATGTTTTCTTGTAGTAGTTTCACAGTTTGAGGTCTTAGATTTAAATCTTTAGTCCATTTTGATTTGATATTTTTTATATGGTGAGAGATAGGGGTCTAGTTCCATTCTTCTGCATATGGATGTCCAGTTTTCCAAACACCACTTACTGAAGAGACTGTCTTTTCCCCCAGTGTATGTTCTTGGCATCTTTGTCAAAATTGAGTTCACTATAGGTGTGTGGATTTCTTTCTGAGTTTTCTATTCTGTTCCATTGGTCTATGTGTCTGTTTTTATGCCAGTACCATGTTCTTTTGGTTACTACAGCTCTGTAGTATAATTTAAAGTCAGGTAATGTGATTCCTCCAGTTTTGTTCTTTTTACTTAGGATAGCTTTGGCTATTCTAGGTCTTTCATGCTTCCATATAAATTTTAGGATTTTTTTTCTATTCTGCTTCTGTGAAGAATGTCATTGGTATTTTGATAAGGATTGCATTGAATCTGTAGATTGCTTTGAGTATTATGGATATTTTAACAATACTAATTCTTCCAGTCTGTGAACATAGAATATTTTTCCATTTTTTGGTGTTCTCTTCAATTTCTTTCATCAGTATTTTATAATTTTCATTATAGACATCTTTCACTTCTTTGGTTAAGTTAATTTCTAGGTATTTAATTTTATATGTGGCTATCATAAATGGGATTACTTTTTTAAATTTCTTTTTCACATTGTTCCCTGTTGGAATATAGAAATGCTGCTAATTTTTGTATGTTGATTTTGTATCCTGCAACTTTATTGAATTTGTTTATTAGTTCTAATAGTTTTTTGTGTGTAGAGTCTTTAAGTTTTACCATAGATAAGATCATATCTTCTGCAAACAAGGATAATCTAACTTTTTCCTTTCCAGGAATGCCCTTCATAACTTGGATGCCCTTCATAACTTTCTTTTGTCTGATTGCTCTAGCTAGGACTTTCAGAACTATGCTGAATAACAGTGGTGGCAGTGGGCATCCTTGTCATGTTCCAGATCTCAGAGGGAATGCATTCTGTTTCTCCCCATTCAGTATGATATTAGCTGTAGGTCTGTCATATATGGCTTTTATTATGCTCGGGTATGTTTCTTCTATCCTCAGTTTTTTAAGAGTTTTTATCACGAAGGAATGTTGAATTTTATCAAATGCTTTTTCAGCATTAAGTGAAATGATCCTGTGGTTTTTATCCTTCATTCTGTTGATATGATGTATCATGTTGATTAATCTACATATGTTGATCTATCCTTGCATCCCAGGGATAAATCCCATTTGGTCATGAGGAATGACCTTTCTAATGTATTGTTGAATTAGAATGTTAGCATTTTTGCTAGTGTTTTTTAAGGATTTTTGCATCAACATTCATCAGAGATATTGGCCTGTAGTTTTCCTTTTTTGATGTGTCTTTGCCTGATTTTGGTATCAGGGTAATACTGGCTTTGTAGAATGAATTAGAAAGTATTTCTTCCTCCTGTATTTTTTGGAATAGTATGAGTAGGATTGGTATTAGTTCTTTTCTAAATGTTTCATAGAATTCAGCAGTAAAGCCATTAGATCTTTGGCTTTTCTTTACTGGGTGACTTTTTATTACAGCTTCAATCTCATTACTTGTTACTAATCTGTTCAGGTTTTCAATTTATTACTGGTTCAATCTTGGTAGGTTGTATGTATCTCAGTATTTGTCCATTTCCTCTAGATTTTTCAATTTATTGGCTTATAGTTAGTCATAGTAGCCACAAATGATCCTTTGAATTTCTGCGGTATCAGTTGTAATGTCTCCTTTTTTATTTCTGATTTTATTTATTTGGATCTCTCTTTTTCCTTAGTTTGGTTAAAGGTTTGTCAATTTTGTTTAACTTTTTTTTAAAAAAAAACTTTTTGTTTCATTGATCTTTGTTTTTTTTTTAATTTTAATTTCATTTATTTCCGTTCTGATCTTTATTTCTTTTGATATAAATTTTGAGTTTGATTTGCTCTTGCTTTTTTAGTTCTTTAAGATACAACATCATTAGATTGTTTATTTGAAGTTTTTCCTCTTTTGTGATGTAGGCACTTATAGCTATAAACTTCCCTCTTAGTACTGCTTTTGCTGTATCCCATGGGTTTGGGTATGTTGTGTTTCCATTATCATGAAATTTTTCAATTCCCTTCTTAATGTCTTCATTGACCCACTGGTCATTCAGGAGCATATTGTTTAATTTCTATGTGTTTGTATAGTTTCCAAAATTCCTCTGGTTATTACTTTTTAGTTTTATTCCATTGTGGTCAGAGAAGATGCTTGATATTATTTCAATTTTTAAAAAATATTTTAAGATTTGTTTTCTGACCTAACATATGGTCTATCCTTGAGAATGATCCATGTACTGAGGAAAACGTGTTTTCTGCAGCTCTTGGATAAAATGTTCTGTAAATATCTGTTAGATACATTTGGTCAATAGTGCAGATTAAATCTGATGTTTCTTTATTTATTTTCTGTCTGGAAGATCTGCCCAATGCTGAAAGTTGGGTATTGATGTTTCCAGCTATTATTGTATTAGGACCTATCTCTCTCTTTAGCTCTAATAATATTTCCTTTATATATCTGGCTGCTCCAGTGTTGGGTACATATATATTTAAAATTGTTATATCTTTTTGTCAAATATATCATTTTATCATTAATAGTGACCTTCTTTGTCTCTTCTTATAGTTTTTGTCTTGAAGTCTATTCTGTCTGATATAACAACTCCTGCTTTTTTTTGTTTCCATTGGCATGGAATATCTTTTTCCACTCCTTTATTTTCAGTCTATGTGTGTCTTTATAGGTGAAGTGTGTTTCTTGCAGGCAATGGATCAATGGTTTTTTTTCATCCATTCAGCCAGTCTATGTCTTTAGATTGAAGAGTTTAGTTCATTTACATTCAATGTTATTATTGATAAGTAAGGACTTACTACAGCCATTTTGTTATTTGTTTTCTGGTTGTTTTGTGGTCTTCTTTCTTTCATTCCTGTCTGCCTCTAGTAAAGATAATTTTCTCTGGTGATATGGTTTAGTTTCTTGCTTCTTATTTTTTGGGTATCCATTGTATGTTTTTTGGTTTGAGGTTACCATGAGGCTTGCAAATACTATCTTATAATCCATTATTTTAATGTGGTAACAACAACACTATTTGCATAAACAAACAAACAAGCAAAAAAACTAATAAAAACTCTTAACTTTGTCCCCCAGCTTTTTAACTTTTTAAGAGTGGTTTACATATAGCAGTTACAGTGTTATCATATTCTGTGTTTTTCTATGCACTTACTATTACCAGTAAGTTTTATACCTTCAGGTGATTATTTATTGCTCATTAATGTCCTTTTCTTTCTGACTGTAGTACTCCATTTAGCATTTCTTGTAGGACAGATCTTTTATTTATGAAATCTCTCAGCTTTTGTTTGTCTGAAAAAGTCTATGTCTTCTATATGTTTGAAGAATATTTTTGCTGGATATACTATTCTAGGGTGAAAGGTTTTTGTTTTGTTTTGTTTTGTTTTTCCAGCGCTTTAAATATGTCATGCCACTCTCTCCTGGCCTGTAAGGTTTCCACTGAACAGTCTGCTGCTAGATGTATTAGAGTGCCATTGTATGCTATTTACTTGTTTTTTCTTGCTGCTTTAAGGGTCCTTTCTTTATTCTTTACCTTTGGGAGTTTGATTATGAAATGCCTTGAGGTAGGCTTTTTTTGGGTTAAATCTGCTGGGTGTTCTATAATCTTCTTGTGCTTGGATATTAATATCTTTCTCTATGTTTGAGAAGTTCTCCGTTATTTTCCCTTTGAATAAGCTTTCCATCCCATCTCTTTCTCTACCTCCTCTTTAAGTCCAATAACTCTTAAACTTACCCATTTGAGGCTGTTTTCTAGATCTCATAGTTGTGCTCCATAGTTTTTTATTCCTTTTCTTTTGTCTCCTCTGACTATGTATTTTCAAATAGCTTGTCTTCAAGTTCACTAATTCTTTCTTCTGCTTGATCAATTCTGCTATTAAAGGACTCTGATGCATTCTTCAGTATGCCAACTGCATTTTTCAGCTCCATAACTTCTGCTTGATTTCTTAAAATTATTTCAATCTCTTTGCTAAGTTTATCTGACAAAATTCTGAATTCCTTCTCTGTGTATCTTGAATTCTTTGAGTTTCCTCAAATAGCTATTTTGAATTCTCTGTCTGAAAGGTCACATATCTCTGTTTCTCTAGGATTGGTTTCTGGTGACTTATTTAGTTCATTTGGTGTGGTCACGTTTTCCTGGATGGTGTTGATGCTAGTAGATGTTCTTTCATGTCTGGGCATTGAAGAGTTAGGTATTTATTGTAGTCTTCATTGTCTGGGCTTATTTGTAGCTATCCTTCTAGGGAAGGATTTCCAGGTATTTGAAAGGATTTGGGTGTTGTAATCTAAGCTGTTTCTTCTTTAGGGGGCACCTCCCACCCAGGAATGCTGTGGTTCTTGCAGATTCATAGAGGTACTGCCTTGATAGCCTTAGACAGGATCTGGGAGAATTCTCTGGATTACCAGGCAGAGCCTCTTGTTCTCTTCTTTTACTTTCTCCCAAACATACATACAGAATCTCTCTTTCTGTTCTGAGCCACCTAAAGCTGGGGGTGAAGTGACACAAGCACCCCTGTGGCCACCACCACTGTGACTGCACTGGGTCATACCTGAAGCCAGCACAGCACTGGGTCTTACCCAAGGCCTGCTGTAACCACTCTCTGGCTACTGCCTATGTTTGCTGAAGGCCCTGGGGCTCAACAATCAGCAGATGGCAAAGCCAGCCAGGCCTGTGTCCTTTCTTTCAGCATGGTGAGGTCCCCAGGGTAGGTCCAGAAGTGCCATCTGGGAGTTAGGGACCAGAGTAAAAAACTTAGAAATCTACCTTGTAGTCTATTGTCTTGTGACTGAGCAGACACTCAACCCACAAGATGCAGTCCTTCCCACTCTTCCCTCCCCTTTTCAAAAGCAGAGAACCCTCACCCTGTAGCTACTGCCCACCCTGCTCCCCAATGGCCTTGAGAAGTGCTACCAGACCACCATGGATGTTCCCTTAAGGCCCTAGGTCTCTTAAGTCAACTTGTGGTGAATGCTGCCTGGCCTGAGACTCACCCTTCAGGGCAATAGGCCTCTCTCTGGCCCAGGGCAGGTCCAGAAATGCCACTCATGAGTCAAAGCTTGGAATCAGGGACCCCAAGATCCCACTTGGTGCTCTACTCCCTTGTGGCAGTGTTGGTGCCTAAGGTGCAACAAGATACAACCCCGTTTACTTTTCCCTCTGCTTTTCTCAAGCAGGAGGAGTTTTGCCCCATAGCCGCCATAGCTGGTAATGTGCTGAATCTCACTTGAAGCCAGAAAGTCTCAGAGGCTCACCCAAGGCCCTTGATGTAGTACTTGGGTATCGCTACTGGTTATTCAGGGCCTAAGGGCTTTTCAGTTAGCATGTGATGAATGCCGCCAGGACTGGGTCCTTTCATTCAAGGCGGTGGGTTCCCTTCTAGCCTAGGATGTGTCTAGAAATGTTGTCTTGGAGCTTGGGCCTGGAATAGGGGCTTTGTGACTGACTAGTGCCCTATCCTGCTGTAGCTGAGCTGATATCCAAGATGTAAGGCGAAGTCCTCCCCACTCTTCTGTCTTCTCTCCTCAAGCAGCAAGAAAAAGTCTCTTTTGAAGCTATGACTTGTGCAGCCCAGGATTAGGAGAGGGGTGAAGCCAATACTCCCTTGGCTGCCTCAGCTGGTATCTCGGTATGTCACATGTCCCCTCAGTCCACTAGGTCTCCGGGCCTTGTTCAGCCCTAGGACTTGCCTAAGAGTTGCAGTCCTTATGGCCTAGACTGCCTTTCAAGTTTGGCCCTCGGTGGTGAGGTTTGTGGCCACTCAAGTTTGGACTGCTGGGATTGACAATTCCCCTTGTGCTAGGGATGGTTTAAATGCTCCCTCTGTGAGTGGACATCAGCTGAGTTTAGTCTGGTTTTCCTTTCTCCTCTAACAGGACAGTACTGAGTTCAATGCCCCACAATTGATGTGTTCTCCTTCTCCCAGCACCCAGAGACATTCTCCTCACCACATCACTGCTGCTACGGATAGGGGAGGGGTAGCGTCGTGATTCAGGACTGTTTTTTAATTTCTTCAGTGCCTCTTTCAGTGATATGAAGTTAAAACCAGGTACTATGTGTGCTCACCTGAGTTTTATTCTTATGAAGGTGGGTTTTTTTTTGTTTTTTTTTTCTGTGCAGATAGTTGTTAACTTTGTATCCTTGCCGGGGGAACCATTGGTGGAGCTTTCTATTCTGCCATCTTGCTCCGCCTCTGACCCACTTTCTTTTTCTTCCTTTTCTTCTCTCTCACCTCTTCATTCTTTCCCTCTCTAGACACTCCCCTCTGGCAATGTATGCTTATCTAATTATACTCTTGCTTTAAAAATCCCAGAGGCTGATCTTTAAACAAACGAGGCAGGGAGCCCCCATTGCAGAATCCTCCTGGTTAGAAGGAATCATGAAGCTGAAGTTAAGATGATGTCAAACAGACTTCTAGACAGGCGGTTACCTGAGATAGCCATCAGAACAAGACATACAGACCCTACACCACGCACCACTCCCACATATCTTCCATACCAAGTTTCTCTATAAAAACTACTGTGATAAATTTTAAAATTCAAGATGGTACTTTAAAATGCTAGCTCACCATCTTCTTGGTTTACTGGCTTTCTGATGAACTGGCTTTTCCTCCCACCAACCTTGTCTCTCATGTCTGGCTTTCGAGTGGTGAGCAGCCAAACCAGGATTCACTTACATTATCCGTGCCTTTAGTATGGGTTCTCAGCACAGCCCACATTTCTTTTTGGAAACCTCATCACACTTACATTCTTTATTTAATGTCTATTTTCCCTTCCATAGTGTACTGCCCAAGAGGGCAGGGATCATGTCTACCCTTTCACCTCTTTCTCAGGAGCTTTCCCTGACTTATCTATGATACTCAACCCATTTTTGTTTGAAGAATGAAAGCATCAGTTGACCGCAATTTCTCTTTGTTCTTTGACTTGACCCTAAGTTTTGGGAAGCCCACTTGTGATGCGTGGTTTCTAGAAATCAGAGTATGTGGCTCTTTTCTGGCTCAGCTCCTCTCAGTTTTTGACCTTTGTGGACTTTCCCTTACCCAGAAGAACTCCTCCCCTGGAGGAAGAAGTTTGTAGCGGGTAGAGTGGGGAAAAGCTTACTAAGGAGACAGAACTTTTATATTGCAGGGGTTAGAAAGGGGAAATCTGCACCAAATTCCCAGTGTCGTGTTGAGATGGATAAACGAGGCTGTGTTAAGTTGTCCAGATTGCCTGTCTCACTACCACTGTAGGTGGGGGAGGGGAAAGGGCAGATGAAGATTATTGCCAGTGGCAAAGGAAATGGAGGTAGGTGTACATGCACTGGCTATTCATTGCCTTCTCTGAAAGTCCTTTGAGTGTTTCTTTCTAATTCTTGCTATTTTTCCTGAAGATGAAGATACATAAACACACAGAATTAGTGATTTCCCCTAACACTATATGCCTACAAGAATTGAGGTGTCTTCTTATCTTTCTTATCTTTGATCATCTATATATTTTTTTTGTTCAAAAAATATTTACTGGGGCCTTCATTGATCAGGTTTGGGGCCATGGGCACAGGATGCAAAGATTAATATAGGAAAGAGTCTTTTTTTTAAAAAAAACTATTTATTTATTTTTATTATTATTATTATTTTTTGAGACAGAATCTCCCTCTGTTGCCCAGGATGGAGTGCAGCCCCAGGCTCTACCTCCCAGGCTCAAGCGATTATCATGTCTCAGCTTCCTGAGTAGCTGGGATTATAGGTGCGCCACCACGCCCAGCTAATTTTTGTATTTTTAGTAGAGACAGGGTTTTGCCATGTTGGCCAGGATGGTCTTCTGACCTCAAGTGATCCTCCTGCCTCAGCCTCCCAAAGTGCTGGGATTATAGGCGTGAGCCACTGTGCCCAGCTCGTCTTTTCTTCCCTCCTGAAATTAGTTTTAGGTCATGAAAGGAGTCTGCTTTATTGAGGCATCCACATGCTGGCTAAGAAGAAAAAAACCATTGATTTTAAGGTGTGGTACAATGTGGTAGATGCTTTGACAGGTAGATAGGTGCAGTGCTTTAGGAACCCAGAAGAGGGAGGCAGAACTTCTAGTTATTATTTGGAAGCTTGTACATTGTTACGCTTTACACAGTGGTTGTATAGTCCTAAAGACTTTGATTGCATGTTTATAGATATTCCCTATATTAACATGTTTTGGGATTTTCTACATCATCCCTCAGTTCCTGGGAGGCAGTGGGACCTACAGGTTAAGAGTAGGGGACCTGTAGGTAGGTAGACTTGGATTTCAAATCTGGGTCCCTGCCTGACCTTCCAACTGGGTGACTTAGATAAATTACTTAGTCTTCCACAACCAGAAAGGAGTGTGCAAGTGCTGGGGTTAAATGACGTGATGGATGCAACATATTTAATGATGCCTGGCATGTAGTAGGTGCTTATATATATACATATAGTGATTGATTACAGCTTTTTTTTGGTGGTGGTGGTGGTAGTGACAAGAAACTTGTTGCTATTAAGCTTCACATGACACACACAAAGTTGCTGAATTTTTTACAATGCGATTTATTGGTATAAAAACCATTTATACATTACATAAATACAATATAAATA
Source organism: Pongo abelii (assembly GCF_028885655.2). Lineage (NCBI taxonomy): Eukaryota > Metazoa > Chordata > Mammalia > Primates > Hominidae > Pongo > Pongo abelii. Next base: position 62,456,070 of record NC_071991.2, read on the forward strand.
TTTCTTTAAAAATATGTATAAGTTAGCCATTTATTTGAGGTAAGCCTACACTTTCCAAGAAATGATCTGGCTCTGAAACAAAGGATATTCAAACTGCATAGCCACTTTCCATTATTATTTCAAAACTAATACATAAAATATTTCAAGTGGTACTTCGTAAAATATAAATATCACTTACATAAATTAACTCAGCTTCACATATTTAAATATTAATAAATTAAAAATAATAAAATAGTGTCCTAACGCTCATACTTTTAGTTCTCCATAGAGAACAACATAAGTTCTGTGCCCAGTGGACAGGTTTCTGACCAGAAGAAGGAATGCCCATTAACAACAACAATCTGAGGTGCCCATGCTACATTTGCCGAAGAGCCCTCAGGCTGGACTGCAGGAACTCCTTAAAGCTGCGCAGAATGAGATGAGTTGTCATGTCCTGCAGCCACTGGTTCTGTGCCTGCAGCTTCGTCAGCAGGCTGGCATTCGTGGTTGGGTCAGGGGTAGTTATTGCATCTAGATTCTTTGCCTGAAGGAAAATGAAAGTAAAAAGGATTGTTTAAATGTTGAATAAATCCTTTGCAGTGGAGGGATGCTCTGGGCTATGGGATGATGTTCAAATGTGAAATGTGGGTGAATGAGATTAACTGGGGTGCCTGCTCTGAGTAGGACCCTTCCATAGCAACAAACTTCTTTTTTTTTTTTTGAGTCAGGGTCTCGCTCTGTCACCCAGGCTGGAGTGCAGTGGTGCACAGCAACCTCTGCCTCCTGGGTTCAAGTGATTCATATGCCTCAGCCTCCTGAGTAGCTGGGTTACAGGTGTGCGCCAC